>NC_051064.1:135928008-136225508 GCF_004664715.2 Peromyscus leucopus
GATTTTCACAGGACCTGCCTTCCTAGTCCTGCGGGATGGGGTTCAGCTTCAGGAGCGCTCACTTAACGAGGCCTAACAACCATGCCATCATACCCTGCTGCTTCCTGGGCCTCCGATCTGCCTCTTCCTCCCCTTGGCATGTCAAGTCCCCTTCTCCAGGCTTCCTTCCCACTGCGGCTTCTCCTCAGCCTTCAGGCCAGCCTTTCCTCCAACCCCCAACAGAGTCCAGCGACGCATGGGCTCCTACCACCCATTCCTGTTTCCCACAATGCTGGTTAGGCAGATGGCTCTGGGGTTCTGGCCTGTGGGTCATGTGACTCCTTCCCCTCTCTGAAGTTTTCAAGCCCTCTAGGATCCACCTTGTCAGTGGGCTAGAGTTCAGAGGTCACATGAGGCTCCATCAAGTCGAGGGGAGCCCAGAGAGCATGGCTGCAGCTGCCTGAGAGGCCTTGTGGAAAGCTTCCTGGGAAGGACCAGGGATCAATGGAAATGGAGGAACGGGGTGGACGGGCTCATTAGCCGGAGGACCAGCTGGCCAGCTGTGCTAGACCATGAACTTGGCAAAGGGCAGTCACCCAGGACACAGGGTGGCCTGCCTGTGCAGAAGGGACTCCCCAGGGGGCCCTCACAGAATCAATGAGGGCAGCCAGGCCAATGAGAGGTCAGCAGGCCCTAGGGAGGTGACCCTGGGCAGGACAGGGAACTAACGACAGTGCTCCTCCCCGGAGTCAGACCCAGGCCAAAGACTTTGCAGCCAAGGGACCATTAAATCGACACTCAGTCAGGGCCATCACCACTGTCCTCGGCGCTACCCACCAAGCTTCTCATCTTGCCCCATTGGAGAGAAGACACCTTAGGCTCAGGGAAGTGGAGGGACGTGAGAAACACTGATCAACGTGAGACTCAGGCAGCCGGACTCCAAATCCCAGACTCTGCGTTTTTAGTTTTGTTTCTCTTTTTGGGTACTGGGGTCTGAATTTGGGATCTTGAACATACTAGCAAGATATAATACCACTGAGCTACATGGGTATAGAGATGAATCATCATTCTATATGAATAGACACAAGTAACCACACACATACATGCACATACATATATGTGCACATGTCTGCACATGGTCACGCACATATGTGCATACACACACACACACACTCTTTTCAGAGAAGTTGCTTTGATGCGGCTGTGGCTAACATGGGACACAGAAGTCATGTCAGTGTGTGTGTGTGTGTGTGTGTGTGTGTGTGTGTGTGTGTCAATAGTGGGACTGACGTTTCCACTCTAATTTCAGAGTCTTTTTGGTTCTGTGGGGACTGTGGGGAGGTCTGAGGCTGGGCTGCCCAGCCTGGCTGAGGTTGGCATGGTGGGAGTGAATCTGTCTGTTCCCTCTGTCCAGCCCCCAGGGTCAGGCCTGGGAACTCCAGGGTTAGAATAACTTTATTTATCCCGACCTGGCCCACATGTGTCCCCTCCCCTCTGGCCACAGTGAGCCCTGACCCTCCCCAGTCTGTCCTCTGGTGATGGGTGAATCCTTATTTAAACATAGTCTGGCAGCTGCCCCTTGCCACGGACCCCTGAACCAAACCCCATGCTGATGCTTGGCCTGACTCCAGGGTGATCCTTGGTCCAACTCCAAACCTCAGACCCAGCTGGGATGCTGACCTTGGCCACAGGTAACCCTTGCTTCCTTGCCTGGGCAGTGGCCAGACTGTCACTGATGTTTGGTGACCACTCTCCCCTGCCAAGTGGCAAGAGGCAGGGACTCTCTAAGAGGGAGAGCCCCTCCATTCTGAAGGGGACACCTGAAATGCCACCGCTGCAGCCCCACTATGGCAGGATGCATGGGCATCATGACTGCTGCCCCAGGCCAGGACTTGGCACCTATCCTGCCTATGTTCAGCTTTTGGAGCCCGTGTCCTGCCCCTGACCTCAGGTGTGCGCGTGTGCGTGCGTGCGTGCGTGCGTGCGTGCGTGCGTGTGTGTGTGTGTGTGTATGTGTGTGTGTGCACGCGTGCGTATGTGTGTGTATGTGTGTGTGTGCGCGCATGCGTGTGTCAGTGGTGATATGCTAAAACCCTTCAGAACTCTAGGCCACTGTCTAAGCAGCCTGACTCAGGAGGCAGAAGCCTGGGGTTTGAACTGAACTCTGCCACTGACTCACCCTGTGACCTTTCTGAACCCTTGTCTCTCTGTCCTGTTTTTCCCCTACCAAACTTGAAAGGTCATTCCAGAGATGGGAATCTCCACGGAGTGGGAACCACGGTGCTCTGCAGCTCTGTTACTTACGTGAACCCCTGATGGCAGCCTAAGGGCTCCTGTGATGCTGTTTCCTCTCCACGGAATGCTCTCCGCATCACCCAGCCACGGCTCACTTCTCTTCCACTGGCTTTCTGCTCAGGGAACCTTTCATTCTACCCCTCACCCCTACACACACAAAAGTCTCACCAACCAACACACTGTCAATTGTGCTCATTTTGCTCATCATCAGAGGTGACATTCCTGGAAGGAAATGGGTCTCGTCTCTGAGAAGGTGGAGCCCCGCCCCCTCCCAGGAGCATCAGGGCTAAGGTACTAACCGCAGGAGGCACTGAGCGAGACCCAGCCCCTGGCAAGGCTCAGCAGTCAGTACCGGGGATGGCGGAGCCCGTTGACGCTGTCAGTCATTGCCACCAGGGGGCGGCCTGGCTATGTGCAGGGGTGAGGTGTTGCCCACGGCTAGCCACTTTTACCGCTGGCTCGCCCAGTTCCCTGGCTTATCCTGAAGACATGGGGAGACCTGCTCTATCTCCCTGCCTTCCGTTTGGGTAAAGGGAAACGCGGAGAAGACTTGAATGGCCAACTTGACTCTGCCACTTTCTTAAGACTGTGTGATCTTGGGCAAGGACTTTTCCGTCTCTGGTCCTCAGCTACCTCAGCGGAGGAAGAGAGAGAGCATGTCAGCCGTTGTGTTCCGTCAGAGTCTGTTTGAATTTGTTTTGAGTCAGTAACTGCCTTCACGCCAGCCACAAGATATTACCTCCACTTCCTTTTAATTCCTTCTGGCTCCCAGGGAAAGTTCTTCGCCTGTTTTACATGCCGCCCTCTGTTGGCTGGAAGAAGAACCACAGCGGCAGCCGCTGGCCTGGGGTGGGGTGGGGGAGGGGCTTCAGCAGCAGAAAAAAGTCGCCTCCTGTTTATTGAGCGCCTACCATCTCTTAGGTGAAAACACAGCTGGGCCCATGATATTGCTGACAGTGATCCTCAGGGTCACAGTCACTTGAAGGTTGGGGCCCTGGACCCTTAGGTCTCTAAGCTGGCAGTGTAGTGCAGTGGTCAGGGACAGGGACTCTGGTATGAGGTTTGTAAGTTCAAATCTTTGCTTCATCCTTTATTAGCTACCTGGTGTTGGACAAGTCATCTGACATCTGTGCCTTTGGTTCCCCAAGAGTAATGTAAAGAGAATAATGTGTCTTAATCTCACACTGCAGTTCATGCCTGCTAGGTACCGAGGACACGGCCAACATGTTTATTCTCTGATTACTACATTTAGACTCTTCTGCCCCCTTCCTCCAAGAGCACACATGCTCATCTCGCAGCCTGCACCTTCCTTGCTGAATGCAGCAGCCATGAGGCTGGCTTTCATCCACACTGGGGTGAGCCTGTAGGATGGGGGGGGGGCTGGGATGGGGGAGGGGGTTCTTATTCTGCAGTAATGACAGAGGCAAGGTGGCTGCACCCTACGGTAGGTCCTGGGCGGAGATGTGGTGGTGGTGGTGGTCGTGATGGTGATGGTGGTGGTGGTGGTGGTGATGATGGTGGTGGTGGTGGAGGTGACGGTGACGGTAGCGGTTGGTAACGGAGGAGGTAAGGTTGACTGGTGACAGTTGTAGTGGACTGTGAGGGTGATGAGGAGGTGGTAATGGTGATGGTGGTCACATGGTGTGGGACGGTGTGGCGATGGTGTCAACCGTGGTAAGCGGGGCTGGTGATGGTAGAGGTGACAATGGTGACGGCGGTGATGGTGTTAAGTCGTGGTGGTGACAGTACAGGGGGACCCAGCCTGACTGTCTTCTCTGAATGGGGCTGGGTCTTCAGCTCCAGCCAGCACCTGGGTGCGGGCGTGCGATTTTTGGGTCCTCTGAGCTTTCTAGAAAAAAGAGCCATACTGGAATGCCAAACCATGCTTCCTTTTCCTGCCTACCAGACCCCTCTGTGGCTGCCTCCTCATCTGTAGTTGAGGGGGGAGCAGACGGCTCCTATTATAGTTTTTTTTTTTTGCCTGTGAGAATTTGATAAAATCTGAGTTGGGGGCTCCCAGCTGCCCTCCAGGCTCATGGGCTCTGGGCCTGATGCAGATAGGCTAGTCTGTTACTTCTCTGTTGGCTCTGCCGTCCAGGACTGCTGATCCCACCCCTCGCCAAGTGTGGCATCCCAGGGACTCAGTGGAACCAGGCCCAGAGATTGTGTCTCCCCCAAGGGAGGCAGGGACAAGCAGGCGAGTTCCTCCTTCTGACGGCCAGCCTGGGGTCGAGAACTTTCTCCCACACCGGGAGGCCCAGGGCATTGCAGCAGACTCCAAACCTGCAAGGAGGTTCTGGTCCAGCTCCACTAAGAGGGGCTTGGTGTACTACATAGAACATTCCAGAGTGTCTCTGCACGTATTGTTTTTGCTGGGTCCTGTGACAGCCCTGGATGCTGAGACCTGTTCCCTCACCATAGAGAAAGGCCCAGAGGGGCTGGGGAAGTGACCCAGTGGGTAAAGTCCTTAGTGTGCAATCATGAGGACCTGAGTTCAATCCCCAGCACCTACGTAAAGCTGGGTGTGGTTGTACACACTTGTAATCTCAGCTCTGGGGCCCAGGTGTGTGGTATCACTGAGGAGACTCAGACTGCAGCTCCCCGGGGCTCACTGGCCAGCCAGCCTAGCCTATTTGTCAAGCTCCAGGCCAAGGAGAGACCCTGACTGAAAACAGCTCCTGAGGAAGAGCATGTGAGGCTGACCTCAGACCATGCACACTTGTCTGCACCTGCACACACGTGTGTTTAAGTACATGCATAAATACCCAGAAGCAAGGCCCAAAGGCCGGTGGATTGACTGAAGTCCCACAGGAGGCAGGGGCTGCGAGAGGCAAGTCCTGCCTCCAGATGGCCCTGCAGCTGCCAGGCCTACACCTGGGGCTACCTCCTCCCCTTCCAGGTTGTATCCCCTCTGTGAAAAGCCATGGGGACTTTCCAGCCATGATCTTTCAGGACACACTGTCCCCTTGAAGTAGCAGGTGAGGTTTTGCACCCCCACTGAACACACCAGGAACAGATCCAGTTAGGGAAGCAGGGTGCCTTGTGTTTTTGTGCCCCGAAATGACAGAGCTGGGCTTAGAACCCAGTCCCTAGACCCCCCAGCCACAAAATGGGGGGGTCTGGCTGGAGTGGGGTTTCTAAGAATAAAGTTGCTCCCAGAGCAGACAGAGAGCAGGGACTTTCAGGCCAGCTATCTCCAAGTGTGAGCTCCGGCAGGCCTGGTTAGCCAGGGGTGGGAAGGGTTGACCACTTCCTGCTCAGGGCTGGCGGTCCCCGTGAGGCGGTCATCAGAAGCCGACCACTTCCCGGTCTGGGCCGCCTTCCCCTTTCTAGCCGGGAGGGAGGGTGGAGGATGAGGTGACCCTTTGCGTGCTGTGGCCTGGGCGACGTCGTCTGGCCTCTTTTCATTTCCCCCAGCACTGTGTCCCTCTCCACAGCCACCAACGGTCGGAAGCTGCCCAGAGCTGCCCGCCTGGTCCTCTGTCCCCAGCCAAGACCCTCCCTCCGGGGGGTGGGGTGGGCTCCTTTTCTCAGGGGCTTGGGAGTGGCACCCTTCTCAGTCCTGCTGGGGGTCTGCCCAAGAGACCTGGACAGAGGCGTTATCCTTCCCAGAGAGGCTTCAGTTGGTCTAGAGTCCTGGCCGGGGTCACATCCTTGCCTGTCAGCGGCAGAACCACAGCTGAAATTTAGTCGCGTCTTACTCTAAAAATCTGAATCCTACACACGGTTAACATCTTTGGTGCCCCTCAGAGGACATGTGTCCCAGAAGACGCTGGAAACAGGGGTACAGACAGTCCTGCCAGACCTGGAGAACCCTAAGAACATGGATGGTACCTCTCCTCCTCTGACTCTCATCCTGGAACCAGCCCACACCACACACAGAGCAGGTCCTTGGGATACTTGTACAAATGTAAAGAGCAAACTGATCGCACACATCCAACCATAAAAATGCTCAGGAGACTGTCAAACATCAGGCCTGAGCAACAGAGCCCCGACCTGAGGGACACAGGTTCTGCCTGAGAGTGGTGTCCATCATCCTTACCCAGGGTTAAGACTCATGATATGTTTATTTATTGAGGTGTTGGGGGTTGAAGCCAGGGCCTTGTAGATGGCAGGCAATCACTCTACTGTGGATTTCCAGCCTCAGGTCTCTTTTATTCAGAGACAGGTCTCACGAAGTTGCGCAGGCTGACCTTGCACTCACTCTGGAGCCTAGGAAGGCCTCCCGTCTCAGCCTCCCAAGGTGGAAGGGGTCACAGGCCTGTGGCACCAGACCTGACTGACTGACAGCATTTCAGTGCTCTTTCTGCCCTTTTCAGCCCATTGGCTGGAAAGCCGGAGATGTGAGGGGCCTCTACACAGAGGCGGGTAGGATGCTGTGTAGCTAGAGTTTTCCTGCCTTGCCCACAGTCAGGACAAATCTTTGTCACCCGCCAGTCCCACAGCCGCTCAGACCCAACCAAGTAAACACAGAGACTTATATTGCATACAAACTGTATGGCCATGGCAGGCTTCTTGCTAACTGTTCTTATAGCTTAAATTAATACATTTCCATAAGTCTATACCTTGCCACGTGGCTGGTGGCTTACTGGCGTCTTCACATGCTGCTGGTCATGGCGGCAGCTGGCAGTGTCTCCCCGCCTCCGCCTTCCGCTTCCCAGAATTCTCCTCTCTCCTTGTCCCACCTACTTCCTGCCTGGCCACTGGCCAATCAGTGTTTTATTTATTGACCAATCAGAGCAATTTGACATACAGACCGTCCCACAGCACTTCCACTTTCTTTTTTTTTTAAAAGGAAGGTTTTAACTTTTACACACCTCCAAAGTCAGCTTGGTATATTTGGGAATTTGGGCGTAGCTTCTCTTACTACTTCCTGCTGGAGGGGGGCGCTGTATCTTATGGGGACACAAAGAAAATTTTAGGATCATGGAGTAGTCCGTGAGACCGTATCGTCTGAGCCAGTTGCCTTGAAACGATTCTGGATGTTGGATCATCTGGGCCATGGTGTCATCGGAGACCTTTCAGGTGGTCTTGGCTGGTCAAACCTGATGTATCTTAATCTGGAACAAATCCATAGCCTCTGATTTTCTGTAGAAACAAAAGCAGAGCCTCCTTTCCAAAGCAACATATCCTTACATCCACATTTTGAAGTTAAGGTACCTTTAAAATACACATTTTGGCATAACTCAACAGCTTTTGCAATCAAATGTTTTTCTTCAGCTACAAATATCAAAGAGAACATAATCCAGATTCTCTGTGTGATAGCCATCTTTATGTGGCTTATTTTTTATATTACCTTGAGCCTATTGCTTTAAACAGCAGCCTTTTAAGCCTGAAACGGCGCTGTGGCTGCTGGCTCCTCCCACTTCAGCTTCCCAACATGGCGGTGGTACCTTTTCCGCCAGCTCTGGGAGCCATCCTGGGTCTATGCATTTATCCAAGCAGCGCGTAGCCCAGAAACCTCTTTTTTTGTTTTGTACTAGTAAAGGCTAAATCCACCATGCAGCTTAATGTGCCACTTGCAGAGGCCTCATTCCTGCCATACTGCAGATCGAGCGCACACGCCAGGAACCCGCCAGGAACTCAAACCGGCGGCTGCTGCTCATTTGAGAGAGACAATTAGGAAGCTGTTTTTAGCTCCGTTTTAGAATCTTTTCTCAGGTTTTAGGTGGAAACTCTTGCCCTCTTGTTGGGCGCCATTTGTAGCTAGAGTTTTCCTGCCTTGCCCACAGTCAGGACAAATCTTTGTCACCCGCCAGTCCCACAGCCGCTCAGACCCAACCAAGTAAACACAGAGACTTATATTGCATACAAACTGTATGGCCATGGCAGGCTTCTTGCTAACTGTTCTTATAGCTTAAATTAATACATTTCCATAAGTCTATACCTTGCCACGTGGCTGGTGGCTTACTGGCGTCTTCACATGCTGCTGGTCATGGCGGCAGCTGGCAGTGTCTCCCCGCCTCCGCCTTCCGCTTCCCAGAATTCTCCTCTCTCCTTGTCCCACCTACTTCCTGCCTGGCCACTGGCCAATCAGTGTTTTATTTATTGACCAATCAGAGCAATTTGACATACAGACCGTCCCACAGCAATGCTGGGTAAAGAGTATGGCACTACACAGCCTGGGCTCCCACGGAGCCTCTGTTCAGCTGGGGTGGCTTTAGAAACCTAGTCAAACAGTCAAAGCACCTGGCAGATGCCAGCCGGTGCCCTCGATTGTACCATACCTCATTTCCAGGGCGAGGCAAGCCCAGGACGCCCCTTGCTGCTTGGCAACTCCTGGTGTTTCCAGGCTACACTGATCAAGGGAGGTTTGTCCCCAGACCCTCAGCCTCCGGCTGTAACTGTAAAACCAAGACCCAAATGATGCGAGGGGAGAGTGGTCATGCCATCAATAACTAAGCAACAGCCTGGCAGCCACCAAAGGTGACAACGGCCACGTAACTAGGTGACAGGAAGACAGACAGCTATCAGTCTGAAAGCAGCGCGCTGGTCCTGGCTGGCTCGTTCCACTTTCTATGGTTTCAGGCACTACAGTTCAAAGGTATTCAATGGAAGAAGCTAGAAATCAACAGTTCTTAAGTTTGAACCCATGCTGCTCCAAGCTCCACCCTGCCCACCTGAATTACCCCTTGGTCTAGTGTATCCAGGCTGTGCACACTGCTCATCGGTCACCGAATGCTTGTCGTATCATCAGGACTGTCACTGGCAGGACTTGTGTTTGAGAGAGCCTAATTTTGCCCACTGATGTCCCCATAGAGCAGTGGTTCTCAGCCTTGCTGATGCTGCGACCCTTTAACACAGTTCCTCATCTTGTGGTGACGCCAACCATAACATTATTTCCATCGCTACCTCTTAACTGTAATTTTGCTAAGGTTATGACTTGTAATGAAAATATCTCTGTTTTCTGATGATCTTAGACAACCCCAAGTAAAAGGGTTGTTTGACCCCCCTGAGGGGTCACGACCCACAAGTTGAGAACCACTGCCATAGACCAAGCACGGTGTGGAAAAGGGCAGAAAGCATGGAAGGCTACGAACTCTGGTGCCTACAGGAAGGCCTGTAGGAAAAACTCTCTAGAGCTCAGAACTCTCTTTCCTTTTGAGAATCCATGCGAACCACAATAGTTAAAATCTACACCTGTGGATTTACAATACACCTCAGGAGATTAGAAAAACAAAAAACAAAAAACAAAAAAACAAAAAACAAAAAACCCACAACACTCTGACTGAGGCCTGGGCCCATGGCTTAGACAGTGTGAGGACCTGATTCTGGTCTCTTGAATCCACATGAAAGGCTGGGTGTGGCGGTGGGTGCATGCTCATTGTCTCGGCGCTGGGGAGGCAGAGACAGGAGGATCCTGTCAGTCTAGATAAGCCAGTCAACTACAGGCTTGGTGAAACAACCATCTTTAAATAAATAAGTAAGTAAGTAAGTAAATAAATAAATAAATAAATAAAATAAGGCAGGACTGGGGGTGGCTCTGCGGTTAAGAGCACACACTGCTCTTCCTGAGGACCGGAGTTAATTTCTGGAATCCATGTGGGGCAGCTCACAACCACCTCTAACTCCACAGGCCCTTGCACTCACAGGCACATTCCCATGCACAGATACATACACGTTAATTAAAAAGAAAATAAATCTTTACAAGAAAGTGAGGAATAGATAGTTGAGAAAGACACCTGATGTCAACCACTGTCCCCACCCCCATGAACACACACACACACACACACACACACACACACACACACACACACACCAATATCCTGAAGGAGCCTGTACCAGATCACCTCACAGGCCCAATTAAGACAACTAGGTAGGACCATCAGTGCTGCTGTTCAGGTACCTTTGACGGAAGAAGAAGAAGAAGAAGGAAAAAAAAATAGAAAAACCAAAAACAAAGCAGTCAGTTCCGGCAGAGGCCTCAGTCACCAAGACAGCATTGGCCCTGCCTCAACCCATCACAAGGTGAACCCCCCCCCTCCCCCGGGCTATTTTCAATACTGTTCAGTACGCTGTGTTAGATCACACACTGATGTAGTATTTCCTATTGTAAATATATTCTCTTTCGATTAACCTACCACTGGCCTTGCCTCATTGGTCAAGAGTTTTCTCTTAATAGTGCCTACCTCTAGTCAGATGCAGAGCAGGGGGTGGGCTAAGGTGTGCAAAGTGTCTGGTGCTGTGTATTTACCACACCAGCTAGCGTCATTGTCGTCAGTCTGGGTCCCAGTTTGGTAGAGAACATGGAGGCGTGGAGGGGAATCTTAAGGTCATGGAGAAAGCTGACTACAGATGGGGGCCGAGGCCTGAGCTCTTTGAATGGCCACACCCAGAACATTTCTAAGGTTTACACACCTCCTCCCCCACCTCATATTTTAGAAGGGCTGGGGGGCTGCAGGAGCAGTTAGGGGACATTCTAAGCTGTCTTCCCACATCCCTCAGGACCACACCACCCGGCCTCCTCTGGCCAGGTCCACTCTGTGGAGTCACACACATACTCCCTACATCATCACACAAAAGCCGCCAGTTTACTGTCTCAGTGGTCTTCCCGGGTTCACCAACCCTGTGTATTTTTATGCCTAGACTTTTGCTCGTGTCTAGCTATTTGTCAAGGAGTCCCTGGGGAGCAGGCCTGATTCCTCTCAGAACCCTGAGCCCCAGCTGGAACCAGGCATAGAGAGAGCTTCCTCGCGTGTCTTTGGGTTGAACCGACTGCAGGATGGAGATGTCTATCAGGGACAGCCCTTTCAGCCTTCTGGCTTTGAAACCGGCCAGAAGTGTGTTTCTCCAGGCCTCTCAGACACCGGGGGCTCTGCTCTGTCGCAGAGCCCTGCCTGCTCTTCTTCCTCCTCTCCATTCCTCCTTCTTCCGGGGGACACTGAGAGGCTGTGCGAGCGAGGGCAGCCAGCCCTGGAAACCTGGTCTGTGAGGATCTCTACATACTGTGAGTAGAGTGTGGCTCTGGGCTTTGTCTCCTCTGAGTCACCTCCTGGGTGCCCTGAAGCTGACTCAGACAGAAAGGCAGAAGGAGAGGCCTGCGTCCCTAGGTTTCCAGGGGTCCCTCAGTTTCCAGGGGTCCCTCAGTTTCCAGGGTCCTGAGCCTCGCTGGGTGGGTGGGGTGGAGAGGGAGAGGCCCTGGATCAGGAGGGATTAAGCCGTGGTTCTCAACCTTCCTAATGCTGTGACTCTTTGATACAGTTCATGTTTTGGTGACCCCCAACCATAAAATTATTTTCGTCAGTACTTCATAACTGTAGTTTTCTACTGTTATGAATCGTAATGTAAATATCTGACATGCAGGAGATCTGATATGCGACCCCCAAGTGGGTTCACAACCCACAGGTTGAGAACCACCGGATTAGAGCCTTACCAAGTAGCCATGTGGTTTCAGGGCTCGAGGATATCTCTGATCTTCATGCTATCAGCACGGCAGCGGCAGAGACAGCGCCGGTAGTGGAAACAATGGAGTCTGGAGTCCGGAAGCGGCACCTGGGACTGGCTGAACTGGATCCTAACCCTGTCAGGACTGCCTCACAGCAGGGGGCTCAGACCCCAACCCCCTAGTCAACTTGCAACCCAAAGTCCAAACGCCAAAGACCGCTGGGGATTGAGCAAAAAGAGCAATGGCCAAGAGCTGGCGTCACGTGGCACTGAGCTTGAGTTAGGATGGGTCACAGCTGGTGTGAGAAGATGGCCACCTTCCAGCAGAGCGAATGCCTACTGGATAGGCAGCGACTTCTCGCTACCATGATAAAGACCACCGGGGGTATGTGTTAAACAAAGATTCTACCCGGCAGTCCCCAGAGACCCAGCATGGCAAGAGACGGAGGGAGGGCGCAGAGGAAAGGATGCAGGAAGTGGGGTGAGAAGGGACCTGTGTGCTGTGTGGCCCTGGGATGTGGCCTATCCCCCGTGGGTCAAATGCCTCCAGAAACCCCTCCAATCCACAGCCCTGAATGCTGGTGGCACCAGGGGCCAGAGTGAAGGGAGACACTCCACCAGTGAGTGGAGGGACAGTGTTTGGACATGGGGGAGGTGGTGGAAGCTGATGGAGTGCGATAATGACGGGACAATGGGGTTCAGTGCTGAGCTCTGAGTGACTCTTCTCAAATGACCTCCAATCTCACTCACACTGATCGTTGTCCTCTGGCAGGCAGCAAAGACCATGGAACCGAGAGCCAGGCTGTGGAGTTAGTCCTCTCCCTCATCTCCCAGCAGAGTCATAACACCCCTGTCCCCAGGAGGAGGGTTGGGCAGTGTCTGAGAGGCATCAGCTGGAACAATGTCTGGCAGAAAGTAAAGAGGGAAATCGTGATTATTGGTATTATTGATGCAGACATGAAGACTCAGAGAGGTGAAGCTAGTTGCCTGAGATCACACAGCAACTAAGTGGTCGAGCTAGAATCTGATCTTTAGATCTATCTCTTTCAAAGCCCCGCCTCTTCAATCCCCATCCCTCCCTACAGCCTCCCCGGTGCCTTTTCTGATCCTCTGTTACAGCAAAGTGTTTAATATCAGAGACCCCAGAAGGGGACATGAACCTTGGCAACATTCATTTCAGAGGACGGGATAGAGGAGAAGTCACATGTCATGGTCAGTCAATGTCCTGGTCAGGACTGGATCCTCAGCAGAAGTCGCTCATGCCAAGCCCCCCCAACCCCCGACAGCAGGGCCAGTCCCTTTGTGGGCCCCGTCCCTTTCTCACCCCTCACAGGAAGTGATGGCTACAACCCATTCCTAACCACAGGGGAAATTTTAGGTTCCGGGCCGGACTCGGATCCAGCCAGGGCCCTAGGTCAGACGCTCTGTCATAGGCAAAAGGCACTTGGTTCCCACAGCTGTCTGGCGCTGGGGTTCCCCTTGCTTGGCTTGGATCTTCTGACTGTGGCCAGGGTCCCCCAGACTCACTTGCAGGGACCGTCCTCATGTCACGAGTGAGCTTGATTAGAGCGGAGAGCTGCTGAGGGAGGCAGACTTGGCAGCGACTTCCTGCGCAAGCACTGTGTGTCTTGGACAGGTCTCTCATCCTCTCCCATGCCTGCCCCTCACGGCTCCAGCATCCCTATGAAACATCTTCTAGTGTCTCAGGGAGGCTCCCCCCATGTATCCCCACCCCCACAGCACCCACACATGTTGGAAAATATGTCAACACATGTACTGTGGCATTTTCCTCAGTAAAGCAGGTGTCTCTGGCTTCTAACTTGTTCTCACTCTGGCTCCAGGGAGGATGCTGGGCCATCTCCAAGGAAACATCTTTGCTACATGACTGTCGAGTCTGGAGGATGAACTTTGATGAATTGTCGTCCATGGGCAGAAATGTCTGGAGAGCAGTGCTCTCAGCTCTGGCCTGACTCAGCTTCGACCTGAAGCCTCTCCAGGCCTCTCCTGGAGGCTGTTTGATGAGGTGCCCTGGTGCTTCAGTCTGGCAAGCTGACCCAGAGGCTCAGTAGTCACAGCAGGAAGCCATGTGGCGGGCAGGTCTGCACGTCACAGGCAGCTTGAACCAGTTCTGTGTGGCGGTACTTGAAGGACCGACCACAAGTGCCCCAAGGGCAGAGCCGCTAAGTCTGTGGGAGCCTGCACACTGCCACCATGTGCCCCAGACGCTAGACACAGAATTAGAGTTTGGCGTTGGCCTTCCTGACGGGGGGACTTGTATGGTCTTTCCCTTCCCATGCCTCCCTTTTGGAAAGGAGTGCCATTGCATACCGGAAGCACATGATTTAATTTTTTTTTTATTTTTACCTTTTTTGCTTAATATTATTGTTTGGGAAGGGATGCACGTCACAGTGTGTGTGGTGGTCAGGTGACTTTATGGAGTTGGTTTTCTCCTTCAAACTTTACATGGGTTTGGGGGAATCAAACTTAGGTTGCCAGGCATGGGCAGTGGGCACCTTTACCTGCTGAGCCGTCCTGCTGGCACACACCTTTTTTTAAAAAATTAGATATATTTATTTAATTTTATGTGCATGAGTGGTTTACCTACAGGTATATATGTACACCACGTGTGTGTCTGGTGCCCAGAGAGGTCAGAAGGGAGCACCAGATTCACTGGAACGTACCTGGAGTTACGGCTGGTTGTGAACCACCATGTGGCTGCTGGGAACCAAGCCCGGTTTTTTTTTTTTTTTTTTTTTTTTGCAAGAACAAGTGCTCTTAACCTCTGAGCCGTTTCTCCAGGCCCTATAACTTGCTTCTTGATTTTGCAGGGGCTCACGGCTAAGTGTGCGTCTCAGAAGTGGTTTTAGACTTGGCGGCCTCGCTGCCTCAGCCTCCCAGATGCTGGGAGCATATTGATCTGTGTGCATCAACAAGTCTGTGGTCGTTTGAGTGGCGTTGGGTCGGTGACAGCTCTGAGGTGGTAGACGCTGGACTGGGTGCATTTTGCATTCTGAGACGCCCCTAAGCCTATGGGACCAGGGGGGGAATGTTTGCCTGTGAGTGCGGAATGTCCCTCATGGGATCATATGTTGGTCTGCAGCTGGTGGCACTTGGGTGACTGTCTGAACTGGTGGCAGAATTCCAGGCACCTGCTGGCAATCTCTGGACATGCTGCTCCTCCCAGAGACAGGCCAGCCTCATTTTCCATCCATCACTCAAGGGCCCAAGATTCAGCAGGTCACCTCCACCCCGGAACCTCCCCCTGACTCCCCTATCACCCTGGGATGAGCACTGTCCTGCTCTGGCCCTGGTGACCTCTTGACCTCTTGAGCTCAGTAAACCTTTCTCAGGGGGCTCTAGCCATTGCCAGTGGCTAAGCACAGCAGAGCCCAGGGTTCCC
The DNA here is from genome assembly GCF_004664715.2 of Peromyscus leucopus. NCBI lineage: Eukaryota > Metazoa > Chordata > Mammalia > Rodentia > Cricetidae > Peromyscus > Peromyscus leucopus. Next base: position 135,943,067 of record NC_051064.1, read on the forward strand.
TCCCTCCCCCCCAATATTCCCTTGATGCTCTGGGGCTACAACACATAGCGTCCATAGAGGGGTGATCCCCTGCTGTCCAGGGAAGCAGCTCCTCTGGGACTTGGCTGCCCTCTTCAAATCCTTACCAGTCAGCAGACCCAAAGTCCTGATTCCCTTGAAGGTGACCACAGGGGTTTCTGTATTGTGACAGAGAAGTTTCTGGACGATGTCTCTGGAGACCACCTCTGGTTGCTGCTCGAGTGGGCCCGTGCAGCCTACAAAGCTTGGGTACTTACTGTGTGTGTTTCCCCGGGGGCTGGGGCACTGGGGGCCACGCTGGTTTCTACCCCGAAGACATTCCTGTCGGGACAGGGACACAGGCAGAAATGTACGGCCTGTGCCGGAGTGGTGAGGGTGCAGACAGGTGCAGGCGCCTCCAAGAAGAAGTGACTTCCTGAGGTCTCAAGGCTGGGGATAGGCAGGTGAGGAGGGCAGAGGCCGGCTGGGGGGCGGGGTGGGGGGCTCGTACGAGACTCCGAGCACAGAGCCATTCCTTTCTCGCTCTCTCGGGGACCAGTTGTCAGCCACCATCACCAAATACTGGGGACAGCCTAACGCTGTGGTTAGTGGCACAGGGGCTTTAGACCGCATGTCCTGGGTTCGAGTCTTGCTTTGCTCCTTCCTTGCTATGAGAAAATATACGTAACCACACCACCCCCTCGTGCCTCAGTCTCCACAAGTACAAAACAGATGTCTAAGACTGTCCATGGAACTGTCAGAAGGCTTCAGTGGGACTGTTCACAGGCAGGAAGTTTGGGGTTTTTTGTTTATTTGTTTGTTTTGTTTTGTAGTGCTGTAGATGGAACCCAAGGCCCTATGTACACTAGGCAACTGGTCTACCGCAGAGCTTCACCCACAGCCCCTCAGTGGGATTATTCACGTGAAGCGCTTTTTTTTTTTTTTTTTTACAGAGTAAACATGCATTAAATCTCATTTGTCTCTCTAATCCTGAAAGCTTTTATTGAGCACCATCAGTGTGTCAGGTGCTAGCAGATGACCCCCACACCCGAACCCAATGCCATGTCACTGGAGAGAAGACAGGGGGTCAGGGGATTAAGCAGGAAAGTGGAGACGGACTGAAGTCCTGGAGGAGTTGAGGGTGCCTTTCTGGAGGTGCCAGTGGCTGAAGTGAGGTTTGAGGATGCCTCTGCCCTGACAGCCAGTGGTCCCAGCTTGGGCAGAGCATTCAGGCCCTTGAGGACCAGGACCCCCAAGGGACAAAGGAGCAGCTCGCCAAGCCTTCCAGGAGTCCCAGCAGGGGAAGGCCCCAGCAGGCTGGGTTCTCAGGCAGCTGAGCCTCCAGCAGGCATCACACAACAAAAAGGCCTTTCTCACCCGGAGTGAGTCACCAGCCTCGAGAGCAGCCCTTGCACTAGCTCGAGAAGACAAAACCACACATCTGAAGAAGTTTCCCACGGGCCGCCACCGGCTTTAAATAGCTGCATCTAAGCTTGGAGGAGGTGGTGGGGAGGGGTGGAGAGCCAGGGCCCTAGCCAGTCCGCCGGGATCCCCACTCCAGACCGGGCCTTGACATAGAAGCCCAACTGAAGCCGTGTGGATTGGAACTCAACCTCCTGGGACCCCTGCAGACACGCAGAAACCTGGATACAACAGCTGGACACACAGACAGCTGGACAGATCTCCAGCCAGCCGCGGCAGTGGGGTGACGCCGGAAAGGGGGAAGTTGACCTCTTGGTGCACCCTAAGCAGCCTTCAGGCCTTGCTGGGCCTCCTGGCTATCACCTGACCCCCCTGGTGCTCGGCTGCCCCCCTCACCCAGCTCATTCGTGACTGCTCCCTGGGCGGTTTCCGGAGGCAGGCTGGGAGCTGGGCTGTTGACGCACTTGCCGCCCCCCAGCAGGGCTGGGTGTGAATGGAGCCCCCCATCTCCCTTTCCCGTAAATGAGCTCACCCCAGCTGCACAGGCTTCTAAGAAGTGGGAGCAGAGTACCCAGCCCCTCATCCACAGTGCTGGGTGGAGCTTTTCTCCAGTTCCTCCCTCTACCCTGGCTGGGGGCGGGGGCCACCTCAGGCTGGCATAAAGCCCTTCCCTGTGGGTGTGGACAAATCCCTTCAGTGTCCCAGCAGCTGGGGTTATCACATCTCTAAGACCTGGATCTATCACTCGGAGGACAAACGGACAGGCCCTCAGATACGTGGGCGACAGCCATGTGCCCTCCCAGGTGAGGGAGGTCACCTCCCTAGGTCCACAAAACCCTTCAAGACTGTCAGCGACTCAGCGGTTCAGGCTTTGGTGACCAGCTGTGTTCACACCCACAGCATGCCATGACTTGCCCAGTCATACAGCATGCCACTGGGGATCCAGGTAGACCACTGTGTGATTCCACATCCTGATCAGTCCACAGACGTCAAACATTCACTCAACAAACATACTGAATTCTTTGGTGGGTGACAGACTCTAGATTAATAAGATATTATCATAGCTGAGAGATTAGTATATATATATTATATATTTATATATTATTACATATATTAATATAGAAATCATATATTTAACATATAATTTATATATTTGTATTATATTAAACATTTATAAATTTAATATATTATTACATTATATTATAACATAAATTTAATAATATATTATTATATGATTGTGATATTATAATATATGTCAATTATATATAAAATAATGAGTTATATATTATAATGTTATATCAATATAGTATATTAAATATATAAAATTCTACATAGTAGTATATAACATATTTATGTTTGTATATTAATATACTTAATAATATAATAATATTAACTATATGTATATTTCTCACCTGAAGCCAGGCTGCGGCCCAGGTTCTTGTGCTGTTTACCTATCTGGGCCTCTGTTTGGAAGGACAGTCTCGATAGGAAGGGCCCAGGGTCCTCATCTTACCCGGTTCCTCAGGTCCTCTGGCAGCTCTGAGGAGTTGCGGCTGTCGAGGGCTGCAGCTCAGGGACACCTGCTCTCTCGCTGCCCCCGTCCCTCTGCAGGGCCGAGCACGGAGAGCCTGCAGAGGTGGTACATGGCTGAGGGAGGGTGGGCGATATCTACACCTCTCCATGTCCCACAGGATGGGAGCGCCGTGGTCATCTGCTGAGCCACCACTGAGCCCTTGTGACACTGTGGCGACTCTCTGGTGCCCAGGGCATTGTGTGGCACTGTGTGGCGTCCCTGTGGTTCAGGCCGGTGGAGCCGGGTCTGCACAGGCTGCAGGCTGTAAATGGGAAGGAAGCCTGGTTACTGCAGGGCAGAGGGGAGGTATTCAGTGCTACAGCCTCCCAGGTCTCTCTCTCTGTGTTCCCCACTCAAGACCCTGGCTATCTTGGGGCCCGGGAGTACTTGGTGACATCCTTCTAGATCATGTGGGAAACAACATGGAGCTCACAGGCTGGGCTGCCTGTGTGCACAGTGCATTATCCAGCTGAAAACAGGCTTTGGGGACTGGCTGACAGATCACCTGGTACCTCAGGGTGCCAAAGCCCTGGTCCGGCAGGGGCTGCGCCCTCCGGCTCTGACTGGTGGCAACAGGGGCCACTGTCTTCGGAGATTTTGTCCAGCCTCCTGTACAAGGGGCGGCAGGTGCAGAGGGAGGGGCTGAGAATGGGTGGGGTGGGGGCTGGGCAGGGTCACAGTCAGCTAGTGGGAACATCCCAGACTCTGCCAGTCTCCAGGGGAGGCGCCCCGCTGGCCTGCTGGGGGGCCAAGAGGACAGGAGCAGAGAGTCTGTTCCCGCACCTGCAAGTGAGCGGCTGTGCCCTGCCTGGCTCTGGGATGGAAGCAGAGCACGCTGGCCTTCACAAACCCACTCTTCGTCTGCAAGAGACACCTTGACTCAGGAGAGTCATAGTGAGGACTCCTATGAGGAGGCACCGTGATTTTAACAAACACACTGTGACCTTCTTCCAAGGTTGGGAGCTTCAGGCTGGGGCCTGACATTATGTGTGTGTGGATCAGCTGGCAGGCTCAGGGTCAGCTATCATCCTAAACTTGGACTGGGAGACCTCTGCCACCTGTGCTCAGCATGCATGTCTGCATGTGTACATGTGTGCAGACATACATGCATATGCACATGTGTGAGGCTGAGTGTGTAGGCATGCATGTGTAAGCATGCATGGGCAGGCATGGATATGTGCCTGCATATTGCATTTCCATACTGTGCATTCTGGCTGTGGTCTGGCTGCTGTGGCTGTGTCTCTGGAGGGAGCCTCTCTGAGCCTACTTTTTGTATGTGGCTCTTACAGGCACACATCAGCCAAGTGCATGGACCTACGTGTGCATGGGCTTGTGTGTGGGGGCTGTGTATACATGAACCTATGTGTGCACACGCATGTGCGTGCATGCGTGTGTGTGTGTGTGTGTGTGCACACGCGTGTGTGCGCGTGCATGTACCTCTCAGGGGACAAGACTTGGGGAGAACCTTAGAAAGTCCCTTCTGGGGACATCTAGGCCCCCTCTCTTCCCAGGTGTGCCCTCCATTCATTCACTAAAGCAGCCTGCCCCTTTCGAAATCCCATGCCTTCCACACAGGAGCTCCTCAGGTGCCCAGGACCACAACCTGCACCCAGATTTCCCTGCCCTCTACCCCACCTTCTCAGCTTCCTCTCTCACATCATGCCTGGTGCCCCTCTTCCTCTCTGGGGCCCCTTCGCTCTGCACAGGTGTCAGAAGTTGCTTTTGAGGTCTTTACCATGTCCCAGCGCTTGGTACCCCACCTGCCTTGCCAGCAGCATACTTTTTAAAAATTATTCTTGTATTTCTAATTATGTGTACATGTGTATAGGTATGTGCAAGTACATGTGTATAGGTATGTGCATGTAAGTGCAAATTCCCACAAAGGACCGAAGAGTCAGATTCCCCGAGAACTGGAGTTACAGGTGGGTGTGAGGCATCTGATGTGGGTGCTGGGAACTGAACTTGGGTCGTCTGGAAGAGCAACATGTGCTCTTGACCACTGAGCCGTCTCCCCAGCCCCGTCGGCAGAACTGGGCTCCTGTTCCCCTAACAGAGGGTCTTTAACTCAGCCCTGTCAGTCTGATACCTCTAAGCCCACTCGAGTTTGGCCACCAGGAAGTCCTAAGTGTCTCCATGGCCAGACAGCCTCTGCCTGGTGACCCCGTGGAGAGTAGAAGCCCCTCCACATGCTCATTACATTTTGCCCGGAACTTGCTTCTGTTTGGTGAGGGTGTGTGTAGTGGGGACCATGTGGCTTTCATTTCGGTTTCACCCTGGAAAAACAGTGGTTTGGATTAAGGAAAGAAACAGTTGGTACAACGTCATGAGAAAGATGGGGGAGGAACCTTGTAAAAGTGGGCACTAACTTTCCACTCGTGTTCCAAAGCATTCTGGATGTCTCTCACCTTCTGCCATGGCATGGCTGCGCTCACCTCCTGTGACATGGCTGCCCTCTCCTCCTGTGACATGGCTGCCCTCCCCTCCTGCCATGGCATGGTGACCCTCCCCTCCTGCCGTGGCATGGTGACCCTCTCCTCCTGCCGTGGCATGGCGGCCCTCTCCTCCTGCCATGGCATGGCGGCCCTCTTCTCCTACCATGGCATGGCGGCCCTCTCCTCCTGCCATGGCATGGCGGCCCTCTTCTCCTACCATGGCATGGCGGCCCTCTCCTCCTGCCGTGGCATGGTGACCCTCTCCTCCTGCTGTGACATGGCGGCCCTCTCCTCCTGCCATGGCATGGCGGCCCTCTCCTCCTGCCGTGACATGGCGGCCCTCTCCTCCTGCAGTGGCATGGCGGCTCGCTCCTGCAGTCAGGAGACTGAGTCTGAGAGGGCCGGGACCTGCTTCTGTGAAGCATGTGAAGGAGAAGGGCAGAGACTCTGCAGCCTTTGTTCAGTTTGCAGGGAACCGTGGCCTCAGTTTCCCTGCTGGGAAAGGGGAAAAGATGAAGCAGTATCTTCCGTCGTCACTAGAGCAGAGCCCAGGAATCCCGTGGATGGTCCCTGAGGTCCATGACAGGCCCTGGGTCAAGAGCATCAGTACACCATGGTCCCCATACCACAGACTGACAGACCAAGACTTGTGTGAGAAACCACAAAAGACCCCTGGCCTGGGGGCAGTGTCATCTGGATCATCAACCCCGACTTCTGGGTCTCTGGGGGCTGTTCCTGGGGTGGGAGCGTCACTCTGAGCAGCTGGGGCCAAGGCAGTGAAAACAGGGGCCACCTGGAAGCACACAGGTGGTACCAGGGCTCCAAAGCCACCTACTGGGAAGTGGGACAGTCCTGCCCTGGTGAGGAAGCAAAGGGCACTAAGATTCCCAGACTGGTCCAGGCCTGGCTACAGCCGCATCTCCTGAGGGTTAAAGGGCCAGATGACTTTGATCTATGGGGTGACCACCTCTGCCTGCCTGGCCCCAGACTGTCGCCCCTACACCGGCCTCACATAACCATCTATATCCAGAGCCAGGGCTCCGAGCAGTCAGGAATCAGGTTTGGCTGTGGTCAGGGTCAAGGTGAAGGAGTTGAATGCAGTAACTCAGTTGTGGCAAACAGAGAGCCTTCCGCCCGTGCAGATCAGTGTTGTCCCTGGTGGGGTCGCAGGTGCCAGTGACAGGCCGGGTCGGGGTGGAAGCTCCCTCCAGAGACAGGCTGTCTGCTTGGCTCGTGAACTCTCTTCGACACCACAGCCTGCCTCTGGCTGTGTGCAGAGGGTTGTCAGCGCCTGTCACGACTCCTGTCACCCAAGGCCCTGTGCACACGGTCGGAGGTCAACTCAGAGGGGCCATCTTCAGCCTGGTTGATGGGAGACTCAAAGCAAGAGCCAGCCAGCGAGTCCCCGCCACGCCATGCCGGTCAGGAGCAGGAGGACTGTGGAAACGCTGGCTGTCCTGTGCCCAGTGTCACGCCATTCTTGACTTTCTCTGCCCTGACCTTGTGGTCCCCAAACCCTCATAGAAAACAGACGGACAAAACCAAAAAATTCCGCCAGCAGCTGGACTGAAAAGGACCCCAGAAATGATGCTTCCCTCGTTTCACAGGGAGCACGGGGGTCAAGGGTCATACTGGGCAGTGTCCCCCACAGGGGTCTCTAAACTGTTAAAAAGCCAAGCATGGTGACCCCTAGCTCTCATATGAGTACTCGGGAGTGGGTCACAGAAGAATCAGGCCTCAAGGCCGGCCTCAGCTCCATAGTGAGTATGAGGTCAGCCTGGGCTACCTGAGGCTTGTCTCCAAAGCAAAGGAACAGAAAACAAGAGGACTTCAGTGACCCCTGTAGACTGTACCCCCTCTTGTGCCTTCTCAGCTGATCCAGCCAGGACATCGGACACCCAGGCTGATGGGGACGGGGAGTTGTTACTGGGTGGGGGCTCAGGCCATGCTCACCCCACCTCACCGGGAAGAAGGATGACCCGAGCCAGCCAGGGCCGAGCAGAGGGCCCCACCACACCTTTCTCACTCCAGCTCGGGCCTGATAGCCTCTGCCCCGTGGTCACTGCAGAGTATTGGAGTCTACAAGGACCCTGGTCCCTGCACCCCGGGCCGTCTCAGGAACCCTAAGAGGAAGGAAAAGCCACAGGCCCAGGTGAGGAAGTCCTACACCTGCCACTGTTTTCCCTGGTGGATTTCCCCTCAACCACCAAATACTGAAGAGCCAGCTGGGAAGGACCAGGCTGGGACTGGGCAGCCGGGGGCTGCGGTGGCAGAGGCGCAGGAGTTGGTATGGCAGCACTTTTCTGGGCCAAATGCCATTGGCTCCTTCGGTATCCACTTTGAAAAGGGTCAGAGGTCAGAGGGATACTTGCTGTATGACCTTAAACAAGTTGTTTGCCTTCTCTGAGTCACTGACACCACACACATAAAACGAGACACTTGGCTTTAGTAGTGAGTCCATCCATGGCTACACTGGTGATCTCTCCAAATAAGTACCTTAGTATGCTTCTTCCCTGTCCCGTGCCTCAGTTTCTCCACCCGTGGCTTATCCTAGCCTCTCCTGCATGGAATTCTAAGAAAACGGTGGCCCAGGTCTGTGAAACTCTGTCACTGGCTGAGGAAGGGCTAGCTGCTGAGGAATCTGTGGGGGGTGAGAGCTGGTAAAGCTCTGACCTCAGTGATGGCAGCCTAGGGCATCAGCTGGGACAGGGACGCTGCGGTGTGAGTAGCTTTCCCGCCAGACAGGGGAGGTGCCACAGCCCCAGGTACTGTGACTCCAGTAGTACCCCAGGGCAGCAATCTCCTGCTTCCGGGTGGGTATCCGACACTGGGCCCCTCAGCAGGTGACTCGGGCAGACCTGTAGACTGTGGGGCAGGTGGGCTGAGTAGTTCCACACCCCGGCCACTGCTGTGACGCCAAGTTCTGTGCTCCCAGGATCCTTCTGACCAGGTCCAGGCCTCTCACTCTCAGGAGCTGCGGATGTTGTCTCTCCAGTCATTCCATGTCCCTGTCACGACCACAAGGCTACAGAGGACCCCGCCTCACTCTGATGGGACTGGGAGAGGGGCACACCACAGAACCAGCTGACGGGGGCACCCAGCCTTCTTTATCAAATGCCTCTGTGAGCCTCAGTTTCCTGCTTCCCAAGCCCTAGTTCCCAAGGCAACAGGAGGACTGTTGAACCCGTTGTCCAGGTTCAAATCCCAGCTCTGCCATTCATGAGTCTACAACCTCCAGCAGTGTAGTCCTCCTTCCTGTGAGTCTCAGTTTCCCCGTTTCTGAAATGTGAGTAGAAACTGAACGTCTTCCTTATGGGGCTCTTGTGATGGTTGCTATGTAAGGTGGCCTGGCCCCAAGTCAGCCCCGTAGAGGCATTGCTGGAATCAGATGGTCATGTGACATGTGTGGCTGGTAACGTGGGTGGCAGAAGGGGACAGTAGGACATGACCTTTGCCCTTGCTGGGTCTCACCAGTGTTTTCTAGTTTATACTTCTGCCAGGTGGAATGTGAGTGCTAATTGTCAACCTGACAGGATCTAGAAGCTCTGGGAGACTTCTCCCACCATGCCTGTGAGGAATTGTCTTGAATGTGTTAATCGATGTGGGAAAACCCGTCTTAATTGTGGGCGGGACCGTTCTCTGGTCAGGGGACCCTGAACTGTGAAATAGAGAAAGTGAGCTGGGCACACGTGCTTGCATTCATCTCTGTTTCCTGGCTGTAGCGGGATGTGATCAACTGCCTCACGTGGTGCTAGGATCATAGGTGTGTGTGTGTGTGTGTGTGTGTGTGTGTGTGTGTGTGTGTGTGTATCCCATGTCCTATTCATGTGGTGCTAGGATTGAACCTGTGGCTTCATGTGTGGTAGGCCAGCGCTCTATCAACATTCTTCCAGGCCAGGACATGCAATTTTGAGGGCGAAAACTTGACTGAGGCGGGTATGGTTGGGTGTGTGGAAGCCTCCCCTGCTTGCAAACTGCCCTGTTTGATTTGTTAGTCTTGCATGTTACCCAGGTCACAGCATAGGGCTGCACGTGGCCAGGGAAGCGGGAAACACTTGTCCCTGTATTTGGGGTGGCCCAAGAGGCCCGGTCCCTTGAGCCTGGCAGCTTAACTGTGGACCTGCCGCCTTGTACCTCTCATCATGACACCCTCCTTCGGTCACTCGGCAAATCCCCCTGCTGCTTCCTCAGGGTGGCCCTGCATCCTAGACTCTGTGTGCCTGTGTCTTGCCGTGCCCAGCATTGAGTCCTGGAGACAGAATGCAGGACAAGGTAGATGTGAGCCACAACCTGGTGTACAGCAGAGAAGGCCCACACTGCCTATCCCAGCATTCCACGGGTGGAGGGAAGGTTTGTTTTGGCTCCCTGTCTCCAAGCCTTCAATCCACTGGGGTAGGGACGTGCGGCAGGCGGCTCACATCATGGCAGGGAGCAGTGGGGAGAAGCCTGAGTGTAGGCTTTCTCTTTTCTCTCCTTTTATTCCATCAGGTCCCCAGCCTTTGGGACAATGTCCCTCTCCTATTCAGGGTGAACCTTCTTACAAATGTCTCAGGCACGTCTCAACCCGGTCAGGTTGACCAAGAGGAACCACACAGAGACTTTCTACGGGACAGAAATCCACATTTGAGCACACAACTTCTAGAAGCCTTTTAATGGCACACACTGAGTCAAAGGGACAGTCCCCTGGGCCAGTGCAGAAAGCAGGAACAGACCCAAGAGAACGCATGTTTACATTCATTATATGAAGCTTAATCTAATTGTCAGCTCGATGCAATCTGGAATCACCTGCGTGATGAGCCTCAGGACCTGCCTGTACTGGAATTCTCTCTTGATTAGGTTAACTGAAGTAAGAAGATGTCCACTATGGGTGGCTTCATTCCCTAGGTTGGGGTTCTGGACTGCATACGAAGGAGACAGTGAGCTGAGCACCAGCGTTCACTTCTCTCTGCTTCCTGACTGTGAATGCAACGTGACCAACTGCCCCACACTCCTGCACCCATATTTTGTTATTTTTTATGCTCTTCCAGAAGACCCTTGGTGGCTTAAAACAATGAACAATTAATCACTGTGCTGTCACTTCTGGAGGCTGGGATTTGGGAGCAGCCTTAGCTTGGGCTCTCTGTGAGGGTATGGGCCTGCAATCAGAATGGTGCCCAACCATCTAAAGGCTTGGCCCCAGATGCCAGAGGCTGGCTCCCAGGGGGCTCATTGGCATGGCTGATGAGTCTGTATGGACTACCAGGAGCCCTAGTCACCAGGCCCCTGTGTAGATTGCTTGACTGTGTACTTATAACAGGGCAGACAGCTTCTCTCAGAGCAAGGGATGGGGCCGAGAAAGGGTGCGATGCAAGAACATTCATGTCCTTAAGGATTCAGCCTCAGAAGTTAGCCCCTTCTCACTTCTTCTTTCTGGCAGGGTCTCACTTTGTAGCCCAGGCTGGCCTAGAACCCAGGACCCTCCTGCCTCTGTCTCCTGAGTGCTGGGATTACAGATATACAGAGGCTATCATTTCTGCATTATTCAGTTGGCTAAATCAGCCCTGCCCCGGGTGGGCTGGGCTTTCACAAGGGATGAGAATACCAGCAGGTGGTGGGGACAAGCCCTCTCAGAGACTGGCTCCCCAAACTGGGTATCTCTGTTCCTTCCAGCCGGAGGCCTAGGCTGCAGCACACAGCACACAGGAGTGCCTTCAGGTGCCCCCTGGCCAAAGATCATTTCTAATCACCTGCTTGCAGGAGTTTTACAGGCAGGGGCCTGGGTAGATGGCTCTGCTTTCAAGTCTCCCTGAAGCACTTGACATGGCTTCCCCACACCAGAATCTGAGCTCAGAACCATGCTGCTCTCTGAGACAGTGAGACTGGTTAGTCTTAGTATGAATTAGTTCATCTTCAGGCCATAATAAAGGATAGGATTTGGAGTATAATCTAGTGGACAGGAGCCAAGGCTGTAAAGAGCATAGACCAAGCAGAGCACCTGGTAGTGGTCTCCAGTGGGGAGCAGTTGGAGAGGGTTCTCCAGGAACAGCCATGGGGTAACTTCACAGGATCCTGAGGGGACAGTGAGGGGAGGAATTAGGAGGTTGTCCCTGCTGAGAGTTCCGGAGACCACCACGAACTAGGTGAGATGCTGCAGAGAGGTCACGTGGCATGCAGAGGGCTTTGCCCTGCTGAGACAAACTAACCCCAACATTCCTGGGGCCTCCAACCCAAAGCTTCCAGAAGGGGCAGCTGAAAGCGAGAGTCTGGGGTCCAGGTCAGCCCTGCCTTTGTTTACCCTGCTGTACCGGGCTAAGACTCCAAGCTCACCTGGCTCCTCCGACTCTCAGCTCCAGGGGGCCATGCTCAGAGCCCGCTCAGGGGACATCCAGTCAGCTGGCCTGAGGGTCAGTCAGGCTCTCCCCCACTTCCTTTCCCTTACCCAGACCTTCCTAAAATCATAGGAGGGCCACCCAGCCAAAGGTGCTGACCTGGGGCCTCTGACCATGGCCAGCCTGGGATCTGGGTGGGCAGCTTGGAGACAGGGGCATGTCCAGCAGGGACTGAAAGCCTGTGAAATGTCCCAGAGACATTCATTTGAGCAGGAAAGGGAGGAAGGCTGCCAGTTTGGGGGGTAATTATTTTGCAAAACTTTACGAAGTTTCGGAAAATCTTGTTTCCCCCTTCATTGAAACCATTGTTTTTCAAGGGAAATTGAATTAGAAGGTGGTGGCGGCTGGAGGGGCAGGAGAGGGAAGAGTGAGCCACATGTTTTTCTAACTAACTGGGCGTCTGTCCTGTGCCAACAATTCCCAAAGCTTCTTGCGCTCTGCGTCTGGGACCACCAGGGCTGTGGCCAGGGGCAGGAGGGAAGCCCCCTGCGGCTTCAGGGACGGTGGCAAGACTGGATGTGCCCCCACCTCCTTCACTGGACTGGAGGGCGCTGAGATTCAACTGAGAAGGGGTGTCAGGCCCTGAGTGCTGGTGCATAAGCCTGGGAGGGGTTGGACCTCAGTTTCCCTCCTCGGAGGACTGCAGTCAGCAATGGATGCCTGGAGTGGTGAGCAGACTCCAGGCAAATGGGATATGAGCTCTTCTGTGCAGGGAAGAGGGTTGGTGCCTTGATCATCACTTCTAATTAGCACCACCCTCCAGGCCTGTGCTATTCGATTGGTAGAGTCTGGCAGGGGCAAGAGCAAGGATCAGCTAGTGATGTCTGCTGTGGACACACATTTGGAAGGAATGGTAGGTACCAGACGAAGGAACTGCCATCTCTAATTTGCTCTTCCAGGAAGGGCAAAGGTCTTCTTAGGCCTCATTTAAGAGGGTGCTTCAGCCCTAGCAGAGGAGGCTCAGCTGAGTCCCCAGGAGGGCACAGGCAGGGGACTGCCTCTGGGTGCAGCAGGGTTCCTCCTGTACCCTATTCCAAGGGACTTGTGAACCTCATGCTTAATTAAGGTGGATCTCCTGTCTCAGGCAACCGCAGAGTTTATGTTGTATAATCCTGCTGTCACCAAAGCCTGCCCAGGCCGCAGCAGCTAAGCTAGTCCTCTGCAATGTGTTTAGCCCTTTGAAGGGGGTTACCTTCCACTAAAGGTGATACCTCCCCCTCTTCCCTCGCCCCTCCTCTTCTCCCTCCATTCCTTCCTTCTCCCTTTCCTCTCCATGTCCTCCTCTTCCCCTCCTCCCTCTAGTCCTCCCTGTAATCTCCCTCCTCTTCCTCTCCCCTCCCCACCTCCTCTTGATTCCCCTTCTCCTCACCTTGCCCATGTGATGCTCTAGTCCAGGAGGCAGCATCTTGCCTCCCTGCCTTGGCTCCTACAGTGGCCCCCTCAGTAGCATCCTCCCCTCTGCTGGGTCCTGATATCCCAGGAAGCAGGAGAGGGTGGTGAGGAAGCTGAAGATTCTGGGTTCCCACAGTCCAGGTCCTAGTACCGTTTCCTCTCCCTCCTGCAGCTGATTTTGGCCCCTGAGATCACAGCCACATCAGCCCCAGGCTTTGAGATGTGGCTCTCAAGCGCTTAGGACACTCTCTGGTATACACTAAGTGCATAATTTCTATCATTATAAGATCTGTAAAAGCTTCCCAGACAGTGTGCCCGTGTAGGCTCCCTGCACATACTGGAAACCATATGTCTGTCCTGTTCCGAGGACACGGGACAAAAGAGCCTAACACCAGGATTTTGAACAAATGAGAACCCAGCACTGCTGCCTTGGAGTCTGGTTCATTGTAGAAGCATGAATTGAGCGCCTGCTGTGTACCCCGGTTGGGCCTGATTAGCTTCATCCATGTCCTTTCCCCGTCTCTGCGATATCTCTCAGTAAGGTGGGAGTTGCCTACCAGGCAAGGTATACAGCAGGAGCTCAGCAGTTGTGCCACTAGTGAGGACACGAGGCAGAGGAGCTGGAGCAGAAACTCGAGGAAGCTCATGGGAGCCAAGTCTCTGGACAGACTTCCTCTACAGTGGGTCCCAAACCAGTCTGGACATTTACAGATTGGGAACCACATGGCTGTGTCATTAATTGTCCTGGCTGCTATGGCTGCTGCCCAAGGACCCAGAAGCACCACAGCTGAAAGCTGCCATTCACTCTGCAGAGCCGCTATGATTGGGACCCGGAGAAAGGCAAGGGCGTGGCACCATGCTTCTTTTCGCTTGGGGTCTCTTGTGCCATTGTGGTCAGAGCCGGCTGGGCCGTGTCCATCTGGAGACCTGAATGGGCTGCATGGCCATGCTGGCGCCTCGTGCCAGCTGGCCACTAGGAGCTCAGCTGGGCCAGCTGCTGGAGTGCCTACACATGTCCTCTCGGGTGGTGGCCTTATGTGGCAGTGACTTCTCCAGTGTGAGTGTCCCACGTGCACAGTTTTCAGCCATTCAGCATTTTATGACCTACCATGGAGGTCACATCGTGTCCTCACATGACAAGGGCTACCCCGGTCCCACTGGGAGGAGGTAAGGAGGCCTGCCTCCTGGTGAGGTCAGAGAATTGGAACCATCTTTAAAAACACTTCACACTAATTCTTTTATTAATTGAACTAGTTTGACTTAAAATTCTTAAGGAAACTATGCCTAGTGGCACACACTTATAATCCCAGCAACTTGGGAGACTGAGGCAGAGGAACAAAAGCTCAAGGCCAGCCTGGGCTACAGAGTGAGTACAGAGCCAGCCTTATATATCTCTGTAGTAAAGAGTTCCTCCTCCTCCTCTTACTTCTTTTGAGATTTATCTCATGTAGCCCAGGCTGGCTTCAAACTTTCTATGGTGCTGAGGATTGCCTTGACCCTACTGTTTCTACCTCCCTAATGCTGGTATTTCAGGCCCATACCACCACACCTGACTCTGATCTTCTCTCCTGGTGATAAGCAGTGGCAGCAAACTCAGCTTCTGGTTGGCCCCACACTCACAAGGGACGCACACCAACCGTTCTGCCTGCCTGCGCTGAGGTGAGATCTGGGTGTGGCGGTGGGAATACACACCTCCGGAGGGCTGGGGGAGGCGGTGGGAGCCTGTCAGCTCTGAGCAGCCCCTTGTAATCAGAGGACCATTTACATAAGGGGAGCAGAACTCTCAGGCCCCTCCTGCCTCAGGTGGAAAGTGACCATGCCATCCACGCCAACAGACCTCACAGCACGGGTGGACTGGGAAGCACACCCCCATGAATAGGCTTGGGTGTCTTCAGGCTGTAAGTACTGTGTCAACTGAGTTAACCTTTCGTCCCACTCCTGCGTCCCTTCTAAATGCTGGTCAGTGTCTGGAGTTGGTTGGAGCAGGGTGACAGTCTCTAGCTCATCCAGCTGTTATCAGGCTCCTGAAGGCCACCCAGAGTCCCCCACCATGTGACCATGCACAGGCCTTTCATAACCCCTAAGACAGCAGAGCACAGTGCCTGACCCCCACCTCCACTTGAAAGTTCTTGTGGTGAGGTCAGGCTGTGTTAGTTACTATTGCTATGATGAAGTCTTTGACAAAAGCAGCTTGAGGGGTTATTTTGTCTCAGGGTACAGTCCATCACAGTGAGGAAGTGAAGGTGGCATGGCCTTGAAGCAGCCTGTCACGTTGTGTCCACCGTTAGGAAGCCATGAATCCTGATGCTCGACTAGCTTTCTCCCTTTCATAGGGATCAGAACCCAGTCCTAGGGAATGGTGATGCCCACTGTAGGCAGGTCTTCCCATCTCACTCAGTCTAAGTAAGATAACCTCCCACAGGCATGCCCAGAAGCCGGTCTCCCAGATAATTCTAGATTGCAACTTGAAAACTGAGACTTGCCATTCCAACTCCACTCCTTGTCAAGTTAACACCCAGACACATCAATTTAACCATAATTTTCCTCCCATTGCCCCCAAATTCTCATGTTTATCTCAGAATGCAAAATACAGTCAAGTCTCTATTGTCTCTAACATGTCCAACAGTTTTAAAGTCTGTGTCTTCTCTCAGACCCGAAGCAATCTTTAAATGCGAACTCCTATCAGACTAATATAAATAAAACAAGAAATCTTTAAGATGGAGCTGCAGTTAAAGGCAACACTGGACAAAGCCTGACATCCTGCGTTTGATCCTGGGAGCCCACGTGAAGACTGAAGGAGAGAACCATCTTTACAGAGCTGTCCTCTGATCTCCACACAGGTACGGCGATATGCACTCCTCTGCATATCACACACACACACACACACACACACACACACACACACACACACACACACTAATAATGATAATAATAATAATAATAATAATAATAATAATAAATAACAAGTTACATATTTCTAACATAATGACGGCAGAGTAAACATTCCTTATTTCAAAAGGGAAGCATTAGCCAGGCGGGGTGGCGCACGCCTTTAATCCTAGCACTCAGGAGGCAGAGGCAGACGTCAAGGCCAGCTTGGTCTACAGAGCAAGTTCCAAGACAGTCAGAACTACATCGTGAGACCCTGTTTGTTTGTTTGTTTGTTTGTTTGTTTGTTTTTTTAAAAAAAGAAAAAAGGAGATGGGGGAGCATTTGGCGTATAGTGAGGACTTTTCAGACCAAAGCAAGACAAATCCTGTAGCTCTTTGTCTAACATCTGGGGAGTCCAGATAAATGTGGCGGGACTCCGGAGGGCTTGGGTGTGATCCCATTCCTCTGGTTCTGCTGCGTGCAGCACACAGAGCCTCCCTCCTAGACTGGCCCTCCGCATACCTCCCACTTTCCTTGGTGGACATCTCATAGTCATGGCATCCTCAGTGTCCTGGGGTCTCCTTTTTGGCTCTGCCCTTGGCCTCTCGGGGCCTCCTTGCAGGTACCCTGGCCCTGTCACATATTGCCTGGCCTCAGCTGCTCTCCACAATCACCTCATCTTGATTTTTTCATGCCTCCAAAACCAGTACCACAAGGCAGACACCGCCAGACTCTGTGGCCAGACAGAGATGTAGCCAGGCTCTCCCTGGACCACAGCAGTATCCACTTCTGTGTGCTGACCCTGGGGGAACACTTCCCTAGGCAGATGCCTTTGAGGGACAGGGAACCCCTTGTTTAGGCTTTCTTGATTTAAATGAATTTGGATATAAACAAGATAGAGCCTCCCTTGGATGGTTTTCCCCCCTGAGGATGCCTATCCTGTCCCAGTGTGGTGCAGGGGACTTGCTCCTCAGAGCTGATGGCCTCTCTTAACAGTGACAGCTGCTTCCTCAGCACCGGCAGGGACGTGTTCCTCCCTCAGATTTTCTTCTGTCAAACAGATTAGTCGATTACTTTTAAATTCGGTTTCACTCAAATTCTCAGGACATAAGCAGAATAAAGTCAGATTCTTGGCCAAAATATCATGAGACCCCCCTTCGTCCAGTTCCTCACAGAACCCTCCCTTCCCTCTCAAGCCTCAGGAGTCCATGCCTCCAGCATGCACACTTCCCTCAGCATTCTTGCCTTCTAAGCACCCATCGGAACACCCCACCAATATCTGCTTCCAGCAGTTTACTACTTTGTTAGCCCAAACTCTCCCACATTGCCACCACAAAACAGTTCCAAAGGCTCAAGAACCACATGGTTGGGATTATGGCAAGAATGGCCAAACTTCTCAGTAACTATTTTTTTTTTCTCTTAGTTACAGTTCCTGTTGCTGTGGTAAAATATTCTGACAAAGTCAATTTAAAGCAGAGAGGATTTATTTTGACTCTCATTTCCAGGGAACAGTCCATCATCGTCCCAGAGAAGCCCTGGCAGCAGGAAGGTAAGGCAGCTGGTCACATCCCATCCTCAGTCAAGAAAAAGAGAGCAGCGGATGTTTGTATTCAGCCCCCTTTCTTTTTGAACACTCCAGAATCCCGCCCAGGGAATAGAGCCTCCCACCTGGGCAGGTCTTCACACCTCAATTAACCTAATCACTTGGGCTCATCTCCCAGGAGCTTCTGAATCTCATCAAGTTAACAATTGAGATTCACTGTCACAGGTCATCAAGGTAAACTTCCTTTGGGTTCAAGGTTACCTTTACCAAGTCTTGTTCATGCCCAAGGGGCCAAGGGGCCACTTCATGGCCTGTCACAACGGTTCTGAAATGCCAGCTGGGCTCTGCCAGCTTCCCAAACCTTCAAGTGCAGACCTCATCTGCAGAAGTCAGCCAGTATACAAGAGAAGAAGACCCTGGCACCACGGACCTCAGCCCTGATGACCGGTGGTGGGAAAGGGCACTCCACCCCCTCTTAGTGCCAGTCCTCACTGAGGCTGCCTGGGTTTCCTCAGAGCCCAGGCCCTGTGAAGCATGAGACCAGAGTCTCTCTGGGTATTCTGAGGCTCTGAACATCACTCTCTTGCCGTTCTTTGTACTCACATGGCCTCAGACCTAGGCTTGAGCATGGACACCACAGCCATAAAGTGCTGGCTGATGTGTGTGGTTGTTAACCTTGACTTTTAACTCTGCTCCTGAGGAAGACACTCTGGGAAAGCATAAATGGGGACCTCTGGGTCTTCATAAATTGCAAGGCAGTCAGAGCCCGGATCCCCATTAACGCTCTTGATCATGAAGGCTCTGGTGTTCTTGTAGCTAGGGTGGCTCAGACAGGATCGGGCTGTGCCATCTCAGAGCTTTGAGAGGCAAGGGCTTGGGAGTTTCCATATAGGTTATTTTTTAATTGTCTTCCTAGGAAAACATGATGGATGGCTCACCCATAGCACCTGCCTTGTTCATGGTTAATATGCTTTGAGGAAAAGTCACAGTCAGCTGGGGTGTTGCTCAGAAGCGGAGCACTTTCCTTGTGTGTGAAGGGCTCTGGGTTTGATCTCCAGTACTGAAGTAATAAGTCAAGCTTGTGATTATCAGAAGTAAGATTTCTTAAGTTAATTAATTCAATAATTAATTAATTGACATAGGTCTCTTTCTATGCATAGCCTTGACTGTCCTGGAACTCCCTATCTAGACCAGGCTGAGCCTTGAACTCATAGAGATCTGCCTGCTTCTGCCTCCCAAGTACTGGGATTAAAGGTGTGTGCCACCACACTGGGCTACTTGAGTAATCTTAAGAAATTAAATTCGTTAAGATGCCTCCAAGCCTGAAGAGCTGAGTTTGATGCTGGGATCTGTGTGGTGGAAGAGAAGAGCCAACTTCAGTGAGCGTCCTTACTTCCGCATACCCTCCCATACTCCCACAAAGTGATAAATACATAAATAATTTTTAAAAGAAAAACATTAAACTTACTTCAGTGAAAAGAATGAATGCATTTGAAAAATATATTAAGAAATACATTCAAGACGAATTTAGGGCTAGAGACTCGTTGACGCTATTACTGGAATGACCAAAAATTTGGAAAGAAAACATTTTGGGGAGGCAAGTCCACCACAGAGGGCCCTATGCCCAAGATCATGGGGTGGGGCTCCATTTCTTCCTGAGTCATCAAGCCAAAGGCAGGGAGTTTAAGACAGGTCACTGGCCAGCCCTGACTTGCCAGCCAAGCTTGGGGGCCTGTCTCCAACTGTGGGCAGAGCAGTGGGCGTAGAGAGCAGCTGTGTGCAGCTCCAGCTGCTGCAGAGCCCCGAGCAGCTGACCAGTGTGTAGTCTGCGGCCTCCCAACTGGCCCAGAGGACATCCTGGCCTGAGCCAGTGGCCCGTAAATGCCAGTTCCCTACTGAGGAAGAACCTGGGGGGCCTTGGAGCGCCTGGGTTTCATTTCTGTGGCTAGGAAGCCTCTGTGGAGGGAGCTTGTGGCAAGGGCGGAGAGGCCCAGGTGGGGTGGTTGAAAGGCATGTCAGCCCAACACCAGGTCAGGGCAAACTCACACAGCAAACATGAGCATGTATCTGCGTTCTCACCACGGAGGGTAGCAAGGCCAAACCTGTTGTCCGATGGCATGTTGGGCAGGAGTCCACAAGGGGCACAGAATGTCTATCAGATGTAGAGGTAACATGGCTTCTTCTAGGGGCCTAGGACAAGCCCACAGAACAAGGTTCCGGGTGGTACACGTGTTCACGTGTGAGCTGGGATGGGAGACTCTATGTTGGGGGAAAGCCTGGGCTAAGGGAGCTGGGGGTGGGAGTTGGGGGATGGGAGGGGAGAGAACTCATTGCTTCTACAGCTTCTGGATTTTAACAAGCCACACGGCAGGGCACCCACTGAGTACAGTCTGTAAGGGGCTCTTCCTGGTGCTACTCCATCAGGTTCCCAGATTCTCCACCGCCCAGAAGACCCGGGAAAGCGGTTCTCTTACCATGCCTCCATGTACAGACACTGAGACCCAGAGGGCCTCAAAGCAGGTTCGGCATCAGACATCAAGGAAGTGGTGTACACCAGCCACGGCCAACCCCAGCCACCGCTGCCCTCATGAGCCACTACTCACTTCGAGCCATCAAAGGCCATGCTTCCTGGGGTACGCTCCTACCCACCCGCAGTTCTAGTCAACCTGTTCCCTCCCATCATTCTTAGACCTGGGTGGCTCAAGGCTTCGAGGTCTGTGTCAAAAGCCACGTGAGGCGTGACAGCAAAGACGCAGCCTCCAGCATCTGCGGAGAGCTGAGCTGGCACCTGGCAGGGCTTGGATGTTTACCCAAGTGGCTGTCTGCTCTTGCCTCCTTTGTGCCAGGGCAAAGCTGGATGTTGAGACACAGATGTGCACCTGCTCTGGCCCCGAACCTACGGTGTCTCAGGCCAGCGGGGACAGGAACAGGATCCAGCTGGTTTCAGGAGACTGACTAGAACCATTAGGAAGATTTGGCCTCAGGAAATCCAAAGAGGGAGAAGTCTGCATGAGTCCAGAGCAGCATCCTGGGGTGCAGGGTGTGGGGGTGGGAACTTAAAGAGGAGGGTCTGAGTGCATAGGAGAAAGTGCAGAGCCCACCAAGAAAGTTCCAGACCCACAAGAGGGAAGAACCATCAAGGGAAGTCACTGAGAGGTGAGACCCACGCTGGCAGTGTTGGTCAAGTCCTGCACATACCGACTCTTGACTAGCTCAAGACAGGCTGGGGAAGGTCACATTTGTCCCATTCTGCAGAGAGAGCTGCTGTGGCTAACCATCCTGGTTGGCCTGGACGCCTCATGTCCCAAGAAGCTCCTCCATCCCAAGCAAGCTGGGAAGACTGGTCCTGTGGACAGTTCAGCCTGCTGACACCCGGGACCCGAGAAGCCCCAGTGTGAGGCCTATCATCCCCTGCGCCGTAGGTGTTCCTCAGTTCTAGGTGGCACCCAGGGAACATTATTGCACTCTTGGGATGGTGACAAGTGTCCCTCCAGATGGCAAAAGAGCCGGTGCCTTTGAGGAAACTGAGGCTGAGTGACTAAGACACATGCCCAAGGCCAAATGGCAAGCTTAGGACTGGTCTGGTCATCCACAGGACTTCCACTGAGCCATACGGCTGCTTATGGTATAACCAGCAGCAGGACGTCTGGACAGGGTGCTTGAGTTTGCCTCCAATCTGCTGTGTCTCAGTCAAGACCCTCCCGACTCCACCCCACTTCCCATCCCAAAACTGCTGGCTTAAGTCTGACAACGTCTGCCTTTCCAGAGCCAGGGAGGGTCAGCCCTACTGGCATGGTGGGGAGGTAACATGTGGCCAGGCCCAGAGGCAAGGGAGCTGAGGGGAAGGGGAGCCGGGCCTCAAGGGCCCGCCCTGCTGTCTGGGCTTAGCCACCCTTGTGTCTCTGACCACAGCCATACCTCTTCCGGGCGCAGTGGGCTCAGAGCTACCCGCAGCAGGAGCCTTCAAAGGAATTCTGAACAGGGCCGAGACAACCGGGAGGGGCTGGGACACACTGCCCCTAAGAAGCCTGTCTTTGTGGCCAGGGCTACCTCTCCCTCTGACGAGGTCCTTGTCCATAGTGAGAGATCAAGAATGGTTTGGGTATGAAAGGACAGTCAAATGTGTGGCCAGTCTCCACTCCAGCTGCAAGAAACCAAGGTCCAGCCTGTGGTCTAACCATCCTCCAGCTCTAGACCTGGTTCCTGGGCCCCCCCAACCCCCAGGCTCTCGTCACCCTGCCAGGCCCGGCACTGTCACTGTGCCAGGAGAGCCACGGGCCCCAGAAAGCTCTCCTACCTAGGATCAGTCCCTCTGCCCAGGTACAGAGCCCCTGGACCCTGGGTGGGGGTTTCTGGGGGGCCCACTGGCTCCTACAGAGGGGCCTCTGAGCCCCCAGCTCCCCACGCTCCCGCCCCCCACACTGTGGTTAGCCGAAGAGGAAGCACACAAGGCCCAGAGTCGCGCTCACTGGGGCTCTATGGAAAGTTACAGCCGCCGCCACCAAGGGCTTTGAAGACCAAACTGTTTGTGTTCCCCACAGCTATTTGTGGCCAAGGCGCCCACCACCCACCACGGCCCTGGCTCAGAGGTGGGGACTGAGCAGAAGTCAGCACTGTGGCTGTCCTCAAGACGGCCAGACCAGACCAGCTCATAACCCATCCCCATGTCTCACAACCAACCTGCCCAAGCCATCAAAGCTAGCCCAATTCTAGAAGCTCAAGTGACCCAACCTGTCCCACTGGCGGTACCCAGCTGACCCTGCTCAAAAGAGCCCAAAGCCATCACCCAGCCAACTGACCTAGCCTGGATAATGAGTTTAACCAGTCTAACCAAGCTTAACTCAGCCAGTCAGCCCACTCATGCCACTGAGGCCGCCAATACAGCCCCAGCCAAGTCTGCCACCCAGCTCAGTCAGCAGCAGGGTGGACAGGCCTTTCCCGAAAGCCACAAACCAGGCAACCCCATCCCAAAAGAACCATCCCAACCCCTAGCCACCTAAGTAATTCTATTCGGCGAGCCCTACAACTCAACTAACCCAGTGTAGGCCAACCAGATTCTCAATCTGGATAATCCACAGTTTCACCACACAAGCCATTGTACCCGACCCACATAAACACCCCCACCCCAGCACACAACCACCTGACCCCAACATGACCACCCTACCTCACAACATGGCCAACCTATCCCACCCCATCATACCACACGACCGCTCAGCCCCACCACCACAAACACCCCACCCTACCCCATGACCCATCCTACCCCACCAACACGAACGCCCCACCCCACCACATAACAACCCAAACCCAAGATCACCTCACCCTACTCCACAGTCGCGTCAACCCTACTACAAGACCACCAACCCACCTCAGCCCCACCCACTGGTGAGCCCAGTGAACCCCTCTTACCCAGGTGACCAAGCCTAACCTAGCCAGAGGCTGGGCCCTTCTAAGCCAACCTCAGCCCCCAGGTATAGGGCCACCCTTCCCAATCCAGCATGTTGTCAACAAGCTAGCCAGGCCTTCCCTCCGATGGCGCCGCCACCTTCTTTAGGGTTGACTGCACCCCTGAGGGAAGCCATGAGGAAGTCCCAGCCCCTAGGCAGTGATGCCAGCCTCCACAGACTCTCGGTCACAGGGCCACCTTGAATCTAACTTAGACTAGCAGCGTAGGAAAGGCAAAGTCAGGGCTGAGGGAACTCTGGAGGGGGACCCAGCTCCATGGCGGGCATGACGCACATCATGAGGAACGACAGAAGTTTGGGTGGGAGGCACACAGTGCCAAGGCTTAGCCGTGGCAATGGCGGCAGTTTGCCGTGGCTGAGAGCTGGAAGCCCAATGGGAGAGGAGGGGTGCCAGGCAGACTTTCACGACTGTGACAAGATGGCCGAGAACTGGACGTCAAGAAGGATGGTTTGTTCTGGTTTATCAGAGGTCTCAGTCCTTGGCTGGCTCAGTCCTTGGCTGGCTGGCTCCATGGCTGTGGAGAAGCAGCAACATTATGATGGAGAGCACGCTGAAGGAAAGTTGTCCCCCTGTTCCCACAACAGCAACCAGGAAGCAGAGAGAGGAAGGGGCAGGAGACAGATGTTCCCTGTAAAACACTCCAGTGGCCACTTCCTCCCACCCTTTCCCACAATGCCACCTGGGTAGAGCCTTCCACGGACTAGACCCACCCCCGGCTTCTATGATGGGACCAAACCTTCCACACAAATGCCTCTTGAGGATGCTTCGTTATCCAAACCACAGCAGGATGGATGAGCAAGGACCCTGGCTGCCGCCTGGGACTGGATCTGAGTCTCGGGGAAAAGGAGTGAGACACTGAGCAGGGGAGGGTCTGAGTCAGGTGGCCATGGCTGCACCAGATAGACTGCAAGAGTTTAAGCTCTGCCTGGCTTGGTGGGTCCCCTTCACAGGTGGGTAACAAGGGCTAGAAATCAGGTCGGCCCAAGGCTCAGGGCCCAGCCTGGCTCCCAGCCCACTGTTTCCAGGACATGCTGCAGCCCATTCCAGGGGCCCGGCCCCACTGCTGAAGCCAGAGCTTTAGAACTTCTGCTTCTGACTCCTTGGCGAGCTAAAGCCTTCTGGGGAGACGGGGCCCTGAGGCTGGGGGATGAAGGGGGTCAGGAGAACTTGCAGAAGTGAGAAGGAATATGTGGAAAGGATTATAATTGATATTTGGGGATAGCAGGGCCCAGGTGGAGACTCATGCCTGCCCTTAAAGCCATCTTGGGGGATACCCAGACCTGGCAGGAGGTGACAGCCACCAGTTTCCTTAGGGGCATAGCAAGACTACCAACTGATGACTGGTTTAGCCTTCCACTTTGACTCTGAGGGAAACTGCAGTGGACGCTTGTGCAGCAGTAACTTGAGGAGAAGGGGCTGAGGGCTGTCAGATCAGCAGCATCAGGCCACTCCTGGAGTCCAGGGTCCAGAGCCTGGAAGCTTTCAATGGCCCGCACCTTTTCCCAGCAAGCCCTGCAGCCCACCTTGCCAGCTGGTCCGTGACTGAGAACAAGATGTCTGCTCCGTCAGGAGCTGAGCTGAGAATCGAGGGCATTGCTTCCTGGCTCCGTAGGTCCCACCCCAGTCTGCAGGACTCTGTCCCGTC
The DNA here is from genome assembly GCF_004664715.2 of Peromyscus leucopus. NCBI lineage: Eukaryota > Metazoa > Chordata > Mammalia > Rodentia > Cricetidae > Peromyscus > Peromyscus leucopus. The sequence continues at coordinate 135,967,773 of NC_051064.1, forward strand.
AATGTCAGATTTGGAGAAAAGCAGCTGCTTCCCACAACCGACCCCCTGGATCAATAGAAACCCCCCTCCCCTCATCAGGTCAGACAGGTCTGACAGCTGGAACTGTCTCTCTCTATCAACCCCAGACCTTCCCATCCTGCCTGCTCTGGCACCCGCCATCCTGGTTAGAGGAGGAAGTCCAGGAGACACCATCCCACGGGCTCTGAGAAGGAGGAGGCTTTGTGGAGAGGAAGGGGGACACCAGGAGGACCCCCTGGACGGAAAGAGCATGAGACAACAGAAAGCATCTATTCAGAACTAGAGAAACTGAGGCTGGGAGAGGAGAAGCCAAGACCTACGCAGGGGCACATGTGAGTGAGGTCAGAGCTGACCTGAGACAGGGGCCCATTCTCTCTCCTTAAAACCAGAATCAACCAGGAAGTGGACAAGGCCGGCCAGGATTCCCCCCACACGACACCCTCTCTGAGGGGGAGAGGAAAGCATCCCCGTTCAATAGGGCGGTAGTGTTAGTATCACAAGCATGGCAACAATACAGCACACCAGCATTCGCTGTGTGAACCTTTTTTTCTCAGTTTTCCAACCCGTAAGATGGTTCTAGGAGCAATTCTCTCAGGTAGAATGAGCACCCGACACCAGGCATGTGACAAGTGTCTGTTATCATAGGGGAGGCTCCCCAAGGCAATCGTGGTGTGTGTGTGTGTGTGTTTGTGTGTGTGTGTGTGTGTGTGTGTGTGTGTGTGTGTGTGTGGCGGGGTGGGGGTGGTGGTGAATGACCAATCCCAGAACCAGGGTCCAAAGGCAACTTCTTATTTCACATCTGTAGTAGGTGGGAAGCAAGCTGTGAAGATCCTGTGCATGCCACATTGGACGTATACAAACGGTCAGTAAGAGTCAGAGTCCTACCTTCACTGGCCCAGGGTGGGCCACAGACCCAGCTGCAAGAGCCAGCCCAATCACTGTGGCCAGGGCTCAGGAAGTCCCGAGTGACAAGCCTGGGTTAGGTGCTGTCCACATGGAAGCGTGGCTAAGTCCGCCGGAGCTGGGGATAGAGTGGACCTGTGGGGGTGGCACCCATCCCTGACAGGTGGCCTCTGAGCCCCTTGAGGGGTTGACCTCCATCCTCTCTAAGGACTATAGGTGATGTTTGCAGTTGGCCTGCCACGTGGGGCCTGTTTTAGCCCAAGTCATAGACACAGAGGTGGGAGCCGCTAGGGGCCTGGATGACGAAGCCTCCAGGAAAAGGCATTGTGGACTGTCCCATCAGAGGCATGCCCAAAGTTAATAACAAAGCCATGCGTTCTGGTGAGCGGCAGTCAGGTGCCCTCAAATCAGTGGTAACAAGGCTAGCTGGTACTGATTAAGTGCCACAGGACAGGTGTGGTTCTGAGCACTTTACCCCATGATTCCGGGGTCAGATTTACAGATTGGGAAACTGAGGCACAAATAGCTTAGGTAAGTTGCCGAAGGCCCCCTCAGCTAATATTTGAAAATTTCCTTTCAGAGAGCCTCCGTGAGTCACCGGCCATCATCACCCGAATAGACGTCAGCTAGTGTTCATACCAGACTGGCCACCGATGTCACCTCACCACTTCCCACCTGCCGGACTTCCTGTGGGGTGTGCCACTGACATGCAGGTCCACAGGCGAGACCCTGAAGTCTTCTTTGTCATCCCCACTTCCGAGATAAGGAAACTGAGGCTCCCAATGATGGGGCCAGGGATTCTCAGGTCACCCACCCACTGTGGAAAGAGGCCACACGGGCCAGGACTGAGTAGGGTCAGGGTGGCCTGTGTGGCCAACGTCTCAATAAATGGGGCGCAACTGCGGTGTGTGTGGGGAACATTCTGTGCCCAGGCAGAAAACCTGTCCCCAGGGAGGGCAGGAGCTGCCCGAGGCTCTATTCCAGGTGACTGTGGCCTCGGTTCCTTCAGGACCACAGCCTGGCCCTTGTTTTGCTCAGAAAGCCACACGTCATCTCACACAGGAAGCTTCACCCTGGCCGGCTCACGTCCTGTTCTCTAGAAGAGTGAGGAGGAAAAAAAAAAAATACCCTGTAGAGTCAGAGTGAGTTGTTTTTCAACCAGCTGTCTTTGAAAAGTTCCCTAAGACAAGACGGAGGGAGTGTTCTAGAGAGAGGCCTTCAGGGAGAGGCTGGAGGGGACATGACGCCCAGCCCTGGGGACACAGAGAAGGCCAAGGGCGCTGGCCCCACAGAGATGTGGCTCCACGGTGCAGAGCCGGGCAACATCCGCCTGCCCCTCGCTCCCCCAGGCTGTGCTGGGGGCAGACAAGCATTCACAGGAGCTCCGGGGCCCTAGGCTCGTGACTATTGTTGCTGTACAGTGTGCTAAAGTGTTGAGACCTATTTATTTGTGGCAGTTTGTAGACAGCTTTGGTGGGGATATTTACGCCACAGAAATTGGCAGACACTGGCGAATCAGGTCTCTGTCTCTCTGTCTCTCTCTCTGCCATTTCTAATTGCTGTGTGACCTTGCTCCTGTTACTTCACCTCTCTGAACCTGTTTTCTCACCTATGCTAAAGATTAGACAACTACTTATCCAGCTTTTGGAAAAATAAACTCCGAGTGTGTCTGAGGCACCTGTACGCACAGGCACCCCACAAATGTTCCCTCCTTCCCTGGAGAACCCCGAATTCTGTCTACCTCAGTCTGGTGTTGCCCCCTAGAGAAGAGCTGATCTGAGCCTTGTCCTTGTGCCCTAACTGGGGTTTCGGGTGGGGAGGCCACAAGTGTGCTTCAGAGACCTTTAATCCTTTCACTCACGGTTCCTAAGCCTCTGGGGATCTCGAGCCACAGAAAGGATGGGGACCAGGGAGGGAGGGTAGGGGAGCTGGGTGTTTCCTGGAATCGGAGAAACAGAGGGCGAGGCAGGTGTGAAAACGTAAATCTCATCTGGCATCAATGTGAGACTTGGGAGAGGCTTCCGGGGTGGGTAGCACACGGACTGGGTAAACTGGGGGAGCTGTGTTGTCCCCTTGAGTAAGGACACACAGTCACTAAGAGACACGGTTAGAAGTGGGCCCCAGGCAGTGGGATGCAGAGAGTGTGTGCCCCGATCCGCAGTGCCGGCCAGTTTCCGTGGTGCGAATGTCCTCTCTCCCTCCCTCCCGTCTTTTGTGATGTCTTCGTTCATCATCCATTCATTCTCCGGGACCTCCCACCACCTGTGTAGACTGGAGGATGAGGACCCAGAAAAGCAACAGGTACCTCACTCTCTAGCTCCCAGGCGGGAGGCTATACCCACAGAAACCTGGTCCACGCAGTGTGGTCTCCTTGCCACAGGATGGAGGGAGGGCTTCCAGGAAGAGCTGGTGGAAGCGAAAGCCCGGGGGGCTGGAGGGAGTGGGCAGAGCTGAGGCAGGGCCAGCAGAGCGGCATGGGGGCTGGAGGTTAGGCTGGAAAGCAAAAATCTCCAGTGCTTGGGACGGGACGGGACTGCTGTGCCCAGCAAGGTGGTTTCAGGTAGACAGAAATGGAGGGGAGTCCCTAGTTGTCCTCAGCAGAACCAGCCAGGGTCCTTTCTGCGGGGCACCTCAGCGTGTGGACACCCTCAGCCTCTATCTGATTTTGAAAATAGCATCAAGAGTTTCTAGTAGGAATTTCCAGCCTCTCAGACCCCTCCATGTGGCTTTGGGAACACAGATTCCTCTCAGGCTCCGGGGGGTGGACTCATAACTCAGCTGAGCTGCGGGCCGTCACTGAGGCTGTACAGGGAGAGCTGGGCCTGGGATCTCTGTCACGTTCTGCCACTCGCAAAAAGCCAGCAGGACAAAAGCTAAGGGCATGGGGCCACCTCAGCCTCGAGCCAGAAATCCTGCTGAGAAAATGGAGAAACCAGATGAGCTCAGCACGGAATGACAGGCAGGTGGCTATCTGATGACGTCACTGGAACCCCTCGATCTGTCCATACCCGAGGCAGACCCTACTTCTAGACTTAGTATCTCTTCAGACTGATACAGCACTTACTGCCTACTTGTTTTACTTCCGTTGGTTTAAGGCACTTTGAGAGAAGGCTCACCAGTCAGTTACCACTTACCCTGACGGAACAGCACCCCAATACTTCACCAATGCCCTTTGCTTTTCACTCAGACCTGGACTCAGAGAAGCCACCTGGCCTTTCTGGGGCTCAGTTTCCCCATGGCTGTGCCAACTTTATCCTCGGCACCCCCGACCCAGAGCTGCCATCGACTGGCCCCAGCATCTCTAACTCGGATACTGTCAGAGTCCCTTTAGGATCTCCATGTTCACACTGGCCACGGATAGTCCTTGACAGCATCCGGGGCTGGTCGTGAGTCAGACCATGACGCTCTGCTGCTAAAGTCTCCAGTGGCTCTCAGTGCCCAGTGAAGAGGAGGCGAAATTCATCACGGGCTTCGGGTCCCACACAGTCTGGCCTGTTTCTTGCCTCTCTCCTCTACCTCACCTGCTGACGTCAGGTGTGCTGGCCTTCTTACTGATCCTGGAATGTGCCAAGGCCGCTCCTACCACAGGGCCTTTGCATGTGCTCTTCCTGTGACAAAAAAAAAAAAAATGCATTGGTTCATGGGCACTCATTTCGTTCAGCTCAAATGTCCCCTCGTCCCAGGGGTCGGTCCTCATACACAAGCGACTCTCAGGCTCCTTTTACATATTCCTTGTCTTCTGACAGGCCTCACATTTGTTTGTGCTTTGTGGTCTGGCAGTCCTCTGATCTACCTATGGGTGCACTGCTCTGTGAAGGTGTGTGGTGGTGGGGGGGGGGGTGTGAGACCAGGGTCTTTCTGGTCTGTTCGGCTGAATCCCCAGCACCTAGGACAGCGCACAGGGTATCCTCAGCCCAGGGGCAACTGGGAGCAAGCCTGGCCTCAAACCCCAGCTCAGCACTTGGGCACATCGCATAAAGTTTCTGGATCTCGGTTTCTTCCCCAGTTAATGGAGATGATGGAGAGGAAACCTGAGGCCTGGTGGTGCCCAGGGTGTGTCTGCCATGACCATTCCTGGCAGCCGTTTGGGGTAGGATGCCAGTCTCATTCCCCCAAGTAAGTTACAGCTGAGCTTTGCGCAGCCTGACTGTGTGACCTTGGTGGGACTTATCTTACCCTTCTGAGCCCAGGAAGGGCTATGAAGGGTGGTGGAGGCTGGCCTGCAGCTGTGGAGTGTCCATCACTAGAGAAGCATCTGACTCACGGTCTCAGAGTGTGGTAGATGCAACTGGATAAGGTGTGTCAGTAGGCTGACCGTGGTCTCATTCATTCATTCAACAAACATACCTGAACGTGTACTAGGCATTTTTTGTTGTTTTATTTTTATTTTTTCCTCGAGACAGGGTTTCTCTGCATAGCTTTGGGCCTTTCCTGGTACTTGCATTTTTTTTTTTTTTTTTTTTTGAGATGTTAGGGATCAAAATAGGCAAAGTCCATTTTTGTGAAACTTAGCTTGGGTGTTAACAAGTGCCGGGAAAACACACACAGAATATTATTTTAAGGTGTTAACTTTTGTTTATGTTGCATTTGCTTAACTCTGTGAAGCTGTGTTACTGTGCCTGTCTAAAACACCTGATGGTCTAATAAAGAGCTGAACGGCCAATAGCAAGGCAGGAGAAAGGATAGGCAGAGCTGGCAGGCAGAGAGAATAAATAGGAGGAGAAATCTGGGAGGAAAGAGAAAGAGCAAGAGAACAAGGAGAGGAGGACTCCAGGGGCCAGCCACCCAGCCACCCAGCCACCCAGCCACCCAGCCAGCCACGGAGTAAGAGTGAAAGTAAGATATCCCGACGTAAGGAAAGGAAAAAGCCCAGAGGTAAAAGATAGGAGGGATAATTTAAGTTAAGAAAAGCTGGCAAGAAACAAGTCAAGCTAAGGCTGGGCATTTATAATTAAGAATAAGCCTCCATGTGTGATGTATTTGGGAGCTGGGTGGCGGGCCCCCAAAAGACAAAAGAGTAAAGAGCAAAAGAAAAACAGCAACAACAATAACACACACACACACACACACACACACACACACACACACACACACACACTGGACTGAGGTACAAGATACAGTAGGAGGTGGCTGGGCTGAGCTGTGGTATACGGGGAGCATCAGGCAGCTGGCCCTAGGAGGCCCTGGGATTCTTGGTTGCACTAACCAAGGTAGGTTTTCCCAGAAAAGACGGAAAGTAATTTTCAGCTGGGGAGTGCAGCACACACCAGCCTTCAGCAGAGGGAAGATGGACTCAGGGCAGACCAGCGTGTCGGCTTGCAGAAGCAGCATCCTGCTGGCCCTCTGCACGTCCACCACTCACACGCATCTAGTCCACGTGCGTCTGGTCAGAATGGCATTCCTCCCCTGCTCCAAGCACACGACCCAGGCCTGGCCAGCCTGAGAGCCAGATCTTGAATATAGTCAGCGGTTTAAGAGGAGCCCAGGACCCACGTCGCGTGGAAACAGAGCCAGCCCTGGGTGTGCGGGAACAGGACACCCTTCCCCTGGGATCAGTGAACTTCAAGGGTCAAACTTCAGTTGCTGAAGGTGATGAAAGGGAGGCCTGGTCAGGGGCATCGTGGTGAGGTGGAGAAGGGGGAGCAGTCAGGAATCGCTCCTGCCTCTGGAACTAACCATGCCTGAAGCCGTCTGCTCCTGGAATTTTCTATTCTACGAGCCAGGGTGAGGGGCTCTCCACGGCATGGAGCAGAAGAGTTCTGGCTGTTGCCGTCTGTGTCCTTCACGCCACTTGACAAAGCTGTCGCCTACTGGGTCGTGACCAGGAGAAGGCTTTTGGGAGAGCAAGGGGGTGGGGGTAGCAAAGCCACTTCTGAGGGACAGCTACAGGACAGTACAGCCTAGAGCCAGGGGCACACGGGCTTTGGGATCCCAGAGGCCTCCTGTGCTGTCCTGGGTAGGATTGGCTTCCTGTCCCAGGACCCCATCCCCTCCTTTGTGAAGTGGACGCCATGGTATCACCACCTCAGAGAGGAAGCTGTGGGGTCCCGTGAGTTGTGTGCCTGCCCAGCACTGACCCGGAAGCCCGAGGACCACAGTGTGATCAGAGCAGAGGGGGAAAAAGGGGGATGAGAAGGGGCAGACTCAGGACTGGAGGTTGGGGGCTGCAAAAGCAGGCCACAGCTCCCTGGGGGAGACTGTCTACCAGTGAGCAAGTCAAAAGAGGCACAGGCTGCCTGGACAGGCGGTGAGCTCCCGTTAGAGCAGGTGTGTGCCTCTCCAGGGGAACTGGATGGAGAGCTTCAGCTGTCAATCAGAATCAGGAACCAATAGACTTCCATAGGGTGGGGGCTGATGGGCAGCTAGTTCCTCAGAGACTCTGGGTTCTGTTGCCTGATCCCTGTAGATGACATTTAATTTGCCCCCCCCCCACTCCCATGAGTCCCTGGGTTCCACCCCACTGAAATGCTCTCTATTGAGACCCACTCTTTCCCTTTTCAGCTGACTGGAGCCTTGGGATCCATAGTGACATAAGTACCTGAGCTGCATGCAGAGTGCTTGCCCCTGGCTGGTCACAGTCAGAGCAGCAGGTTCCCAGTCACCCCCCACACTAAGCGAGGTCACTGAGGGTTACCCCTAACCTTTCACCAGAACCGGAACCATTTGAGCCCATCTGTCCCAAGGCTCGCTCGGCCAAGGCCGTGACTCAGACTCTGGGTCGCCTAATCTCCACATCATGAAGATCCTGTTCAAGAAGTGGACACACAACACAGTAGACCCACAGAGGAGCCTCTGAGGAACCGGCTGCCTCTGTTGCAGAGGCTGAACCCATATCTGCAGCAGGCTTCAGAATGGAGACCCAGGGAGGTTTTGAAATTTCTGCACATGTGCCTGGGTTGTCGGCAGGCAGAAGTCACACACGCCTTTAACTGATTTGGTGAGGACCATCCACACAACGGAGGCCTAGCCTGGCCACTCAGCCTATGTTGATTGGTGTTTGTCTCATCTGAGAATGCCCTCCCAGCAACCTCCAGACAAGCATCCTGTGGGCCTGGGCACTCTGGCTTAGCTTGATTGACACTTCAAGTCACCCATCATAGCTGGGTGTTGTCACTTAGAATAGCCAGTATGGCCCTAACTCATTAGGTCAGCTGCCTGCAGGCAGGGCATGGGCAGGCCACCTTCCTGCCTCCTCGGGCTCAGGGATTCTATCTGGAGCTGAGGCAGCAGAGAAAGCCTGCTGGATTTTTTGTTTGTTTATTATAAGAGAAGACATAGGGGCTGGCCGGAGAGCTTAGTGGGTAGGGGCGTTTGCCGCCAGACCACTAGAGCTTGGCTCCCAGGACCCATATGATGGAAGAAGAGAGTTGACTCCTCCAAGTCCTTTGACCTTCATGTGTGTGCTGTGGCTCATACATATATACTTTTTAAGGAAATAGAAGAAAGTTAACAGAAATCGAAACCAGTGTGAACCTGTCTGCCTAGAGCATCCATTGGGAAGGACAGCAGTGTGCCAAGAAGACCCAAGTTTCAGCTCTGGAATGGTCCCACTGATTCTGACACGTTCTGGCTGTGTGACTAAGGGATGCCCCTTGACCTCTCTGTGCTTAAGACACTAAACATGGAGAATGGAGGTAGGGCACCGCATCAGCATGTCACTGTGGAGTCTTGACAAGCGGGGTCCACCCAAGTTAAATACAAACAGGGAAGACCATTAAAAACCAGGAAGGCCTTGAGCACAAGGCTGAGGGGTGTGGAGGTGACGCTCTGGGTCCCAGGGAGCCATGGGAGACTGTAGACCAGGAGAGGACCGGGCGTTTTGCAAACTCCTGGGGCTTCTGATTCGAGGACCAGACATTGCTGGGACTTGTGATCCCATCTAGTCCAGGCTCCATGAATGAGTGGGCTCTGCCCACGCCTTCCCCAGGCTTCCCAGAGGAGGCCAAGCTGAGCAATGAGAACCCTTGAGAGAGGCAGCCAGCAACCAGCCCGTCTGACACCTTAACCACATACAAGAGAGGAAGCTTCTCTAGTTACCTTTGGGTGCAGGCTGCAGAGAGGCGAGGAAGGTATCTTGATTTCTTTCTGGCTTCTGGCTGCTCTGCCTAGGAACGGCCTCTGTAGCCTTGTGGGGCTGGGGGCATGTCGCTCAGCTATCATTTTCAGGCCACCAAGAATGGCAAGGTCTCGGGGGGGGGGGGTTAAGCACCACTGCAGCCGCTGAATGACATGCAATGCTGGACGGGTCTGTCTGCCCCCTCCGCTCCCACACCGGACACCCCCAGCATGGCTGCCTCCCTGGCCTGAGGCCTGCTGGGTGCATGTTCCCGTTATGGGTGGGACCTGGTGGCTCTGTGGTCTATCCGCTTGATAAGAAACCCACTGTTGTTGGTCTGCAAGCAGCCTTGGGGGTATAGGTGACAGACAGGTGGGGCCCTGGGATATCTGAAGCCAAGAGATTCTGGGGCACTGGGGCTGGATGCTTGTGTTGTGTGCACAAAGCTCGGGTTCAATCCCCAGAACCCTGTGAACTGTGTGGTTGGGCACACCTATCATCCTAACACTGGGGAGGTAGAGGCCATAGGGTCAGGAGTTCAAGGTCATCCTTGGCTATGTAGCAAGTTTGAGGCCAGCCTGGGCTATGTGAAACCCAATTAAAATAAACAAGAAGTTCCCTGCTGGTGTTAGTGTTTGATATTCAAGCCCTCTCTGTTCCTCATATCACACCTTGCCACCGGCTGGCTGAAGGTCCAAGGTTTGGGGGGGAATTTCCTTCCCTATTCCATCTATATGGATCTGCTCTCCAGGAACACTGCCTTCCTGTAGCCCTCCAGGCACAGCTGCCCCCTGCCACATCCACCATGCAGTATCTTACAGACTCCCAGATGTGAGCCTCCACTCCTGGGGGCCATCTGTTGCCCAGTGTTGTTCCTGGTCCCCTGGCCACACCCCCTTATTCCTGGAGGGTCCCCAGTCCTGGAAAGGCTGTGAGTGAAGGGACTATAAGTGGAGATGGTCTGGCTCCCATGCCCTGTCCTGTGTCCCATCCCCAAACTGTCTGCAGTCAGTCATCCACACACCCTGGCCACTCACTGACAATGGGTCCTTTGGTGTCACCCTCCTCCTAGACTCTCTCCGAGGCACTGTACTGGGTCACCCTCTGAGCTCCGTCAGCTACCCCCTCACGGGCTGAGGCAGCGGCCCCTCCCCTCTCACCCATGCAGGTGGTGAGCACCAGAGTCCACAGTCTCCCAGAGGTGAACATCGCCTCCCCTGGATGCCTCACTGCTCACTCCTAGATGACACGGAGAGCCTGGCCGCCTCCCTGTCACCTGTCCTTCTATCACTCCAAACCCGCCTCCCAGAAAAGTGACATCAAAGCTCACCCTCCTCCGCTGAGTCCCCAGCCACGGCTCCCCGTCCCCCCATCTAAGTGCAAATGTAGCACTTAGAACAGCAGCAACACTTTCCATCTTCCGACCCAGACCCAGACAGGTGCCAGGCGGAAGAGAGTGGCCAGCTACATCGCCTCTTCAGAGGAACAGCTGATGGCATTTTGGCACCACCCAGGACACATTCCTATTTCCATCTGCAGAATCAGGGTGTCTCTGGGCTCAGAGTGACTGTAACCAGTGCTCCTGCCCCACAGTCCCCTAGGGATGACCTGCTGGGGGAAATGGGGGACCTTCTGACAGCCCACTTGGTCTTGTACCTGCCCTGCTCTGCCCTGCCCTGGGACCACACCCCCCACAAATGTAGGAGCGTTTCCCACTTCTTCAGCCCCTACAAGGACCTCTTCCTGGCCCCAGCTGACGCATGTCTCTCTCTTTTCCCAGACATTTGCCCACACCCTCTGTCCCTCATCTGCCCTTCACAAGCCTGCCCCCAACACCTGGATCCCTACCACTTCTGAATCTATAGATATCACGTCATCCAAGGAGCATTCATGACTCAAGTTGAATTGTAATCTGTGAAGTTACCTGCTGGGCTCTGGTTTCTCCCATTATAATACCGTCAGTCCTGCTTGGGGGGAGGTGATGTGCTGTGTGTTATTTCTACAGCCCACCAGGGAGCCCAAGTCCTCACACAGCCCTGTAGCAGGAATAGAATGAACAATGAACCTCTTTGTTGGGGTTGCAGTAAATCAAGATGCTCATTAGATCTTCCTTCTTGGGTCCTTCAATTACATATTCATTCAACAAACCCCTGTGCATGCCTGCTTTGTACCAAGCCCTGTGCAGGGAGCTAGGGACGCACTTTTGGTCCTCAGAAAACCCACAGATTGGTTGAGAAGGCCAGATACAGGAATCAGAGAAACTGAAAAATAAGGAAGGGTTGAAGAGCCCAGATGAAGAAAGTTTCCGAGAGCCAGTGACCTCTCCATAGACAAGGAGCAGGTGCTGGGTGGTGGCAGGCCACCCATGGAGATGACCACAAGGGCAAGACCATGTTGTTGAGTCAGTCTAGGGTACTGCATGCCTCATACTATCTGGACCTGGAGCCAGTTGTGCCAGTAAGGGAAATCCAGGCCTTTCTGCAGGAAACAGGATTTTGTAGAAACTGAGGCAGGCTCTGACTGACTCCACCTACCTGAATAAGAAGCAAAGAATAGATTGCTCACATTGTGGGTAAGAGGTGACATTGTGAGGGTGGGATGTGACTCCATTATAGAGCGCATGCTCAGCATGCTCCAGGCCCTGGGTACCATCCCCAGCGTCAAAAAGCAAGAAAGAGGCCACATCCGAGTGATTTGGAAGGTGTCACCAGCAGGAAGCAGAGCGTGGAAGGAGAGCTGGCACCTGACTTGGGCCAGGGGGCAGGCGGGGCCACCCACAGGAGACAGTCAGTAGAGGCATTTTGGGAGCTGAGGCTCTTGCTTACCTAACAGACCTCTGAAGAGAGGATTTGGCATCTCCACACATCCTGGTTATTCCTCATTTAGCCTCTCAAGACAGAAGAATCAAAATGTCTCCAGACTCGCCACCACAGTGTAGGAACAGAGAAGGCAGTGGAGAAATGCCTCAAAGCACGAAGAAAAACGACTTCAATCATTATTTCTATACCCAGCTAAACTATCCAGGAAGATGGTGTAAATCTAGCTCCTTTGTACTGTTTCTAAGTAATATTCTGGAAAACACACAGACACACACACACACACACACACACACACACACACACACACACAGAGTCCCCTCCAGTCCACAAAATCCCGGCGCCTGTAAGCCAGGCTGTGTCTTGCAAATTGGACTGGAGACTCTCAGGTGCTGCCCCCAGTAGTTTTTGCTTGTTTGTCTGTTTTGTATTTTTAAGGGTCTCACTATGTAGCCCTGGCTGGACTGGGACTCACTATGTAGACCAGGCTAGTTTTAAACTCACTGAGATTTGCCTGCTTCTGCCTCCCAAGTGTTGAGATTAAAGGAGTGAGCCACCTCACCTGACATTGGACCCAGTAGTGAGGGAGGCTCTTGTTCTCCACCAGGAGCACCAATGCATGGCTTCCCTGACAGTGTGGCACCTGGAAGGGAGACAGAAGGGTACCAATGAAGGTGCATGTGACACATGGAATTCCTGCTCATCACACATGGAGGCACCCTGGGCTGTCTTGGGGAGGCTGTCGGGCTGTGTACCCGTTCCCCAGGAATGCCCACTGATGACACTGGGAAAGAGTGGGTACATGCCTCACTCCCTCACCACCAGAGAGCAGCTCTGTGTTGGTTTCCATGAGGTCCCCATGTAGCAGGAATCTTAAAAGTTCTTACTAATAAAATCAAACCTGGAGCCAGGTATTGGGGTGAACTGGAAGATCAGAGAACAAGCCACAGCTAACCTCACCTGGTCAACTTCTCAGCTGGTCTTGTTTCCTCAGACTGGAAGCTTCTGTGTCCTCATCCCAATAGCCTTCAGCTGAACTGCTGCTAGAAAGCCTGAAGCTTAACCAGCCAAATGCTTAACCAGGCCAAAATGCTTAACTAGCCAAATGCTTCTAGTTTCTGGTCCTCACGCCTTCTATACCTTTCTGCTTTCTACCATCACTCCCTAGGATTAAAAGCTTGCTTCCTGGGATTAAAGGCGTGAGTCACCATGCCTGGCTGTTTCCAATGTGGCCTTGAACTCACAGAGATCCAGAGGGATTTCTGCCTCTGGAATGCTAGGATTAAAGGTGTGTGCTATCACTGCCTAACTAGTGGCTTTTCTGTTCTCTGACCCCAGATAAGTTTATTAAGATACACAATATTTTGGGGAACACAATATCACCACATTCCCCACCTGGATGAGTCCCAGGTGGCAAAGCTAGCTGCCTTCCCTGGCCTGTGCCCCCCCCCATTTCATCCTGACCTCCACCCCCAGCCGGCTGCTTCCTGAGACACCTCCTAGACATATTCCTTACATATCTTACTTCTGAGACTTACTTTTAAGGAGATACAAACTAAGGCAATGGCCCTGCCCTGAGTGAGTGCACCCAGCAAGTCATTTGTGGGTGTTAACTTTAGCTGGGTGACCTAAGGAAAATTCTACCCTGCTCTGTGCTGGGCTCCCCTGAATGTCAGCCACACCTGTATCCTCACTGGCCAGGCCCTCTGGTCCCACAGTGCTGCCTTTCCCTGACACAGGCTCCAAGCGTCCAAGTAAATGAGCACACACAGGGATAGGGAAGCCGCAGGCCTGGCTGGGAGAGGATCCTCTCGTGGAGTGTGGAGTGCCGCTGGGATTCCTGGGATGCTAGCTCAGTGGCATGCGCGATGCCCCGCCATTTCCCAACCACATAATGACAGCCCCTCGCCTTTTGCCTGGGTCAGCAAATTTGCTGGCCAGCGCACCCCTGCAAACCAGGCTATTATGACTGAAGGGGAAAGAGGAAGAGAGAGGAAGAAGACTTCTCCTCAGGCCCAGACCCTCAAATGGCAAGGCAGTCGGGGCTGGGAGCTGGGGATGGAGCTTCCAGAAAAGCGTGGGTGCGTGGGGAGGGGTGGCTAAGGTCCCGATACCGACTTTACCACCTCTCAGCTGTGCGGTAGAACTGACCAGTTTCATTATGTCCCTGAGCTTTCCTTCCCAGTAAAATGGGCGAGGGGGTGGTCACACACACCCCCATACACATTTGTTAGAATCAGCTGCAGTTAACAGCCCCCCGAAGTACCCACAGGCACAGGCATCCTAGGACACTCCCATGGATCTGAGCGACCCACTTCTTATCCAACTGTGCAGAATTAATTTGCCAGCTTCCCCGAGCCTCGTTCCTCTGCTGTCAAATAAATCAGATAACAGTGCCGTGGATTCTCTGGGCTCGAATGCTGCACTGGTCCGGGACCTGTGACTTAGCTTCTGACGCTCAGTCCCCTTATCTGTGGTGGGAATACTATGAGATCTAGGGAGCTGATTTCTGTGGGGCCCTTAGAAGCTCAGCAGGCTCGTGGAAAATATGATTCAAGTGCAAGGCCATGATTCATGTTTGTTCTTACTTTAGCTTCATGGTAAGAACATATCCCAGCCCCAAACCGAAGTTCAGGGAGAGGGAGGGACTATGGCCTGGAGCCTGTAGGGTAGGCCCCTCATGAAGGTAGGCCCTTCCCCGTCACCACCCCCGTGATTAAGAGTTGCCTTCTTTGCCCACTTCAAACCAAGGGTGGCCTCCTTAAGGGCCACCCTTCGGCAGCTGAAGGCCCCAGCAGAGTGCACTGATGCTAAAAATACATTCATCGCTCTACCCAAAGACCTAGAGGAAGGCCAGGTTACAGACAAAGAAGGGCTGATGTCTGAGGTTTCCTTCTTCCTTCTAGAGCATCCAAGCAAGCAAAGTGCTCTGAACTGACCTTTCAGGCCTTGGGGGGGGGGGCACAGGGGAAGGTTCTCACTGACCAGCATGTCGGGGATGAAGCCCTGAGTCCAGGCTGGCCCCTCTAGCTCCCAGATCTTCCTAGAGCAGCCTCTGGTGTCTAGGGGAGCTTAGGGATTGTGACCGCGGGGACTTGAGGGGCTGTGGGGAAGAGAAGTGTGTGAGGTGTCTGCTCTCCTACCTCCCTTCCGCTATAGAATGCATGGATACACGTGCCCTAGCTCTCCGGCCGGTCCTGAGCAGGGGGCCAGCCTGGCCCAGTACCCACCGTATTCTCTTCTTCGAGTGCCTCACCTCCCCAGCCTTCAAGACCTAGGTGAGACATTTGCTGTGCCCTGGGTACGAGGACACTGACCTGACGAGCTTACCAACAGCTGCTGCATGGGCAGCACAGAGCTGGGGGCAGAATGTTCTTCTGACACAGTCCGGGTTCCTCAGCTTCTTTGTGGGGACTTTAGGGAAAGATGAATTGAGGAGTCACTTGGGGACAAGGCGGGGAGGGGAGGTGGCCATAGACTGGGGTTGAACCCCTGTTAACTGGGTATGCACACAGCTCCCACTGGGTGTGCACAGAGCTCTCATTGGGTGTGCACAGAGCTCCCACTGGGTGTGCACAGAGCTCTCACTGGGTGTGCACAGAGCTCTCATTGGGTGTGCACAGAGCTCCCACTGGGTGTGCACAGAGCTCTCACTGGGTGTGCACAGAGCTCTCACTGGGTGTGCACACAGCTCCCACTGGGTGTGCACACAGCTCCCACTGGGTGTGCACAGAGCTCCCACTGGGTGTGCACACAGCTCCCACTGGGTGTGCACACAGCTCCCACTGGGTGTGCACAGAGCTCCCACGGGGTGTGCACAGAGCTCTCACCTCTGTGAGCTTTGGCTTACTCCCTGTATGAGGGGTGACGGCCTGACACCGTCAGCCTGCTCTAGATGGAATGCTCTAGATGCAAGTGATGGAATGTTCATGCCGGGGGACCTGGGTCTGTAGGTGGGACACAGCGTCCAGCACCCACTATACCCTTGCCTGGCTGTGGAGGACCAATGTGGCTCAGCCTGTGCCAGTCCCTGGCTGTCGGGCTCCTCAGAGAACACTGATGCTACCACTGTTGGATCAGGGCTTTCGGCTGAGACCTGTGACCAAAAGGTCTTCAGGGCGAGAGAGGCCTTTGGGGTCCTTGAGAGATACCCCGAAGTATATCCTCACTGTCACCCTCTGAGCTGTCACAGGTGACAAACCGGCTCCCCTGGGATGGCAGTGAAGGGTCTCTCAAGGCAGGAAGGTGGGGGAGGGGCGGGCTCGGCTTTGAGGGGGCAACACAGACAGACAGCTTTTCAGAACAACAGGAAAGAGAGGCAAAGGGTGGGGAACAAAAACCCAGAACGCGGGTGGTGCTTGCTGGGGTGGGACCTTCACCTGCAACCTTCACCTGCAAGATGGGTGACCTTTGACATTGCTCTTCACCTTTCACGCTCCCTGGAAAGCAGCAGTAAGGACAAATGACAAGAAAGCCTCTTGGCAGTGGAGGGAGGTGTCCTCAGAGTCCCTCTCAGAGATCCTACGAGAAAAATCTCTAGATACGCACCCCACACTGCACAGGATCCTCAGCTCCCTGTCTCTCAGCCGGGCCTGGCTACCCTGGTCCCCGGGAGGGCTGAACGCTGCAAGGGACCTCACCAGCCACCTCGGGAGAAGGCAAGGATCTGCCCTGGACACTGGACGCTTCTCATCTCCCTGCAGGCCTCCTGGAGCAGAGCCCCGTGGCCAGCTTGCTATGAAACATCACTCAGCCCCTTCTTCCCCTGCACAGGGCTTTCTGTGGCAAAAGAATCTGAACTCAAGTTCAAGGCTCAGCCCAAATCCATGGCTGTCTGGCTCCAGCTGCTGCGCAAAGGACAGGAGGCCAAGACATGGCTTTGGTTTCTGATTCCTCTTTTTCGGCCTGAAAGTGAGGCCAGATGCTGCGGGCTGGGGGACGGGGAGCAGCCAAGAGCTCAGGAGGGGCTGCCTTTGGGAATTGCTGCCAAAGCTCCCGAGTGACAGGATTCCCTAGTCACAGTAGCCCAGGGTCGAGGTCGTGGCCCCAGCTCTGCTCGCGCGTGGCTAAGGACCGATTTCATTTCCAGTCTCAGGTACCCTGCTGCTGGGATGCACTTGTGCTTCCACGCTCACTCCCAGCCATCGCCGAGTGTGGGGCGGGTGTATCCGACACCGTGGTGACAGAGCGTCACCGGCTGAGCTGCAGGTCCCACTCCACCTGGTCCTCAGGCCAAGCTTTGTCACAAGAGACATCTCCAGAGTGGCTGAGTCAGGCCATCATGGCTGTCTGGGTGTTCTCCCCGTCATCCCTCCTAGTCAGCCCTGAGTCCGCCAGAGTACTGCCTCCCAGAGAATGGTCTGTCATTACCGCCTCCCCTGAGTGTCGTCCTGATACCCACATTGTCACCTGCCCGGCTCTTCCCCCTTTGATCCAGGGGACGGCCCTCTCCTGCTCCCCTCTCAGCCTCCTCTTTCCCTGGACTGGACTCTAAGGGGTGCCGTGAGCCCTGGTGGTCCGATGCCTGAGACTGGACTCTGATTTTAGGAAAATCATGCAGAAACTTTCAAAAGACTAGGTGAAGGCAAGCTGCTAAGAAAAAAAAAAAATGAACCTTGGCCTGGTGGCATAGGCCTGGAATCCCCGTTATTCAAGAGGCTGAAGCAGGGGAGTTATACATTGAAGACCAGCCTGAGCCAGTGAGTGAAACTTTTGTCTCAAAAACAAAGCTAGACAATACAGACCAAAACAAAAATAAGTAAATAACCCGATGAAATTAAAGGCTTTAAGATACTATTTTATAATTGCTTTTATTTGTAGGTAACGTTTTTATGGTTCTCTTTATTTTTATTATTGAACCCCTCTAGTCTTGTTTAGCACACTATAAGAGAAGACAAGCTGTGCCGTACATGCCTGGAGAATGACCGACCGTCAGAGGTGGCTTAGTTGGTAGCGTTTGCTTGAGGGAACCAGGGCCTGAATTCCATTTCTAGAACCCATGCTAAGAAAATAAAAAGCTGGGCGTAGGGGCACTCGTCTATAATCCTGATGCTGGGCAGGCGCAGACAGGAGGTCCCTGGGCCCCACTAGCCAGCCAGTCTAGATTACTTGATGCGCTCCCGGCCCAGAGAAAGAGCACCTGAGGTAACCTCTGTCCTCTGTGTGCCCACGAGTGCACACACACATACACACACAGAGTGCACACAAGCTTATACACAGACCTACATACCTACAAATACACACAATGGTAAAAAGGAAGGGAGGAAGGAAGGAAAGGAGGAGAGGGAGGGAGGGAGGGAGGGAGGGAGGGAGGGAGGGAGGGAGGGAGGGAGGGAGGAAAAGAGGCTAGGAACTCAGCTCTGACAATGAGCCAACTCTAATCCTCGTTATTTTCACACTGACTCCTCTTACGATCTAGGATAAGTACAATTGGCCTCGGAGTCCAGGAAAACAGGCTCAGGAGAGTGAGGCCGGCACAATCTTACAGCAACTTCGAACTGAATGCAGGCTTCAGGTACAGCTGGTTCTAGCCTCTGCATCCCCCCACCCCCATGCCCAAGGCAGCCTGCATGTGGAAATTAGAAGTCTCTCAGGGGGAAAGGAGGATGAGGACCCTGCCTGGCATTCCCCAGTTGCTGCTGAGAACACCCGCTCGGTACCAGGCTTAGGATGTGCTCCTGGCCCCTACATAAGCCTCTTGGACTTCCCTCCAGTTCCTGGGCCTAGACTCAGTTTCTAGAAAGGGAGAGCCCCCTGAGGATGAGCAAGTTATGGGAGCTTGGGGGGCACTCGTAGGTGTGGAAAAACCAGCGAGGTGGGGTGAGAAGCTAGAAAGCGGAGGGGGAGGTGTCGCAGGATGGAAAGAGCCTCTGGCTGGGAGCGGAGCAGTGGGTCCCACTGACTCACTCGGGGTGCTTGGATGAGTCTGCCTACCTGGGGATGGGGGATGGGACTCAGTTTCCATCTCTAGAAAAAAGCGGTCTTCCCACCGCATCATTTTCTGCTGTATTTCACAATGCAGCTCCAAACTGCTCCAAAGTCCGTCCGTCTGTCCGTCGTCCACCCCCCCCCCGGGAGGCGCCACCTCCACCACTGACCCCCAGCAGCCCAGGCCAGGCCAGGCAGCTGACACATTCACAGTGCTGGTGGGAACGAGGTGTTCTCCTTACACAGCTGTGCTGGTCCCCTGTCTGGCTTACTCATAATGGCACCCTGTTGCGTCATGGAGACTCCACCAAGGAAACCAGCGTGTGCCAGGCCCTCAACCAGCAAGGTCCCTCCAACCAAGGTGTCATCCCCATTTCACAGGAGTGCAAACTGAGGCCCAGGGAAGGGAAGTGGAAGGCACCAGGGTCTAGCCTTTTCAAGACCCACAAAAGTGTCTCCAGAGCCCTTCAGCTGGAACTGAAATTCCCTCCAACCTCGGCAGTACTGACCTCGTCTGTGGGGCAGAGGACTGAACCTAAGGATCTGATGGACATGTTTAGGGGCTTCTTCCTGATAGGAACTCCAGTGTAGCTGAGAGGCAAAAAAAGTCCACAGCCTTAAATAATCCCCTCCTCCCTAATGTTAGACCTGAGTCAAGGCTGGTACTGGGGCCTAGCCCCTGGCCTGGACACTGGTGAGAGCTGGCATGGTGCCCTGTCTGAAGTCTAGAGAGCTTAAAGGACAGCTGAGGCTGTTGTGGTGTCATGATTGAGGCCTGGGTAGGAGAGCTGAGGGTGGGAGTTCTAATCCCGTTCTAAAAGGCTGTGAGATCTTCGGCATGTGTAGTCATGGTCCTGGGCCTCTGTGACGTGGCCTGTGAACTGCCAGGGAAGAGCTCTTGAGGCAAACAGGAAAAGCCACGCTTCCCACGCCCCACACCTGACCGAGTTCTCAGAAGATGAGGACAGAGCAGGACATTGTCCCTGCCTTTTGAACCTTTCTGAACCCTGTCACGGGAGAGGTTAAAAAAGGTGGACAGAGGGCCTGTCCGATGCAAAGGCCCTGAGGCAGGAAGCTCAGAGTCTCTCTGGCTGCAACACCTTAAGGGCATCGCAAAGGCCCTGGACCCGTGAGTTCAGGCTGCCGGCTCCAGCAGAGGGCAGGGGCCGTCCCAGCACGGCCATGCCACAGCTTTCCCAAGCAAGGCCTTTCTTGGTGGGCAGGCCGCAGCAGCCGCCTCATGTGTTTCCCATTTGTACATAAATCCCAACTCCCATAAAACCCCCTGAAGTGCCACCCAGCCGCATATGTGGACGCCTCTGCCTGGCAGTGTGGTGACGGATGGCAGGGTGTCAGCCACAGCCCAGGGCAGTGACAGTAACAGTGAGGGGTCCTCCACCCTCTGGTGGAACCAGGCTTTGGCTCCTGGGGAAGAGCAGCCAGGCCACCACTGCCCTTCATTGGGAAAGGGTCTCCTAGGCCATTGCAAACCACAGCCTGCTGCCTACTCCGTGGCTCCCAGCTCTGTTTCCTGGGTTGTATGATGAGGCCAGACCCACAAACAGAAACCCTACCTTTTCTCTCTCTCTCTTTATTCTTTTCCTTTCAGCCTCCAAAGAAGTGGGGAGCGGGGGGGGGGGGGGGGGGGGGGGGGCAGTAGCCACAAGATCTTCTAAGGGGCTGTGACATCACGGCCCAGGTGACAGTGGCCTAGCCAATGGGCCTAGGCCGCGAGCTGGCTTCTTGCATCCTGTGATGTGAGGTTGGGTTGACACTGGGAAGGCCTGGTCCCCCAACCACAGAACCACAAGGCCAGGCCCTCGCCGCCTCCAGGGCCCTGCGAGGAGCTGGTTGGCTCCTGGCGTCCCCACCCCCTGGCCGTCCTGGCCCCCACCGCAGCCTGGGCTCCGTGGAGGGTGAGCCTCGTTCATTCATTCATTCATTCCCGCTGCTGAGCCTTGCCTCACTGCTGCAGCCCCGGGCTCCTCCGCCCTGGCTGCCCAGGGCCCCTTCCCACCATTTAATGATACTCTGCACATAGTGCTGTTGAAAATTTGTGGCTAGACATTCCTGTGGGACCGGGAAGCCAAATTCTTGGGTACAAACCGAAACTTTCTTTCCTTGGAGATTTTCTTCTCTCTCGCCCACAGATACTCTCGCGTTCTTTCCTTTTTTTTTCTTCTTTCTTTTTTTCTTCTTTTTCTTTTTCGTAGCAGCAGGGGGAGAAAAAAAAAAGAAACCAAACCAAAAAAACAAACGAAAAAGCAACACCTCCCCCTTTTATTTTCAAAAGCAGCTTGAAAAAAATATATATAACAAAACAGCAGCCAACCAAGCCGGCCCGGACCCAGCCCCCTGAGGCCGCGTCCTTGCCTCTATCAGTGTGGGGTATGGCCTCCAACAGCATCTTCGACTCCTTTCCCAACTATACACCGACCTTCATACGAGGTGAGTACCAACGGTGGGACTCTGCTTGGCTCTCCCGGGTGGGGAGCGGTGACGGCCTTAGACCATGACCCTCCAGCCCACGGCTCTAGCCACCCCAGTGGCTGGCTTCTGAGAAGCTAAGTGGGGAGAGGGATTGGTGGCCTCCGTGGTCTCCTGGCATGAGCATCACTGTGTGACTTTGCTTCTCCGCTGGTGGAGTGTGTGACGGGGCAATGGCTCCCTATGAACCTCAAAAGGCTAGAGACCTCAGAGGGTCCTGGGATGGAGAGAACAAGGTGAGGCTGTGGCCCTCCGCTTCCTGCCTCCCCCACAGGGCACTGGGGCCTGTCTGCCCAGATCAGGGCTCAGATGGACTGAGGTCAGATGTGTCCGGGAGGGCCATGGGAGGCAAGCAGGGCCAGGGCTGTGCCTGGACCCACAGGTCTTGAGGACTGTCCTGGGCATTCTCTGTGTACTCTGAACAGTGAGGACAGAGGGAAGAGAAAGGAGCCACAGGCCTCTCTGAGAATCTGCTCAGCACTGGTGGATACTATGGAAGACCCTATCCCTGGAAGGTCTAAAGGCTTGGTCACAAACAAAGGTGTTTGGGGGTAGCTTCTGTTTCTATTCATGGCCCAGAAGGACCCAGAGTTCTGGGGTGTGTCCTTCAGCAAGGGTAGGGACCAGGGTATCTGATGTGGAGCCTCTGACTTAGGCTGAATCCCGGGAAGACAAGCCCTGCCTCTGGCCTTTGAGGTACCCTGGTTTCAGACACCTCGGCCACCTTCCTGCTTCTTTGCAGTAACCCATGGGGCTGTAGCACCTGAGACCAGGGGACTGTGGTCCCCGAACTTCAGCCCCAGGCTGTACCAACCTTGATGAGTGACCTGATACAGGTCACTTTACCTCTCTGCTCCTGATGGTGTCTCCTCTAGCTGTGGCGTTCTGTTATCTGAGCTGTGCATGGGGCAATACTTCTGGGCTGCTTAAGGGACTAGCTTCTCTGCTGAAGAGGGGCAGAACGTTCTAGAATTCCAGGGTTGGGAGACGTTGCCTTTTTTGAGTCGAGGTGGCCAAATGAGACGTAGAGGTCTGCCTGCCCGGCTCCGACTAGCTTTGACCACAGCACTGGGTTCCAGAGGGCCTGGACACCTGCGGGTCTGTGTGATAAGAATTTGCCGAAGAGTACGGCGTATCTCTTTCCTGGTGACCTGGGGAGGCCGAGGCAGGTTGTGTGCTCAGATGGTGATTGACCCACGGGAGAAGGGACGCTCCCTCCAAACTGTGGCTGGTGACAAATGGTGGCCCCGGGTGCTGTCCCTTGCAGCCACCGCTGTTGTCCTAGGCACCCTTTGTAGTCTTCGGTGTTAATTAAAGGCAGCTACTGGGCAAGAAAATAAGAATTTTATAAAAACCAGTTGCTGGATCTTCATAATCCGTATTTCTCCCTCCCTGAGCAAGATGGAGAAGTTGAGCTTAAAACAAAGAAACCTTAGAAGACAGGGCTAGCGCCGGCTGCCTTAGATGAACTCCTGACACAAAGCCCTAGATGTGGCTGCTGGAGGCGGGAGGACAGAGAGCGGACTGCAGCAGCTCTGGCCCGACACATGGGGACAGGAGAGAGTCACTGGACCCAGCGGCTGGTCCCTGGTCAGCAGGGTGGAAGGTGTCGGGGTCACCGGGCAGCTCGGAGACCCCAAGAAGAAGATACCCTGCCCTTGCCTCACCTCTCTCCTTTAAACCTGCCCACTTGGGCTCAGCTCCTTAATTCAGAGCCCTCACAGCTCCAGCCTCAGGGTCCCCTTGTAGCCACACACCATCCTGGCCCCTCAGGAAGCCTGTGACTTCTCAAATTGCACTATTAAAGACAGAAAACAAACTCCAAAGGACTTTGGGAGGGCCCCAGAGCAAGGGAAACAGTTTCCAAGACATAAAGGCCCGTTTGCGGACTGTGACCTCGGCTCTCTCTGGAGACATTGAGTGATAGCTGCTTTCCGTGTTCGTTCAAACCCAGCGGAACTCTGGGAGACGAGTGCTGACTACAGATTGTGAAGGGTCATCTGCCACCACCTTCTTGAGATCGAAAACGATTTGTGGTTTCCATTGGTGACACCATCATGGTGGAAAAAGATGCTAAATTTTGTTTCAAGGTTGCTAACAGAAAGGAAAATTCATTATTTCCAGCCGGGGTCATGGACCCCCTGGATTTCTGCTCAGGTCAAGAACCCTAGAGTCGCTGCGTTCTCACACTCTGACCCTCGGGATCCACCTGTGGGAGTCACAGATGGGAGCCCCATCCTTGTTCTCCCACAGTGTCCACTTCCCCTGCCCTGCCCTCCCCAAATGCTGACCCTCCTCACTGCCTCAGCAAGACCCTCAGCCACTCTCCTAGAGCCCTTGAAAATGCCGGGTTCCAGATTCCCGTCTCAGATTGTGGAATCGGCGTGCGTTGAGTCTAGGTCTGGAGATTCATGGAAGCTGACTTGGGCGGTGCTGCAGAGGGTCCAGTCCGCTGCCTGCCTCCAATGTTCATGTGCTGTGTGACTCCAAGCAAGCTGCTTGACATCTCTGAGTGCCGTTCTTTCATTAGTAAAGGGGACGTGTCCGTTAGTGTTGATAACTCCTCAGGCTGCCTCCAATCCCTGTCTGTCCCTGCCCCAACCCAGGGTGGGTCCTCTGCTCTGTCGTGACGCTGTGCCGACTCGGAGTCCCCATGGACCAGAAGAGAACAGCTCCGTCTATGTTTTTACTGGCATCTGTGTTTCCATGCCTTGCCCCTGGGCGTCAGTGCACAACAGACATCTGGGGCCTCTGGAAGCAACAGGGGACAGACTCCCCTGGGCGCCTCCTCGTCAGGGCTTGTGTAGAACCTTCCAGAAGCTGCCCAGCCCACCCCTCATGCTTTCTCAGTCCTGCCCTTGAACCAGGTCCTTCGCTGGGCCCAGTGTATCCCTGGCTTTCCCCGGGAGGAAAGGGGGCAAGGAAAGGACCCCACCCTGCAGCAAAGGCCAAGGAGAGGATGGAGGACCCAAGAGGGCATCTTTAGCTCTGTTGGGGGCTGGCAACATCACCCTAAGTCTACCTGAGGCCCTCCTTGGCACCAAGGAGCCTCTAACCAGCAGGTCTCCCGCCCCTCCCCCGCAGCACTCAACATTGCTCCTTCACCAGCAGAGTCTCACTCCCAAAGACAGAGGGGGAGAGG
This sequence comes from Peromyscus leucopus, assembly GCF_004664715.2. Classification (NCBI taxonomy): domain Eukaryota; kingdom Metazoa; phylum Chordata; class Mammalia; order Rodentia; family Cricetidae; genus Peromyscus; species Peromyscus leucopus. The sequence continues at coordinate 135,992,122 of NC_051064.1, forward strand.
ACTTTGTGGGGGGCCATCTGAGGAAGTGGGCTGTGCTACCTGCATGCAGATTTAGGGGTACGATGTACAGCGATAGCTTCGACTTGCTAATTCAGCCATTCCACAAAAGCTTGCCAGGCTCCGGCTCTGGAGGTGAACTCGGCCGCATGCCTGTGTGTTGCCTGTTCCTAGATAACACAGGCAAGTCTCTTCACCTCCCTGTGCCTCAACTTCCCCTTCTGTAGCAGCGCCAGTCTCCTGGGGCTAGGGCCACTGCCCTACCCATGTCACAGGCTGGCCGCCTGCCGGGAGCTGCTTCAGGAGGGTAGGGTGAGAGTCTCCATCCTGGGAGCAAAAGCTGGTAGAGAAAGAGATGGGTAACGGCATGGGCAGGGATGCGACGGACCTGTGGTTAAGATGGGGAATGTGGGAGTTGACGGTACCAAGTCTTAAAGGGTAAGGAGGTGACCAAGGAGAAGACAACAGCGTGAGATCCAGAGATCTCAAGATGCCAAGGACGGGATTGCAGGAAGATGCCCTGGTGGTCCTGGGGACAGCCATGCACACAGGACCCCCTGCACAGGCCAGGCGTGTGACGTTTAGCCTCCGTTCTCTTAGCTGGGGTCAGTGGGCCGCGCAGACCTTACCTCCCAGACATCTGGGAGAAATTGGAACTGGACTCTCAGGCATGGGGCGTACTTGATGGCAAGGGCCTGACAACATGGCTTCGGGTATGTCTAGCCTAAATCACCTGATTTGGATGTCACTGGATAGGGAGGAAGGAGAGAAAACGATGTCCTTTCCTAAGCTTCAGGTTGTGGCTAGCAACAGGGAGGCCCCCCCAGTCACAGGCTGCCGTCGAGGTTGGTCACCCTGAGTAGATGACCCCGTGGCCTCCTCCTCCACTGGCCCTGGCGGGAGATGAGTGACCATCTGTCTTTCCTTGCCCATTATGGCGCCTCGTCTACCAGGGCCCTTTGATGGCGGCTCCTGAGCCGCCCTGCAAACATCATCTCCCCAAACCACCCAGTCTGTGTCGCCCCACCCCCAGGCTGGAAAGGAGTTCCTAGGAGCCCCCCACTGCCCACAGGGTCTGGGTGGGTGTGAACCGGCCCCACACAGTGGGACTGTGTGTCCAGGCCTCATCCGCACCCACGACAGCCAACCGGCGGCCCCTGGTGGCCCTGCAGGTCAGATAGTGGGCCCATTGACGGCAGCGCCTTGAGGTGGCCACATCAAAGCTGAGGCTTTCCTGGTTACCTGAAGGGGAGGGGCCTGAAAACATGACCTTCCAGAAGACTCTGGGAGACCAGAAGAGAGTAATGGCTGAAAAGAAAGTCTAGTGTCGGCAGACCTGGGCTTCTGAGAGGTGGGGAGACAGCCCTGAACTTGGGGTTCGGTATGGCATCCAGAGCGCCGTGTCTTAATCCCGTCTCCTAGGGACCTGCCGTGTACAGGCTCTCTTTTTTAACTTTTAAAAAATTCCAAAGTTTCCTAAATTAATTCCGTTTTTTAAATCGATGAATGTACATGTTATATGGGGAGCATTCTCCTCCTTGGCTCGCTACCCTCTTGTGACTTGTCCCCTCCCCTCCATTTAGTCCTTTGTCCCCGTGACACTGTCACATCTACTTTCTTGTTATATATGCATACAGGATTTTAGGTGTCTGTATGAAATCTAGGACCCACAAGTGGTAGAAAACTTCTTTCTGAAGCTGACTTAATTTGCTCAATGTGATTATCTGTGGCTACTAAATTTTCCTGCACATGACATGACTTCATTATTTATGAATGCAAAAATTCCACCATAGATAGATAGATAGATAGATAGATAGATAGATGATAGATGATAGATAGATAGATGATAGATAGATAGATAGATGATAGATGATAGATAGATAGATAGATAGATGATAGATAAATTAGATAGATAGATAGATAGATAGATAGATAGATAGATAGATAGATCCACCATACACACACACACACACACACACGCACACACACATACACGTTTCCTTACATAGGCCTCTGTTGTTGTGCTGGGAGTCCTTTGAGTGACTTACCCAGGAGTAGGTATAGCTGGATCGTGTGGAAATTCTAGGGTTGTTTGTTGTATGAGACAGGGTCTCATTATACAGCCATGACTGACCTGGAACTCACTATGTAGATGGGGCTGGCCTCAAATTGAAGATATCTCCTGCCTCTGCCTCCCAGTCCCGGGAGTGAAGGTGTGAGCCGCCACACCCAGCTGTTTCTAGGTTCCTGAGAAACCTCTAACTGGCTTCCACTGTGGCCGGATTAGCTTCTACCCCGCTGCCGCCGGCTGTGGAGCAGGGCCCCGTTCGCCTCGCCAAGGTCTCTTCTTGTTTTCTTGATGACCGCCGCTCTGACTGGGATGAGATGGACTCCCAGTGTGGTTTTGATTCTCTCCTGTTGGGGAAGCTGGTTTTTGAAAGGCCAATTGTTCAATTGTATTTCATCTTTGGAGTGCTGTCTGTTCATCTCCTTAGCCTCTTTATTGACTGGATCGTTTGAGTTCTTGTTATTGGTTTTTTTTTTTTGTTTTTTGTTTTTTTTAGTTCCTTGTATATTCCAGACACTAATCTGTCAGGTACATAGCAAGCAAAGGGTTTCTGCCATTCTGTAAGCTGTTGCTTCGACTGATCTGATTCTATGAGGTCCTATTTGTCAATTGTTGGCCTGAGCTGCCCCAATGAGAGTCCAACTTGGGAAGGTCTCCCTATCTATGTATGGAAGTGTTTCCTTTGCTTTTTCTTCCGACAATGTCAGAGTCTCAGGTCTGACGATAAGATCTTTGACCCAAGGCTGGAGAGATGACTCAGAGGTTAAGAGCACTGGCTGCCCTTCCAGAGGACCCAGCCTTGATTCCCAGAACCCACGTGGTGACTCACAATCATCTAAAACTCCAATTCTAGGGCGTCCAATGCCCTCTTCTGACCTCTACGGACACAACATGAATGTGGTGCACATACGTCCCTACAGGCAAACACTTACACATATAAAATAAAAACAAGCAAACCCTAAAAACTAAATATCTTTGACTTATTTGGAGTTCTTTCCCTGAAGGGTGGGAGGAACACATCTTTCTTTGGTCTTCGTCCTCTGGGTACCCAGTCTTCCTGGAATTCTTTGTTGAAGATGCTGTCTTTATACAACGTGCATTTTTGACATGCTCATCAAAAGTCAGAGGGCCATAGCTGTGTGCGTTACATATGCTCCTCTGTTCTAACTGATTGATCTACATGTCTGGTTTTGTGCCACCTGCAGACCTGTAGCTACTACCAGTAGTTGGTGAGTCATACCGTGTGTGTGTGTGTGTGTGTGTGTGTGTGTGTGTGTGTGTGTGTGTGTATGTGTGTGTGTGTGTGTGTTACTGGGGATCAGACCCAGAGCCCTGGGCATTCTAGGCAAGTGTGCTACTATTGAGCTACATTCTCAGCCCGGCCTTCATCTCCATCACCCACCCTGCCAGGGGTCATTCCGAGATCATCTGCAACAGACCGGGAACTTTGAGCTTCAGCCTCAGTTCCAGAGCCAGCTTTGGGACTTCCAGGGTCATTTCCAGAGAAGGGAGGGAGGAAAAAAGGAAAAAAGGGAAAGGAAGGCCTTCAGTGCCTGGAATCCATATCTGGACCCCATCACAAGCCTTGAAACAGCAACTCTGGGGAGTGGGGAGCCCTGGGCACTCCTCACGGTGGAGTTGGGAGATGAGGGCAGGACCGACTTGGTCTCACCTGCTGAAGTCAGGACGAGAACCGGGAACATCACGTGAATAACAAGTCGGTCCAGAGAAAGGTGGAGTGGACAGGAAGAGACTGCCCCTCCAATTCAGCTCCAGGAGAAGCAGCTTTGCTTTCTCGACACCCAGGAGTCACTGCCCACGCTGCCCTTAGTTCAGGGCTCAGGCACGGTGTGAAGCTGCTTGGCTGCTGGCACTCCGGCATGTTAATCTCTTGCATGTTAATCTCTTGGCCCCATGAACGGCAATTGTATAAGTGGGGGCTGGGACTGGGCACGTGGCTCGGTTGGTAGAGGGCTTGCTTAGTGTGTATGAGGCCCTGGGTTGGATCTCAGCACAGCAGCAAGCAGAGTAATTCTTAACAGTCGGGAGATGGAGGCAGGAAGATGAGAATGAGAAGTTCAAGGTCATCCTTCCTCTCTACAATGTCGAGTTTCAAAGTCAGCTCGGGATACTTAAGACTCTGCCTTAAAAAATATTATATATATGCATGTATATATATGTAGAGAGAGAGGAGGAGGAGGAGGAGGAAGAGAGAGAGAGAGAGAGAGAGAGAGAGAGAGAGAGAGAGAGAGAGAGAGAGAGAGAGAATGGGGTAACAAGAGGAATTTCAAAGAGGAAACACACAGGCTCAGAGTGTGTATGCCACACAGACTGGCCTCCTGTCCAAAGCTTGCTGACGTTCACCAGTATATGGCCCCCTCTTTCTCAGTGTCAGAGAGAGCTGTGCAGGGAGCTCAGAAAGACAAGACCCTCTGCACATGGAGCCCTGGGGAGGGAACAGAGCCCAAAGTTTAGCTGTTTATGCCTAAGCTATATCCAGGCCCTACCACTTCTTCGATCTGCATCCTGGAGAGAAGCATGCCACCTCTCTGTGCTTATCTCTCCTCTGTAAAAATGGGAAGAATTAACAGTACCCACCGGAGGCTGTTTGGATGGCCTTGGGATCAGATGAGGTTAATACCAGGACTCACACAGTCAAGCCCTTCATCAGTATCAGAAAGTATTATGGACATATATTCTTCCTCTTCCAGTCAGTGGGAAAGAAAAAAAGTGTGACTCCGAGCTGATAGAAAGTAGGGGCCCTGCTTCTCAAGACCCAGCTTCAAGGCCGCTGCCTCGCAAGAGCCTCTTTTCCCAGGAACTGGGGTGCCTGCTGTCGTCACACCCTCACTATTGAAGCATCCCAAGAGACTTCCAAGTAGTGGGTGTGGGCTCCCAAGTGACGTCCAGTGTCCCTCGCTACAAAGTCCTGACGGATGGTGACTGAGGGAGGGTGATCTGGCGCTGCCGTTCTGTGCAGGTTTCCGTACCTCTTCACTTCCCCTAGGCTGGCTGGTTTTTCTCTGAACGCCAGGCCAGAGCTCTCCCAGCCTATGGGCGCTGGCAGCTCAGAGGTTTAGGTTCCTCTTTGGGGTTTTCTTTTAAGTCTGGGAAAGGCATTTTTGGCACAAGGCTCAGACTTACGTGTGGGCGGAGAGGGTAGATTCGCATGCGTTACGATTTTCGAGATTGCCATGGCCAGCCCCACCCACCCAAACACCTTCCAGGGGAGAGTCCAAAGAGTCCACGGGAGTCTTGACCCCCACCAGGGCGCCACTGCTGTGGGACTGTAAATGGGTTTCTTCTTGTCTCCCACCTGCACATCTGTGGGTCATCTGGACCCTTTGCTTCTGCTAAGTGGCCAGTAATAGGGGCAGTGGTGTTGGAGGCCCTTGGAGACCCTGAAGGGGAAGGAGATGAAGGGAAGGGGCAGAGGAGAGGAGAGCTTCCTTAGTGTCACACCTGTGCCCCAAACCCACCTCACCTGGGGGAGTGCAGGTAGCTGCCCAAGAATTGCCCCTCTGAGGACCTCCTCCAGGTCTCCGTCAGGGGCTGGCCTTGCCCACCCAGCCCTGGAGGCCTCAGGACCTGCTGAGTTGTGACCAGGGCTCCAGATCCTGGGTATCTTAGCAAGAGGTGCAGGTCCTGGGCAGGTGGGAGCAGAGTTCCGGGTGGGTTAGTGGGGCCCTCAGCAAACCCTGACACCCCTCTGCCTGGGTTCCCTACGTGAAGCCAGACAAGGACATCTTCAGGCAAAGAGTAAGGAAATAAAATGCCAACTGTAGCTCAGGCCACGGGAGTGAGTGGAGCCAGAGGGGCCCAGAGGCTTTATGGGAAATTCTCTCAATGCTCGCACTTTTCAGATCTCTCAACATGGAGCCTGTGGTACTTACAGATGTAGGAAGAAAAAACTGTTTTGTCTCTTCAAAGAAGAGGAGCTTTGCCCTCTCGGGAGCAGGGGCTGAAGGAAACCCACCCTCTGTCTCTCCCCTCCATTCTGTCTTTACCACCTCGGTTCTGGCCTGTTGGGTCGTGGAGACAGGCTCTCCCTGGGTTTTAGGTGGAGCCTTGCATACAGCAGACGCTCAGGCCGTGCTTACATCGGAGGCCGCGCTTGATTCTGGGGCCATGCTTGTATCTGATGCATGGGCCCTGTAGCTCCCTGGGAGAGGCAGCCTGGTTTCCCAGCAGGCTCTCTCTCTCCTCTATGTGAGTACTACTGGCCCCTCTGGTGGACATTTATTGAGCATCTACTGCAATGCTCCTCAGCCTTCCTAATGCTTCAGCCCCTTAATACAGTTCCCCAGACTGTGCAGACCCCCAACCATAAAATTATTTTGTTGCTACTTCATAACTAATTTTGCTACTGTTATGAATCATAATATAAATATCTGATATGCAGGAGGAGATCTGATATACGACTCCTAAAAGGGTCATGGCCCACGGGTTGAGAACCACTGACCTACTGCATATAAGCCTGTAAGAGTCAACACAGCAGGCGACTGTGTTTGCCTCCTGGGCCTGATATCCAACACACACACACACACACACACACGCACACGCACACGCACACGCACACACACACACGCACACGCACACACGCACACGCACGCGCGCACACACACACATACACCCAGTTTATAGAGAAGTGAGGCCCCGAATGGAGGCAGTCCTCACCCAAGCCCCACAGTTCAGGAGTTCTGGGACCCTGAGAACCCGCTACAGCCCCACTTAGGCCACCTACGGCCCTGAATCGGCCTCCCGGTGCCTCTGTAGATGTTTATGAGCACACTGAGTCTACACTGCGGTGGGGTAGGCATCACGCGTTCCACTGCTGAAGTGAAAACGCATCCAGACGCAGGGAGTCGAGGGGCCTGCTCCAAGCAAAGCTGGAGAAGAAAAGAGTGAAGGAGACTGGAGTTGCAGCTGTTGGCGACTTCCTGTGTGCCAGGCACTGTGATGGTCCTGTTGCAGTCAGGTCTCATTCCCACTGTTCTCCATGCAGTGGACAGCATTGCTGTTTCTATCACCATTTTACAGTCGGCAAAACTGAGGCTCAGCAAGAGGTCGGTGCTTGGTAAACGTCAAGGTCTGTGTGATATCAAAGCCACCTCCTACCTGGAGCATGTCTCCTCTTCCTTGAGGCTCAAATGCACCACCTCTTCAGAATTCTCCCTGAATGTCCCCAGCCCTGTTCAAAGACTTCCAGAATGTTCCTGAGGAAGGTGGAGTCTGAACTGGATCCGCCATAGGCACATTTGGGGAATAAAGAATGCTGTTGGCACATGGGGGAGTCAACAGAATAAAAGGATCGTGCAGAGGGGTTCCTGGAGATGGGGGGCTTGTGTGTCCTGTGGAGGGGACACAAGAGAGGAGCATGGGAAGAGACAGCCAGGCATGAGAGTCGGGCATGACTTCAAGGCAGGTGGAATCCAGGCAGAGTGCAGGCTGGGCAGAGATGGCTGCCCCACATCCCATGACACCCAGGCAGCTCCGTGAAACAGGCCAGTGCAGACGCACGCACGCAGTGAAGACAGGTTCCTGTACGTGCATGTGTGCATGAGTGTGGTGAGACCACAGGCCTCCTGGGCCGCTTGCAAGGCTATTTTTATCCCTCTCTAGACACACAGACATATAGCCAAAGCACACCGCTGCTCTGATACAAAGACTGTGCCAGGGATGCCCGAGTCTGTGTTCTGTCCAGGACAAGGGCGGGGATTCAGATCAGTCAACGTGAGGCCTATCTCAGGGACACCCCAAGGACCTGGGCAGGTAGTGGTATTTTCAGGGCACAGTGCAAAATGAAGACGTGGGACACAAGTTCAAAGTTCATTATGTGTTTTGGGATAGGGATGTGGAGATGGCTCAGTAACGGAGTACCTGCTACAGACTCTCACGTAAGGCTCTGAGTTCGGATCCCCAGAGCCCACAAAGCCAGGCACACTTGTGCACGTCTGTAAGGTCAGAGCCTCTACAGCACGGTGGAAGCAGAGAAAAGAAAATGCTGGGCCTCACAGGCTACCTAGCCTGGCCTCACAGCAGAACAAGACCTTGTCTCAAACTAAGTGACCGAGGACCACCTAGGTTGTCCTACACACACACACACACACACACACACACACACACACACACACACACACACACACACCTACAGAGAGTCAGGAAGAGAGAGAGAATAAGAAAAAAATTTCAGGTCTGCCACTCATGGTGGCACAGGCCTGTGATCCCACACTCTGGAAGTAAAGGCAGGAAGATCAAGATTTCAAAGCTAGCCTGACCTACACAAGACCCTACCATAAAACAGCAAGAATGGGGAGACATGGCTCAGTGGTTAAGAGTACCTACTGCTCTTTCCAGAGGATCCAAGTTCAAATCCCAGCACCTGGAACTGCAGCTCCGAGGCATCCAGCACCTCTAGTCTCTGCGCGCGCGCACACACACACACACACACACACACACACACACACACACTTTTAAAATAAATTTAAAGTAAAAAGAAAACAACAACAGACTTTCAGAACAGACGTCATCAGAGCATGAAGCCAGGGCCAGAGCCCTTCTTTTAAGGGACCGTGGGCCTGAAAACAAACCTGCCTACTTTCACTTCCCTGTCGCTGCCCGTCATCCAGCCTCACGGTCCCCGCTGTCCCCCGCTGAATAATGAATGACTGAATGGGGCTGGGAGGACACTTGGTTGGTAAAATGCCTGTCATGGAAACATGAGAAGCTACGCCTGGATTCCCAGACGCCACAGGAAAGCTGGATATGGCGGTGTACACCTGTAACCCCAGCACTGAGGAGGGAGAGACGGGGGATTCCTGGACAGTCTAACCCAACTGGCAAGCTCTAGATTCACTGGGAGCTTGAATTCACCCTGTCTCAGAAACTAAGGTGGTCTCCTGCCATACCTCCCTGGACTCACCCGATTTTATCTGATTCTAGAAGTTTATTTATTTATTTATTTATTTATTTATTTATTTATTTATTTATTTATTTATTTATTTTTCGAGACAGGGTTTCTTTGTGTAGCTTTGCGCCTTTCCTGGAACTCACTTGGTAGCCCAGGCTGGCCTCGAACTCATAGAGATCCGCCTGGCTCTGCCTCCCGAGTGCTGGGATTAAAGGCGTGCGCCACCACTGCCTGGCTGATTCCAGAAGTTAAGCGAGGTCAGGCCTGGTTAGTACTTGGATAGGAGAATCGGAGGTGGAGGGAAATTGAAAACACAGCGTCAGCTTCTGGCCTCCACACACATGCACATACAAGTGTATACACATGAACATACATGTTCCCGCCTGTGCACACAAGTCATCCCACCCAGTGACCACTGTCACATACGAACACTGAACACGTGATAGCTAGCCTGGCACAACAAGACACCAGAGGTTTAATCTTTATTTATTCGTTCATTTATTTGTTGGTGCAGGGTTAAGAATTGAACCCAGTGCCTCATACATGCTGGGCAGGCGTGCTACCACTGAGCGACAGCCTCGGCCTCCTTTTCACTCTTTATTTTAAAACAGGGTCTTAAGTTGCCCAGGCTGGCCTTGTGATGTCAGTCTGCATGTATAGCCCAGGCTGTCCTTTGAATTTGTGATCCTTTGCCTTCACCCTCCCGAGTACCTGGGATGCCTGTGTCACAGGCCAGGCTGTTCACTGCATTTTAAAGATTTGCTTTTATCATTTATTTTAGTTATGTGTAGGTGTGTGAGTCTCTGAGTGTGTGCACAGGGGTGTGACTGAGTCTGTGAGTGAAAGTGTGTACCCACGATCACAGGAGCTCCTGGATCCCCTGGAGCTGGCTATAGACAGCTACGAGCGGCCTGGCACAGGGCTGGGAACAGAATGTGGGTCCTCTGGAAAAGCAGCAAGTGCTTCTAACCACTGAAACATCTCTCCAAGCCCCTATTAATTTCATTCTAATTATTCTAAAAGCATGCCCACCTGTTTCAGGCATTCTCTCTCGGACCACAGGATGTCTCACGCATGGTGCTTTTATGGTTTGGAAATCAGCTCCTGGTGACCCTGTGTTTAATACATCAGACATTCCAGAAAGGAAAAATGCCGGAGATGTTCAGAAGTGCCTCTTGGGGTGGGAGCTGGCTGATACGGGGCTGAGTCAGATAACGGAGGAGGTTGAGGAGGACTCTGGATGATGTTTGTGAGTGGGGACCAACCCTTTCCTCATCCTGAGCTGCTGTGCCTCTAAGAGATAACTCCTGTCCTGTTTCCTAGCGACCGGAAGATGGTGGGGTGTCCCCGTGAGTGCTCAGCAGAGGTATCAGGTGCTGAACAGAGTGTCAGAGGGCTCAAAGCTAGCAACTGGGGATGCTATATCACACAGGGCTGTGTTGCAGGCTTTTCAGAGCCTTTGATATGCTGGGGAATATGGCCTTTAGAAAGTTCACCCTAGACCACCTTGGGATAGGCTGTTTCAGGGAAAGCCGCTCAAGGTCTGCACCAGCACCACCAGGCCAGGGGATGATTTAACTGTAGGAGACTTTACAGGAGCATGTTAGAGGAGAAAGTACAGCAGTTTAGAAATCCACACTGTGGGCCAGAAGTTGTTAGGGTCAAAGCCTGGGCCATGACAGCTGCAACCAGCCGAGTCCAGTCCAATGAAAGAGAAGGGTAAAATAGGGGAGGGGCACATTAGGAAGGGGAACAAATAAAGAACTAGTGACCCCAAAAGTCCATCTTCAGGTCCTGACATGAGGTTTAGGTTTAAATAGAGAACAAGAGGTGGGCAGCTAAGCAGTCCTGGTCAAGTGTCTGTCCTGCCCATCACCCACCCATCATGGTCTGGCTTCCAGTCTCTCCCGCAAGGAGATCTGACGTTGGGAATCTGACAGTGGGAATCTCTTCTCCAGCACCAGTCTTCAGCCTTTCCCTTCTCTCAGTTTGAGACTCCTGGGGACCTTCTGATTCCTTAGAAACCATTGTTTCTGAAAGGGACATGGGTGTCTCTTTAGAGTACCTTCATTCCTGCCAGGGCGGTTGCAAACTGACTCTCTAGAAAATATGAATGATGATGATTCGACTTTTAAATAGTCACAGGATTCACGCACTGGGTGTTTTCCTGCCTTTGCTCAATGAGCCCCACAGATGCTAGTATGAAACCCATTTAATAAATGCAGAAGCTAAGGCCCAAAGAGGTTGGTGCTCATGCCCGAGATCACCTACCCTGGGTTCAAACCCAGGCAGCCTGCATGGGAGAAGTCACACCTCACTGCAACAGGGCAGCTGAACAGAAATCTGGGTTTCCCTACGTCAAGGAACACTCTTTGGCTCCACGGCCCCCCTTCTACCACACATCCACGAGCCCAGGTCACGTGGTCCCAAACAACTCTAGAAAGGAAGCGGGATGTAGGGGTAGGGGCCAGTGTGCTTTCTTGCAGAACTCATTAATAATGGCTCTGGTTTGGTTGTGTCCCCAGAGGGATGGGTCTGAGGGCCCAGAGGATGAGGCCATGGAACCTGGCTGTGGACGCTCAGAAGGCACTGGGCCATCATCTCCACAAGGACAGAAGTGGGAGAGAGAGGGGACTCAACCAGAGCTGAAGGACCTGCAGAATCCTTCGGACCTCGGATCAACCCCAGGTCCACACCAAGCCCCTGCCTGGGGTTCAGGCAGGAAAGAGAGAGCCGAGTGTGAGGATGTGGGAACATGGGAGCCCATGGTGGGTACCCTGAGACCACCCTACAGACCAGGCATGGACATCCCAAGCTCTGAGTGTGGCCCTGTGACCTCCCCAGCCTGGCCAGGCCCAAGGCCACCCAGAGCCCCAGAGACTGGCCTGGAGTAGTAGACCTGGGGGGCAGGAAGAACCACACCCTTCCTGCCTGTCTGTGTGGACAGTGGGGCTGGTGATAAAGCCTTTTGGACTTCTGGAAGCTTCTAAGAGGCCTTGATGAACAAGAGCAGTGGGACTGTAGCTCGGTCAGTGACCGGGGCTAGGGCTGAGGTCAGGGACACTAGACAAGGAACCAAGCTAAGATCATGGTTGGGGCCTGGTTTGTGGCATCCTGGGTTTCATGTCAGGGACATGAATGTCCTGTTCATGGTACATACCACAAAGGGTGGACTCTGTGAGCAGTTCGGCCAGTGCAGGACTTCAGGTAGATTCACTTTCAAGTTCACCAACCCCAGATTCCAAATTTCATCTCAGCTCTAGCACCTCCACCCAGAGGGCAGCACCCAACCTCCTTTGGTCAGGTTTTGATCTCTGCGCTAGGGGAGAACAGCATCTACCTCCAGGCTGTCAGTATCAACAGAGAGAAGGCTGAGGGCCACGGGGATCCTGCAAAGGACACAGAGCCTGGTGACCAGCTCGGTCACTGTTGCTCTGCTGAGCCCAGCCTTGTCCCTGGGATGCCCTCCTACCCGTCCCCCCACACATACACACCACGTGCACAAGTGCGCACACACACACACACACACACACACACACACACACACCCATTCTCTCCGATGATGGGATCTCCAGCTTTGACATTTTTACTCATTTTGCTGTACTTCCCAGTTTCTCACTGTACTCTGGTGATTTGTGTCCCAGGGTGGGTAGGATGGCAGCTCAATTAATGCTCCATATTAACCCCATTGTTTAAACAGACAATAAATAAGAGAGGCCAAGCAAGGCAATTCCCCCGGCAAGCACCCCCCAGCTCCAGCTGCCCCAGGCCCTGACAGCACAGGATTCAGCCATTCCCATCCTCCGCAGCCCCCAAGGTGCACCCCGTTCCTATGTGGAACTGGCCCTCCTGAAATCTTCTCCACCTGTGCCCCCCTTTGTACGAGGTCAACACAACAACCAAAAGTTGACCCCATAGCTACCTCATGCCGTCTGCGCCTGGGCCCTGGGCCTTGGGCCTTGGACCCTGTGCCTGCCAACTGTGTGGTGTATGTGCACACAGCCTCATACAGACACACTCACTTCCTCAGTCAAGCTCACCACAATAGGAACCCCACCTGGGGGTCCCAGAGAAGCTATGTGGGGCGCGGGGTGGGGGGCGCCACACTGGACCTGCTCTTCTTTTCTTTTCTTTTCTTTTTTTCCAGAGCTGAGGGCCTAACCCAGGGCCTTGTGCTTGCTAGGCAAGTGCTCAACCACTGAGCTAAATCCCCAAGCCCTGGACCTGCTTTTCTAAGCAGGAAATGTCTCCCATTCTTAGAGGCCCCAGCTCCATCTAAGCACTCATGTGGCAGTGAAGGGGACACTTGGAAGAGCAGGAGGGCTACAAGGAAGCTGGTGATGCCCTTCTGGGCTTTGAGCTCTTCAGGCCTCACACAGGGGCCCATCAGGGACCTTCCCAGCGCCCCTCACAGTCCCCTGTGCCAGAGCTGGGAAGCCTCTCGGGAGTGGTGGATCCACAGGGCTCTCGGGGAGGCGGGGAAAGACCATGCAAATAGGAAGTGTCCCCAGGGCCCTGGGCAACCCCAGAGTTCATTTTTGGCCCCTTCTTCCTGTGAGGCAGCCTAAAAAAGAACCCATCTACCACCAGGCATTGTGAGAGCTTCATTCTGGGGTGTCAGAGACCCTCCCAGTTCAGCAGGGATGAGGCCGTTTGAAAGGCCTCCGTGGTACCTGAGCCCCTGCAATGAGCTCTGCAATGGAGACGGTGAGGTGGAAGAACCTCCCAGGAAATTGAGAGGGGGACTCCAGGCAGGATCTGGCTACCTACTGTCAGGCCAAAGTTTCACCTCACAATGATAGGACTGTGGCCACCAACAGCTAGCTGCGGGTGTCACACAGCAGTAACTCAGCCATCCAGACCACAAGGCCTGGGTCCCTCAGCTCCCTGTAACAGCAGCCTGTGGTAAAGAATCAACAAATTCACTGTGGATGAGGCCCAGCCACAGGGTTTCCAGGACCTTCTGTCTGTCTTTTCTTCGGTAGGGCAGTAGACAACCACGCCTACCTCCTAGAACACAGATCTCCAGGATCTGGTGCCTGGTCGGTCAGCTTGTGGGTTATTCAAAGTATGAGGTGCGTTCAGCCTGAGGTCACAGCACCCTAAGACTGGGGTGACCTATGACTGTCCACTTGGAGCTGAACGACTCAGAGACTGATGACAGGCCTTGGACATGGCTTGGATGGAGTACCAGATAATGGGTGTCCTCACCCTTGGCTGGAACCGGGAGGCCTTGGGTGTGGAAGGGTTTTCCTTGGGAAGAGAAGGGACTGTGCTCCGAGCTTCCTGCCTGGCAGCGACTTTGAGGTTCTGGCAGGGGACCCTGGAGAAACAGCTGGAGGCCTAGTGTGCAGGTCACTCATTCCTGTCTCAGCCATCCCTGTCCCGGAATTTGTCCTGAGGGCGGTGGGGGTCAGGGATGTGACAGACCCCCATCCAAGGAGTGTCCCTCACAGTGACACCCCAGGCGGCTGGGCTGTTGGCCCGAGGGCACACGATGGTGGTCCAACCTGGGGCCCCCAGCTCAGCAGCCTCTGGTTGCTGCCATCATGGAGGGAACTCAGGTGACACCAGGAACACACAGCACGGCGGGTTGTTTCAAAGAGCGTGTGCTGTGTGTTCTCGGCAGTCTACGAAGATGCAGAGGGGCGGGGGGAGGGGTGGGGGGGGAGGGCAGGAAAAGCACACAGAGGAAGAAGAGTAGCGGCCAAAGGGCAGACGCCAGCAACGGTTCTGGGTGGCAGGCTTGGGGTGGTTTTAATTTTCTTCTTCATAATTCTATTATTTTCCAATTTTTCCTTAATGAATAGGTATTATTTTCATACCCAGAAAAATATGTGTTTTGTTTTAAGAGCCGAGGGGGTGGAGGATCCTCTTCTCTCCTCTTGTGGACTCTGGACTCTAAAACCAAGGCCCGGAGTGGGAAAGACAGGCTTCACTCGTGTGCCCATTCCGAAAAGCTCCACCAGGAACCCTCTGTTCCTTGGCCAGAGAGCTGGCGTGACCTCAGGGTGTCACAGTCCTGGGAAGGAGAGGGCCACCAGCAAGTCCTTACAGCACAGCAGGATCGGGAGCCAGGGGGATGTAGGAGAAAGCTTCACAAAGCGGGGCATGGAGATGGGGCTTTGGTGTATGATTAGGAGTTTGGCAGTCAGAAAATGAAGACACCATGGGCCAATAGACAAAGACTCTGCTATGAGAAGAGGGTGAGGAGGGAGACAGAGCTGGGACACCCTGCTCCTCTGAGCATTTGGCATTGCCCAGCTCTAGCACCCTGGCTGAGTCACCTCCTGGGCCTTGGTTTTGTCCTCTGGAAAATGGGTTAACGATATCACTGGATTAGTGGAGCATTAGAGAGAGCTCAGAACCGCTCTTGGCATGAGGAGGGTTTGGTTTTTCTTTTTCTTACTGGCCTAGAATTCACCTTGTAGACCAGGTTGGCCTCAAACTTGCAACAATCCTCCTGCCTCCATCTCCCAAGCACCAGGCTACTCCTTTCATCACGCTTCATCCTGCCAGTGGCCTGGGAGCCGAGGGGTCACTGGAGGTAGGGTGATCACTACAGCGTCCATCCACTCACGCCACCCGTTAGGTAGGCATGTGCTGAGCTCTGGGCCTGTAACCAGGACTTGCCTCGGATGAGGGGATGGGACAGAGGGGCACCCAGGGTACACAAGGAAGCTCGGCTGTACTGGGGCCAGGTTTATAGCTTTTCCATCTGCTCTGTCAGGGAGATTCCAGTCAAAGTGAATCTCTTGTACCTCTGCAGCAAGCATTCTCTGGGGAAAAGAGGCCAGGGACGCAAGATGTACCATTGCGGAGGCACTGATGTCTACAGAGGAGCCGGGACCCAGGAGGTCCGCTATCCTGGTGACACAAACCGACACTGCCTCTGGAGACCCCAGTGAGGATCAGGGCAGGGTGGAGCTCTACTCTGATGCTGTGGGGCCACCACCGTCTTCACTGGGTCCTGGCCTGCTCCCCGCCCCTGGTACCCATGTCCTTTGCTCCTGGCCTCTGTCCATTTTGCCATCCCGTGCTGATGGGTCAGGTCTTCTCACAATGCCAGCTTCTGTGCTGTCCCCACGGTTCTCTAGCCTGTCCCCTATGTCTCTCTGATTTTCTCCATCATCTACTCCCCACCCGCCTGCACAGCCCAGGGTAGTTTCCAAGCCTTTACCATCACAGCATCCAGCTATCACCGATCTTGGGATAAGGACATGGACATCATGTCCTGGGACTATGATTCTGCCTGCAAAAGGGGCTCAGAGAAGGAGGGAGTATCAGGCAGAGCTGAGATGACTAATGCAGACGGACAGAGGACAGGCAGGGGCCCTGTGTCAGGGAGCAAGAGAGGCATGTTGAAGACCACGGTGGGCAGATTGGGGGGGACAGTGTAGAAAGAGACCAAGACAGAGCCATAGAAGGCTGCAAGCCACACACAATCCCACGGAGGCCAGTCAGAAGGGAACAGATGATCAGTGACACCCCCGCCCCTCCTTGTCCTCCACTGCCCCCACCCCTGTCCCCAGTACCACCCCATTGTCCTCAGTTGCTATCCACTCTGTGAGTACTCACTTCACAGGTTAATAGAAAGCTGTAGTATCAGCCAGGCAGCGGTGGTGCGCGCCTTTAATCCCAGCACTCAGGAGGCAGAGCCAGGTGGATCTCTGTGAGTTCAAGGCCAGCCTGGTCTACAGAGCGAGATCCAGGACAGGCACCAAAACTACACAGAGAAACCTTGTCTCAGAAAAAGAAAGAAAGAAAGAAAGAAAGAGAGAGGGGGGGGAGGGAGGGAGGGAGGAAGGAAGGAAGGAAGGAAGGAAAGAAGGAAAGAAGGAAAGGAAGACAGACAGAAAGCAAGCTGTAGTATCGACCACAGTGACAGTCAGGGAAGAGCATATTTAAGAGAATGCTGTAGCCATAGCACCAGGGAACAAGCAGGGTTTACTGACCTCAAGGGCCAGACTTCTTAAAGCTAGTCCCAGATAAGAGAGGGTTCTCTGAAGCATGAGGAATTGAGTTAGAAGTTAAAAAAAAAAAACAAAAAAAAACAAACAAAAAAAAAAAAAAAACCACCTGGGTTGGACAAGATGGCTCAGCGGGTAAAGGTGTTTGCTGCCAAGCCTGAGGACCTGAGTTCGATCCCCAAGACCTATATAACGGAGGGAGAGAACCAGCCCCCAAAGGTTGTCCTCTGACCTCCACACATGCCAGACAGAGCATGCACACTGATAAATAAATGCAATTCAATTTTGTTTTAACTAGAAGGAAACTGCCCATTAAGGTTAGTAGCATGTCGTAGCCCTCCGCGGTCTCCAATGTGGCCACTCAGCATCCTGTCGCTTCAGCATACTCTCTCCCTTCTCCGGACCTGTGCCTCCAGCAAGGCACGATGGACACGAGGATATTCTGTCCAAACCCACAGTGTGGACCAGCTGTGAGTCTCACATCTAAAACCTGATCCTGGGGATCTTGGGGTCTTTTGTATTTTTTGAGGGAAGGTCTCAGGTAGCAGAGAATGGCCTCGAACGTCTGATCCTCCAGGTCCACCTCCCCTGTGCTGAGATTATAAGCCTGCGCCACCATCTCTAATTTTTGGAGGTTGAGTTCAGGACTTCCTGGTGCTAGGCAATGTCCTCACCAGCTGAGCTACATCCGCAGTCCAGATCTAGGACAAAGAACCTCTGATTTGGGCAGATCCCTTAACTTTGAGGAGCAGCAGGGTCCCCATGTGTAAGTGAGGGGTGGGGGGTCCCAAACCTATGTGGCACACAGAGAATAGAAGGACAGTAAGGGAACACAATATCCCACAGCCTTCCCGTACCCGGAAGCCCCCTCTCCTGACCCTCTCCAGGGTGTGGCTGGCTGACTGTGGGTCTCCAGCCTCCAGACCCCCCTCCCCACTGCCAGCGTAACCCCCGACTCCCCGGCCTCCCCCACGTGCTGGGTGGCAAGGCTTTGCCACAACCACATGAAAAGCCATTTCCCCGGGGTGTCCCCACACCTGGGAAAGCCGGCAGAGCGCCCAGCGCGGCCCCGCCCCGCGGCTGGAACACCGGGCGAGATCAATGCGGCCGGCGGGGCGTCGCCACCTTGTTCCAATCAGGGCCGGGCGCCTTCCGCTGGGGACCATGCCCAGCGCCAGCCCTGGTCCTCCCAGGCGCAGCCGGTGACCTGCCGGAGAGCCGCAGACACCGGGCTTGGGCTGGATCGCTACCCTCTTCAGCCTCAGTTTCCTCGCTGAATCTGCGGCCTCTGGTTCGTTCTCAGGGCTAATGCGCGGAAACAGAAGAAAGACAGAGGATGTGCAGACAGGGTGACAGGAGCCTGTGGGGAAGGAAGCCCTGCTACCAGCTGCTGGCTCTTTAATCCTCCCCAGCCCTCAGGCCACCTCCTCCAGGAGGCCCTGGCTGCTCTGAGGCATCAGTGGCCATCCCTCAGCACCAATCTCTCTTCAGTCAAGTCTTCTGTCTTCCCTACCAGCTGCCAGGCTCCTTGCCGCATCCTCAGCACCCTTAGCATTTTGCGTGAGCCGGATGTAAGAGGACGTGGAATTTGGTACCCCCCACCTCATCTCTGTTTTCCTTTATCTCTACCTTCCCACAGAAGCACACAACTCTCGATCCCAGGACTGTAAACCTGGCCCTGGGGACCAGGCTGGGGTGAGGACAGAGTAGGTCTTTAAGCTCAAGGCTCTGACTGAGCTTCTGAGATGGGCTGGGAGAGAGACCCTGGGCCTGAGGACATTTGTGAGCATGTGAAAGCGGGACATGCCACATTCTCAACAGTAAGAAACTCCCCAACAAATGACAAAGAGCACCCCTGTCTGAGCCTCTGGCCAGGATGGTGGGGCAGGGTTGATGAGCCCACTCCAGCCCAGGGTCAGCTGCTCACATCCTCAACATCTCCCTCCCGGAGGACCACAGACAGGCTGAGAAGGACAGCCAGCCACTCACTGCTTAGCTGAGAATCTTCCTGAGCAGACCTTGCCATTCACCCCTGCTGGCCTCCATCCCTGGGGCCCCCTGTGGAGCCAAGGCCACGGGTCTGCTTGGCTCTGACACTCTGGGGGGAGGGGGGTCGTTGTGAACTTGGACCAGTCACCAGCTTTACCTCAGCTTCCTCCTGTGAGAAGAGGGGGATGATGGAGGGGCCTGACATTTAAGGCAGCTGAGCCAAGTACATGAACCCTGCCTGGAAAAAATATATCTGGCGTATACTGTTAGGAAAGAGGGTTCATGGGTGGAAGTGGGGGTGCAGCTGCTGCACATAACAACACAGTGTCAACACCCAGAGCACTCTTCCGCGCCCCAGGCTGGAGGCTGAACCCCTAGGCTGAACCCACTCTCACCTGGGAAGTGAACCATGGCAGGGACCTGGAGCGTTGTTGGTATTGGAGGAGGCCCCAGGGAGCATGCTCAGTGGGCACTGGGCACCTGCTGGGTACCAGGAGATGCCATGAGTGAGCCTGCTGCCATGAGATGGCTTCAAGAACTACCAGGCGATTGTGTCGAGAGCTAGGTGGTGGATCGGCAATGTCGTTGAAACAGGGATTTGGCCAAGAATGAAGGGACGCAGCTGGGGCTGGGGACAGTGGCTCAGTGAAGCATCACTTGCCTGGGACGTGCGAGGCCCTGGGTTCAATCCCAGGCACCAAAATAAATACAGAAACAGAAACTCAAAGGATAAGCAGGCCCAGTTGATGCACCATGGACAGTCATGTGGCAATGCAATGTAAGCTTTTGTTAGCTGGGTTTTTGTGGTTGTTGTTGTTGAGACAGGGTCTGACTATGTAGCCCCAGGTGCCCTGAACCCCACTATGTAGACCAGGCTGGCCTCGGACTCACAGAGATCCCCCTGCCTCTACCTCCTGAGTGCTATGATTAAAGGTGTGTGCCTAAATGTAAGTTTTTTAATCTGTTTTTTTTTTTTCTCCCAGAGGTCTGGAAGACAGAGAACCTTTTAAGACTTTTTCTATATATTTATTTATTGACAGGATCTCATGTAACCCAGATAGCCTCAAACTCAGTATGTAGCAGAGGATAATCTTAAACTCCTGATCTTCCTGCTCTGTATTTCAAGTACTGGAATTATAGGCATACATATAGTAAATCACTATATTTTGGTTTAAAAAAAATGTTTTTGAAGCATGATCTATTATGTAGCTCTGGCTATCCTGGAATTCTCTATGTAGACCAGGCTGCCCTTGAACTGACAAAGACTCACCTGCCTCTACCTCCTGAGTGCTGGGATTAAAGGCAGACTCAACTATACCTAGTTGGCTTAATTTTTTTTAATATTTTGCTTACCTTTAAAATATTTTATTGTAAGCCAAGCAGTGGTGGTGCACAACTTTTAATCCCAGCACTTGGGAGGCAGAGGCAGATGGATCTCCCATGAGTTCAAGGTTAGCCTGGTCTACAGAGCAAGTTCCAGGATAGCCAGGGCTACACAGAGAAACCCTGTCTCAAAAAAACAAAAACAAACAACAGAAATGATTGTAAAGTTTTAAGTAAAGAAGTATATATGAAATATGAGTCTTGTTGAAAGATGAAAGGACATTGACAAAGCAGGCCTCTGTGCCCACTTCAGACTTGACTGCTTAAATGACTGAAGTGATGACCGGACCCCACCCCTACCCCAAGGAGCCTCTCTCCAGCCACACCCCTCCTTGCACCCTCCATGGTGAGGGTGGGGATCCCTGTGTATACTGTGCTCTTTCTAAACTAATTTCTATTATATTTATTTACTTATGGGGGGTGCACATGGGCCACAGCTCATACTTGGAGATCAGAGGACAACTTGCAGGAACTGGTCCTCTCCTGCGACCATGTGGGTCCCCAGAGATCGAACTCAGACCATGAAGGCTTAGCGGCAAGCGCCTTTGCCAGC
This sequence comes from Peromyscus leucopus, assembly GCF_004664715.2. Taxonomy (NCBI): domain Eukaryota; kingdom Metazoa; phylum Chordata; class Mammalia; order Rodentia; family Cricetidae; genus Peromyscus; species Peromyscus leucopus. The sequence goes on from NC_051064.1 coordinate 136,012,992, forward strand.
TGAACCATCTCACCAGCCTGGCTGTGTAGACTTGGGAGAACAGGAGCTTGGTAGAAGTGCAGACCAACCCTGGGGACCTGAGGGAGTGAGGCTGAGGAGAGTCCTCAGAAGGTGGCTCATTCTCCCCATGCAAAGGGTGAGCAATCAGCCTCAGGGAACTCCTGCCTCACAGCCTGAGGCAGAGATGGGGTTCCAAGGCTGGAACTCAGCGGGGTCAGAATGCAGCCCCAGAGCGTCTCTCTCATTTGTTCAATAAACCTTTACCGTTAGCTGACCCTGCCTGATGGAACCTCCTGCCCCCCCTTGACAGCTGAACTCACTAATGTCCTGCTCTCAACTTGGGGGACTCTCACGGCAATCTCCTCCACACCAAGGTCCCTGGGGGTGTCACAGGGCCTTAACCAAGGGGTTCAGCGATTCCCCTTCATGGGGGTACAGGCTATAGGAGCTGTGGTCTCCAGCCCGCTATGTGCCAGAGACCCACACTCCATTCTGAGCACAAGAATGTTCCCCTCTTTCAGGTGAGGGAGCTGTAGCCGAGAGGGGGGATGTGTCGCTCTAAGCAGGAACTCAGTGTCCAGCCCAGGCTAATAATCTGCCCTCCAGAACTGGAGGTGCAGGGGTGGGGAGGGTGCAGATGGGGAGAGGGGGTCCTCCTCCCAGGCAGCGTCAGCTTTCTTTGCACCAGGCAGATGGGCTCCTCTGGCCCTGGGACACTCTGGGGGAGGTGTGAAAGTCAGGTGTGGTGTGGGGCAAGGATCTCCTCCCACTCCACCTGCCCGCCAGGTCCACCATCTGCTCTTCCCCTCCTGTCACCCAGTGGTGGCACGGCCCTGAGATGGGGCCCTTGCTCCGGAAGCCCATGCTGTCAACACTGGTGAGGAAGGAGGTGTAGAATGTCTCCGTCCACTCATGTTGTCCTAACGAGCCGGGGTCACTTATTCTTCCCACTCCAAAAAGAGCAACTCCGAGACCAAGACACCGCAGAGCTGGTGAGGCAGGCATCGCTCTGCTTCCAAGATGGCACCTGGTCTCCAGAACAGTAGCAGAGGGCAGAAAGAGCCTCGGCTGCTCCCCACCGCTTTACGAGACACCAGTCCATTGGCTGCTGATGCCCACAGCTCTGGTGTAAACCCCTTCCAGAGACCTTACCTCAGTCCTAAGGCCGCAGTAAGGAGGAAGTCTCTGCAGTGAAATGGGGCCATGCAGGCCAGTGGGGATCCGTAACACCTGCCAGGAAGTATGGCTGTGACTTCCACGCTGGGCACTGGAGGTTCCTCACAGGCCAGTGTGGCTAGGGACATGGGATGAAAGCAAATGGAGCCACTTGAATGGTGCCCAGAGCCAGAGGCGGGGCCCTGCCAGCACCCTGTGCAACCTGGGTAATTCAGTGACCTTGCCTAGCTCTCAGTTTCTCCAGCCACGGGATGGAAAATGAGCGGATCTACTGTAGGTGAGTAAATTCTAGGTGTCTTAGGGATGAGGCAGGAGCCAAGCCACTGTGTCCCTGAAAGAGAGCCCGAGGCCCAGGGGAGGAAGGGACTGCTCTGACTCACCTGTGGCACCACAAGTGTGGTCCCTCTCGAGTCACATGGACAGCCAGGTCGACGAGCCTCCGGCTCAAGCCGGGCCATAGGACCCGATGGCTGCCGGAGCTGTTCTACATCCCAGGCTCCGGCCAATGACCCACACAGAGGTTAGTAAATGTCACCAACTGTCATAGAACCGCTCCACAGCCCAGCTCTGTGGCCACAGGCCAGGTCCACACTAACCAGACTCTCGCTGTTGTTTAATCTTGTACTTTCTATTATTTGGTAATAACAGGGGAGGAGCCGGACTGTGCGTGGCCACCTGGCCCGGGGGCGAGTAGGGAGTACTTCAGAATAATGCAGAGCCGTGAGGAGCACTGGCTTTGGAGCTCAGGAGGGAACTCCTCAGGTGGATAAAGAACTTGCCGCACAAGCACAAGGCCCCGAGTTCAGATCCCCAGCATGCATGGAAATGCTGAGTGAGTGTGACAGCCCAGTCAGAGGCAGGGGTCCCCAGAGCAAACCGGCTGTCCAGGCAAGCTGTACGGTGAGCTCTCGCTTCAGGTTAGAGATCCTGCCTCAGTGAATAAGTAACCAAGTAACCAAGGAAGATTCCCGATGTCAACCTTGGGCCTCCGCATGTGCAAATGTGTGTGCCTACACACAAAGAAACACACCTCCTTTTGGAGTCCGGGAGAACTGAGTTCAAATCTTGACTCCCTTGGCATGTGATGCCTCTGGGCCTCTGTAAACTCCCCAAGTTGTTTTGACATTCACCTAAGCTACTAAGCAAAAGAAGCAATGTGTGCTCAGGACACCTTTCCACCCTGCATGCCAAGCCATGGCATGGGGTGGGTACCTGGCCGGTGGCAGATCTACGACCAGGAATGGCAACACGATTTGGGGGACCCCATGAAAAATAAAAATACAGGTCCTTGTTCAACAGGTACTAAAACTTTCAAAGTTGCTTGTGGCGGAGCATGCGTTCGACGTAGTGCGTGCCCTTCCTAAGAACTGGGCCCCGTGACACCACACGGGTGACACCCTAGGGAGCTGGCACCACCTCAGAGGCAGCCAGGGAGCTGAGACCCAGCCCAGGTGGAGGAGCTGAGGCCTTTCCCTAGCAGCTAAAGGCCTTCCACTGGGGCCAGCCCTGTTCTCTGTGCTGCCTGTGGCTGTGAGGGTGACCGCCAGGGCCTGCCACTGTCGGTGGTCATGGAGGAGGCATAAAAGCCTGACTGTTCTCCACCTCGGAACGCCTGTTTTTATCTCACGCCATGCATACAGTACATAGCTGCTTTCTTTCCGCAGAGGGCTGCATTTTTTTCTTTTCCAAGGGCGACGCTGGAAAGCCATGTGGCTTTTATTGCTGGCAGGAATGTCTGCAGCGTTCCTCCTCGCCACATGAATGGAGCCGTCGTCCTCAGCCTTGTAAGGCCGAGGCTGCTCCCCTTCAAGCCATCAGCCCCTGAGATTAATTAAAGTTTCACAAGGACTGACAGGCATTAAGACCTTTTTAGAGAGGTGGAAAGTCCCTAATAGGACCCCGTGGCCCAGGCACTGCTGGGTGGGCTTCAGGGACAGGGGGGCCTAGAACTGACAGAAGATCAGGGACCCAGGCAGCAGGAGGTGCCCCGGCTCTACCCTGGTCTAGGCTGTGATCCTTCCCGCCCTAGGTCTTGGTTCTGCCATTTGACAAAGTCGGGGTCTTGAACTCACATCTTAGGGCCTTCGTTTGTGACACTAGAATTCTGAAGCCAGCCCAGGACTCCTCTGCCAGGCTTCTAATTCTGTCCCATGGTGGCGGCTGTCACTTCTCCAATCTGGTTCTGCCCCATGAGACAAGCAGAGCGGTCAGGAACATGGGCTCCGGGGTCACGCTGTCTGGACAGACTCCCAGCTCTGTGGTTTCCCTGCTGTGCAGACTTGTGTAAGTTTCTTAACCTCTCTGTGCTTCTGTTTTTCTCCCTTGTAAAAATGGATATGATTGGCAACAACCCCCAAAATGTTTTAAGGCGGCATAAGTGAGCATGAAGTGTGGAACGTGACAGAGGTGACAGCCACTTACAGGAAGGAGCTCTTCCCCGTCCCTGCCCACCGCAGCAGTCGCCCTCTGTGTGTGGGGATGGTTGGCAGAGCTGAGGGGAAAGGACAGTTCTGGGGGGGTCAGGACCCCCTTGGGTTCCATGTGCAAAGTGGGGGGTCCTTGTTGTAGTGCAGCCAGCAAACAGGGTGCTGGTGAGGCGTCACGGAGACTGTTGGTCTAGTGCAGGGGAAGCACATTCTTCTGGGAGCCCAGGTCATCCTGGGAACCCAGAGACTGAAATCTCTGCCCCGCAGAGGCCCAGGGAAGCTGAGCACACAGAGAGGGTCCAAGAACCCAGGCTCTCAGCTTATACAGCCACCAGGAGGGTCAGCGACTGGCCGGGCTGGACCAACTCCCTCCAGATATGGAGGCTTCAGTGGACTTCCTCCCCACCCCCAGAACCCAAGGAGCCTCTTCAGAATTGATCTGCATCCGAATAGGAGAGAGGGGAGGGAGCGGGTCCCCATCCTCTAAGGTGATCGGCTCTGGGGGTGCGGAAAGGCTTATAGACCAAATCTGTCTGGTGTCCCCGGGGTTGGAGAGCCTGCTGGAACCAAGGACTACTTAGGAAGCACACTCTCCTCCTTCAGATAGGAACCCGAGGCCAGAGGGAAAGTCTGGCCCTTCCCACTTTTCCCTGGGTGCTGGGGTCGGTCGCATCCTCCGTCCCTCCGGCTGCAAGGCAGCTGAAGGCAGGCTGGCCCCTGCATTGGACACTGATGCATAGCTCTCACCAGGGGTCTGCGCTCAGCCCTGGCTGCGCCTCCCCGCTTCCTCAGCCTTTCCGAGGTATTTTCTCTGTCCTCTGCGTTTAAAGGGTCTGCTGAAGCCACATTCCCATTACAACGAATGGGGCTGAGCGCTGCTCTAGGGGACTGCAGTCCCAGTGGTATCTCAAGGCCAGCACCCTGTCTGATCCTTGGTCAGGCCTCAGCCACTCCCATTTGAGGACCAGACTCCCACAGAGCCGGGAATGGTATCACAGCACCCAGCTCTCCCTGGCTCCCTGGACCCTCTGTCCGGCTATCCCTTCTGCAATTGGAAAACACACCCATCCTCCACCCATTCTGGATCCTTCCCTCAAGTCACGCAGGAGAGGTGACTCCAGAGTTGGAACCTCTGAAGTAGGGGTTCCCACTTCCAGGAATTTAGCTATATTACCTCTTCCGTCACTGATTCTGATTGGTTGAGTATGTGTGCAGAGCCAGGTTATAGGACATCTTTTGTATTTTGGTATTTTATATCGTGTATCTGAAAAACGGGATGCAGAGTTCCGTTTACTAACAGCTCTTTCTTTCGGGCTTTCTCTTTCTCGGCCTTCCGAGGCTCACGACTTCTCCCCTCCCAGCCGGAACTGCGTATCTTCCTTCCTTCCAATGAAAGGGCGTTAGATCGTTAGATCGAAGTCTACTGAGAGTTCCAGGGACTAGGCTGGAGGCAGGATCCACATTGGGTTCCTTGCACGTGGGTGTCAGGACCAGAATGGAGAAATTCAGTTTCTAAAAGGAACAGATACCTTGGGGGGGGGGAGTGGGGGGAACTATGGTGTTGATGATGCTTAGTTCACTTGCTGCTTAGGTCAGGGCTGCTTGTGGAAGGGCGGTGGTGAGAATCTGGGAGCCTGGAAGGCAAGAAAGCCCTCGAAGGTTGCCTTCAGTGCCGGCTCTGTCTAAAGGCAGGCACCAGACAGTCTTGAGGCCCCAGGTAGCCCTCAGTCCAGCCTCGGAGGAAGGAGGAGCAAGATGACCATGGCCATAGCCTGGTCTCTGAGTCCCAGCAAGCTGTGTGGAAGCTAAAACCTGATGGATGTTTCACAGTTGAGGGTGTGGCGCTTGCCAAAGACGGTTGGAATGATAGAGCATCCCTCTGTGCCAGGCTTGTGCCAAGCACTTCACACATTATCCCAGATGCAGCTGTTATCCCCCCTACAGGGATATTTGATGCAGGGTCCCTGGACCAGAGTGATGAAGAAAGACAGACTTAGTAATAAACCTAAATAAATACGCATAGCTCAGAAACAGGTACTCCAAAACCCACCCTCCCCAGGCTCCAGACTCCCAAGGAATCAGTCCCACTCAGCCCTTCCCGGAGACAGGGGCAGCCGCTGCGCTGCCAAGAAGCCGTTAGAACCCTCTCTAGGTGAGGGTCCCTCTCAGGAGAGGAGTCTGCTGTAGATGACCCAGGCTGGGTCCATTTTACCCAGCAATGCACAGACACGCGAGAGGGGAGCTCTGATCTCTGCTTCCTGACACGATGGGGACGTTTGAGAGAAAGCACACTATTGTCCATCCGTAGGACAGAAAGGGAGAGATCACATGCGTGCAGGGTGGGGAAAGGAGAGGGTGTAGTGAGTCCCGGGTTGGTGGCAGGAGCTCTCCCGGTCTGAAAACCGACAGTGCGGAGATAGGACTAGGTTTGTCGGTCTAGAGCAGCAGAAGGAAGCGGCGTGGGTAGCAGGCGGATCTAAGGATGAAAGTCTGTTCCTTCCGTCCTATCCACAGAATGGGTCTCGGAACAGAAATAGGAAAACGGTGTTCTCTCTCTGTTGGAGAGAGTTCTGCTGGTCGCAGGCCCTTCGGTGTCTGAGACCCCAGGAGGGCACCTAACACTGAGAGCCAGGGCAGGCAGCCCTCGGACTAACACCACGCCATCCGTTTGCCGCAGATACTGTGAGGAGTCGGGCAAACGAACACTATCCTGGAAGCAGCTCTTTCCCGGCACCCGGCCGCTTGGAAAACCGAGGCGGGCGCTGCAGCTGGCGCACATCTGTGCTCGGATCCTGGCAGGGCAACTGAGCAGCTAGCAAGGCGCCAGCGCCAACTAGTGGGAGGTTCTGGTCACTGCTTCAGCCCGGGAGACCCTGCACCCGCGACCTCGGGCTGCATATTCCGTCCCACTTCCCCAACCCTTGATTCTGGTGCTCACAGTGGGCTGGCGCCTTCCAAGGGCTGTAGCTGAGTCCAGATCCGGGGTCAGACGCCGGGTCCCCCCAGAGCCTCATTCTCTGGAAACTCGTTTGTTAACTTTCTGGAAGGACAGAAAGAGAAATTAGGCGGAGAGGCTAGTAAATGGGGCAGATGCAAACTGGAACCACTCGATAAATCGAATTTACACGCGACTGAGGCAGCAGGTCGCGGCCCACAGTTGCGGAGAGCAGAGCAGGTGGCTTGTCGCGGGTCTGGACCCTATCTGGTGGCGAGCAGTGGTCCCTTCCTGGGGGAGCCCCCTGAGGGCACACGTAGCATAGCCAGGCTCCCAGGATTTCCTCTAGTCCTGAGGCTTTTGCCCGAGCTTCTCACGCTCCAGGACCTCGGCCCAATGATGGGCAACCCCGAGTTATTGGTTCTCTAAAATGTCCAGTAAGCGACCCTCACGGTCCCTTGCTTTCTTGATAGCCCGAGGCGCTGACTTGAGGCCCAGAGAGGAGTGTAGGACAATTCTCCTGGCGCTCCTCAGATTCGGGGCCAGAGCTTGTCCCCACTGTCGTGCGCCTACGGCCTGATTTCGTTTTTGACAAAATGGAGCCTGCTAGGCTGAGATCCAGAATGAAGTCTTGATGTCGCCGTCGGATCCTAGGTAGTGTCGCTCTTGGGGCTTGGAATTGGTCGTTATATTCGCGTCCACTGCCGCTGGCAACGAAAATGCGGACGAATTTCCAAAGCACCGAGAGAAACCCAGGCGTTCGTTCGTTCCCGCAGTCCAGGGAATGCACCTGGGGGGGTGGCCCCCAGTGATTGTGGGCTTCGTCGCTCCGGTTCTGCCCCTCTCTGTAGACCTATAGCTGTCTGTCTATGCACCCAAGCTAGGCCTGGAGACCAGAGAAGGGAGAGGTGCTGGCATTGAAGTCCAGGAGCGGCTGGGCCACCCCGCGTAAATAACAATGGAGACCCCAGGACCGATTTTCCACAGGGTCCCTGACAGCGCTGTACATCACAGCAACCAGGGCCAAGAAGACGTGGCTCTGCTCTAGGAGGACCCCCTTACCACCCACAGGGAGAAAGCAGTCCGGTTCCTCTCCAAGCCACTGACAGTTTTCTTCCTGCCACAGACCCTTGTCTCCTTCCACGACACGGGAAGGTGGCTGCACGCATTGGGGGTGACACCAGAAAAAACACATGTTGCAGGCCCTACTGTAATTTTCAAAGAGCCACCGGCCGCCACGACAGAGAACGACTCCACGAGGCCTATGCGATCCTGAAACTAGTTTTGATTGGACAGGAGCAGGGCGGTTGACCCCCAACCAACTGCTGATTCGTGTGGGAACCCCCATTCTGTCTGCCTCGAAGGTTGACACAGAGGCCACAGAGGGCCAAGACCGCGCGGAGCTGGGGACCGTGGAATCCCGCGTGGGGTGGAAGCTCTAGGGTCAAAATCGTTTGTGGGGTGGAGGGAGTGAGGAACCAGCCTTGGGTGTCACCGCAGCGACCAGCTGAGGGTGCAGGTTCCGGGCTGCGGTGGCCAGAGCTGGAGCAGCCAGGCTGCGACCCGAGGGAGGGGCACGGAGGCGCAGTCAGGACGCTGGAAACCGATTTCTGCCTCGGTTGCCGCGGTTGCTCCAGACTCCCGGGGATCGCAGCTCCCGCGCGGCTTGCTAGGACGCGGGTGTCTAGACCCTTCGGGGAGGGGCCTGGTCCCTGCTAGGCCCGCGCGGGCCCGAGACGCCCGGTCCTCCCCGGCGAACTCCGAGCCTGGGGGCTGCGATTGGCTGCTCCCCGCGTCGCTCGCGCGGCCCCGCCCCGATGCCCCGGGTACTAACCCCGCGCGGGCGGCCGCGGCGCCGCCACTTGATTCTCTAGGATCCGGGCTGGGCCGCGGCCGCCGAGTCCGTGGGGCGGCCGCGCGCGCGGATGCGGGACTAGCGGGCGCGCGGCCGACCGTCGGGGCGTCCCCCCCCCCGGCGCCGCCCCCGAGCTGGCCGGGCCCCGCGCCGCCGCCTTCCCGCCTCCTGCTTCCCGCGGCTGCGGCCGCCCGCGCCCTGACGGCTGCGGTATGCGTATTCCCGTAGATCCGAGCACCAGCCGCCGCTTCACTCCCCCCTCCACGGCCTTCCCCTGCGGCGGCGGTAAGATGGGCGAGAACAGCGGCGCGCTGAGCGCACAGGCTGCCGCGGGCCCCGGCGGCCGCACCCGGCCCGAGGTGCGCTCGATGGTGGACGTGCTGGCCGACCACGCGGGAGAGCTCGTGCGCACCGACAGCCCCAACTTCCTCTGCTCGGTGCTGCCCTCGCACTGGCGCTGCAACAAGACCCTGCCGGTCGCCTTCAAGGTGAGTGCGGGGGGCGGACGGGCCGGGAGGACGCGGAGGAACCTGGGCTCCCCCATTGCAGGAGCCCAGGCCGGGGAGGACATGGGGAGCATCAGACTGGGAGGACATGGAGGGAGATGACACCCAGCTGGCAGGACATGGGGGTGCCCAGGCGCCCCTGCTGCAGGATCCCAGGCCCGGAAGGATCCCGGAATGGACCCCGCTGGACCCTAGACGACTCCAGTATAAGAGCCCAGACCACCAGAGGACATGCGGGTTGGGAGGAAAGGAGGCACCCAGCCAGTAGGACGCAAGGGTGCATGGTCACCCACGCTGCAGGAGCCCAGGCCAGGAAGGACATGGAGGGAACCTGGGTGTCCCCTCTGCAAGAGCCCGGGTTCAGAAAAATATGGTGTGCCTCAGTCAGGGAAGATATGGGAGGGCGGCCAGGAGAACTGGGCGGGGAATCCTCCAGCCGCTCCCACTGCAGGAGCCGGTACCGGGGACCCCGCGTTGAGATCCGTGCACCGGGGCCTCGCTGCCCACAGGACACGGGGTCTTGGGGCGCTCCCTCTCGGATGCACCAACAGCTTGGAGGGGGCCATACCTCTCCACCTGGCCCTGCGTAGTATGGCGACGTGGAAACGGGATGATTGGGACTTCCAGATTGCTCTGGCACAGCCTAACCCGTAACCGGGAAGAGGATCGCCCGAGCTGGGCAAGGCCCCCGGAGGTGTGGGGTACAGAGGGCGAGGAGGGCCAGGCCTACCCCGCGGGCGCCGCACCTCCTGCGCGGCTGCAGAAACACTTCCTTCCCACACTCTCCACCTCGGGTGGCTGATATTTTGCACTGGGCGACCATAGGCCGATCCTGGAGCGCGGTTCCCTAAAGGGCTGCCTCCCGCAGAAGTCTGCGTCCTGAATGACAGGCTGGGACGCCATCCTGGTAGCCCCGACTCGTTCAGAGAGTTTTTTTATTATTATTATTGTTTTTTTTTTTTCAAATATGCCAGAGATAGGCAAGTGTTTCATTTTCTTCTTTCTTTTTCTTTCTTTCTTTTTTTTAAAGGGGGGCAGCCAGATGAAACGAAAACGCCTTGGTTTTCCCCTAAACCTCTCGCAGCTGCCGCGAGAAAGGGCAAGGCAGGAAGGGCCGGCGGCTGGGGAGGTGGCGGTGCCCGAGGTGGCTGGAAACGCCGGCTGCTGGCAGCTGAGGCCCTCCTTGCTCCCATTAAGACTTCAAATTGAAAAGGGGGGGGGGAGACTACTGACTCTTTGAGGTCTCCCGGGTGACATCTTAAAATACCAGCGGGGGAAATCTCCCGGGGAGGAGGGGGAGGAGGCCCGTGTGACTGTAATCGTCAGATCGGAGGTTTTACTGTCACTTGGAGCTTAAAAGGAATCTTTGAAATTAAAAGAAGACAGGATGTTGACAGGAAATCTGGCCTTTTTAATCAGACCCCAAACATTTTCTCCTTGAAATCTTTACCATCTGGATCCCCAGTCCCTGCACACGGCAGCCACGTTTAAATGGCTGTGACTCTGTTTAAAGTCTGGTTCAAAAGGCATCTGCCTCTTGGTGTGCCATGGGTGGGGTGGGGTAGGGGGGAAGAGATGACATTTGAGGGGACAACTCCACCCATCCTTCCAGCGGTTCCCAGCAGGTACATGCTTAGTTATCAAAACGGGGGTTTTCTGGGTCAGCTTGCAAAACAGCAGTTTTGTTTTGCATTTTGCATTTTCTCTGCATAACGAATCCAGACTCTGCTGAGGCTATTTAACTGGGCCTTGGCCGCATGGCTGGGCCAAATTTCATACCCTAAAGGGCGATGCATTAACTGAGAACCAAGGAATACCCCCCGATGTTATCATTGCTGATGCTTTTGCAAGGATTGTGTAGTCTTCTTTAGCGCCCCGCCCTTAGCGCTGACCTTGCTGATTGGCGGCTTCAGCTTAGATTCAATTTAATAAAAAAGGATGGTTTCTCGGAGCTCACGTTAACCACTGGACCCAGGATTTGGGTATGGAGGGTAGAGAGTTTATCATTTAGGTCTTGTCTACGGAGAAGGATCTGCACCATTAAGCCTCTTCTACCCCAGCCTCCGAGAGAGCTTCAGTGAGCCTGGGATCTAGGGGAGCAGCTGGGTGCACCCCTTCCTTTTGGCCTTTCTAAGCTGTCCTCTTTCCTGCCGGTTTCCTCAGGTGGTGGCCCTGGGGGATGTACCTGATGGAACGGTGGTGACAGTGATGGCGGGCAATGATGAGAATTACTCCGCCGAGCTGCGGAATGCTTCTGCGGTCATGAAGAACCAAGTGGCCAGGTTCAACGACCTTCGCTTCGTGGGTCGGAGTGGACGAGGTGAGCAGGAGGGACCCTGGGACGGTAAAGGTGGGGATAGGAATTGAAGGAGGCCTCTAGGTCTCAGCAAGAGCCCCAGAAACAGGTCTGCGAGCCCAGCACTTCTGAACAGCAACTCTCCATCCCGTAGGCAGGCATTACACCGCCCTTTTATGTGGATATGTTTATGGTCCCTTACTAGTAGAGTTTTCTCCCAGGTTCCAGGGTTTAGCAACTCTTAAAAGTCTCGCCGCTGCCTTTTCCCATTTGCATCCCTGATCTCACAGAAGATGTTGGGAGAAGGTCCTGTGCGCACAAGCTCAAGCAGGGTGTGGATGTCTTTTGGTTGGGGCCGAGGCACCCCAGCCAATTGCCCCAGGGTCAGGAGGCCCCCTGTGGTCTCCCGAGAGCTCTGGGCTTCTTCGGGTACCTTCAAAAAGAGGAGAATTCAGGGTGGGATGATGAATGTTGGAAAGAGAAGTTTGAAGGCTACCATCTCAGCCCCAGGCTCACGCTGGTGGCTGCCGTCAGTCTGATCCACCCCGGGAGTGGCAAGAAGGCAGGACCAGACGCCACAGTGGCTGCCGCCAGGGGCTGTTGAGTGGGAGGTTGCTGGGACCCGAAACCAGTCATCATGTAACTTTGGGGTGGAGGGGCCCTCCTTGTTCCCATGCCCTGAGGATAGGAGGATCTACGGCTTTAAGACTAGCCTGCTGAGAAGCGGCTGCGCCTGGAAGGGGATGCGCAGTCACCTTCCGAAGCTCGGGGAGCCCTCCAGGGTTAGGAAGTGAGCTGGCTCCCGGCTGCCATGGCTGGAGCAAAATGGTACTTTTCAACACCAATAAACAAGACCTTCTCAAGGCTGGAGTTCCCTGGGAGCCGCCAGCCTGCTCCCACTGGGCATCTGGGCACCATTTTGCCCTCTGCAGCCGTACAGTATATACATACAAATGTCAAACATATTTTTTGACTTTTCAGCATTAATTAAAACCAGAGCATTATTTGCATGTAATAACTGTTTACTTGTTACTTTTTATGAAACTGAAATAGTTTACATTCTTTCGAACATTTCCTGTTCCTGTTGGCTCTCTTCCCCATGCACAGATTTCTTTCAAACGTAGTCCTTAACTGGCTGCAGGTTGATGGATGGAAAATGTTTGCTTTTATGAATTAAGCTTTCATTGCTGCTCCTAATTAGTCTCCAAGCCCCTTTTGTCATCCCCGGTCGGTCCCTTTGCAATTTAATCGAAGCCCTGTCCCGGAGTGGAGGTCACTGGGACAGGGCCCAGGTGAGGGGGCACGTTGTAGCATTTTGTCCCTAGGGAAGTTGGTAGAAAGTGAAGTGGTGTCCTGGAGCCCCACCCCCCCAAGGCACTAAGCACTCTGGGCTCCCTTCTCCCTCCACACTCTCCCTCTCCCGGGAGGTAACAGGAAAATAAAAAGGTGATGAGTCTCTGATGTACTGTGGCCTCTCTACCTACTGAGAAGTATTTTTGTTTTATTTTGAGACAGTCTCCGTAATATAGGCTGGCCAGGGACTTGTTACGTAGTCCAGATTAACCCCAGGTTTTTTCACTGCCTCAGCCTCCCGAGTGCTAGGATTGCAGGTGTGTCTGCCACACCTAGCCCTCAGAGGATTTCTTAGCAAATTGTGCCACCCACAGACGAGGGCCCAGGCTCTGAAGGCCCCTTGGGGAGAGACATGTTTCTAGGGTGTCACTGAACTGCAGCTCGTGGATCTTTGGAGGCTGGGTCTGGGGTAGTGGCTTCAGTTAAAATGTTCTCGTGTTCAGCCTCTCGCCAGCCTCAGTGGTCCCGGAAGGGAGGAGGAAGCCGCATAGACAACCCCATACCCCTGGAACTCTGTACCGAGTGCTCTTGGCTCCTGCTCTTCCAGTCTGAGCTCTAGGGTAGCTGACCTGGGCCTCAGCTCCAAACCGGCTAAGGACTTGCTGGATAGCTTTAGGGAATCGACTTAACCTCTCTGCACCTCTGTTTCCTTCTCTGTGAAATGGGGAGGGGGTGATAATGGCACTTTTTAATGAGCTATGGGGTGGACTAAGGACACCGAGACTAGTGAAGGTTCTCAGGTACCGAGAGTTGGGTACCCGGTAGAGATTTAGTTCTTGAAATGGTTGGCACTGAGAGCCTTTGAGGTCTCTTTGAGGCACTGCCACTCACTGATTCTCTGATTGCTGTGTGGTTTGGCTGGCCGGGGGTGGGGGAAACCCAGAAGGTGTGCACTGTTGAGTGGGAGAGGTGGATGGAGGTGCTGATGTGGAGAAGGCAGTGGAGGTCCAGGGTGCAGGGTGGCCACACCTCTGCCATGCCTGTCCCAACAATTGGGAAATTCCCCTTGAGGACATTCCTCTGATTAACACGGAGAATCTGGGCCACTTTAGGTCGGGATAGAGAACCCCAGAATCCTGGTTCTTTGATATCTGCCAGGACTAAGAATCCTAGATGAAAATTTCTATGTAGCTTGTTTTTGTTTGTTTGCTTGCTTGTTTGAATTCCTGATTTCTGTCTGAATCCCAGAAAGATCACTTTTCCACGTTCCATAAAAGACAGGCATGCACCAGCAGCACCCTGGAACTCTCGCTGCAGGTGTGAACCCAGATGAGAGCAGGCCAGACTCTGCGGGCTGCAGCCCCCTCCCTGTCCTGAATGTCTGTAATCTGCACTTTAGCTTCTTCAGACGTCATCCAGTTCCTGAATCTCTGTCCCTCCATAGCTGTGAGGAAAAGAAAAGAAAAATCATTCAGGGCCGATGCACATTTGAATATGTAAATGCCCTGTGAGACCACGCCTCTTCAACATGGGCAGTGCGCCCTTCACAGAAGCCCCTTGACACTGGGTGACAGGATTCAGAGTGTGACCTGGCCTAGCTGTCATTCTGTGCCAGGACTTGCTGAAGATGAGAAAATTCTCTGCAGAGCTATGAACAGTGCTTTGTGGGGGGTTATTGTTTTGTTTTGTTTTTACGGTGCTAGGTATCAAAGCATGGCCCTGACTCATGCTAGCCAAAAGATATTAGACTGAGCCATATTCACACACACACACACTCAGATAAAAACAAAACAAGACCCCATCCTCTGAAAAATTTACTAGTTATTAAAAGAACCCCAAAATTTGCTTTAGTGTAGGTAAAACTGAGTTAGGTTCATGGCTCAGGAAGATGTTTGTTGGTTTTTTGTTTTGTTTTGTTTTTTTAAGCACATTTTTTCCTTCCTGGGAAAAATTAATTCTTTGTGGCCCTAGGCAGTACTGGGCTTGTGTGTACTTACACACACACACTCACCTGTCCACATGTCCATGAACTCTAGCTTGCACACATCTCCCTCTAGGATTGATGCTCTCTTGGCCTTGTCACCAGGGCCAGTCCCCAGCTTGTTTTTTAGAAGGCAAAGTAACCGCTGGCCTAGGCACAGATAAGTCACTCAGAGCATGCCACTGACTGGCTAAGACGTAGCAGAGGTGTGTGGAGAAAGACTTAGGGTGAGAGCCGTAGGTGCAGGCTGATGGGACCGCTAGACGAGGGATGGACGGTGTCTTGCTGAAGCTGAGAGGCTGAGGAGCTGAGGCGTGGCTCCCAGAGTCCAGGCAGCCCCTGCAGACTGAGCTTGTCCCAGTCATGCTTCCTACCCCACTTGAGGTTGCTATTGGGTGAGGCTACAGAATGTACTTGTTTCATACACCCGAACAGTACAGCCTTCTCCACTCCAGCTAGGGCCAGCCCTTAAAGTTCCTTGAGTGCAACTCCTGGCCCTGTGGCCTGGCCCCACTGCACGGTTGGTCGCTGGGCTCCTGCACAGCCACGCACTTCCTCCATCTTCCTATCAACTTCCTGCTCCAAAAGAGAGATGCTCACACTGCTGTGTACCACCAGAGGGGAGAACTGGGCGCCGAGGGCAGCTTGCCCTGCCCAGGTTTCTCAAGGTTTCTCATGCTCCTAGGCCTCAACCCTGATGTCCTGATTCCCTTTCCTCTCTGTGGGTAACTGAGAAGGCAAGGAACTGTTGAGGTCTGCTGGTGACCTCAGGGGCGGTGTGTGGTTTGCTCCCTGGGGCAGGAGGGGAGGGGAGTAGCAGGTGTTTCGTTGGGAGGGGGCAGCTGCCGCAGACTCTGGATCTTGCCTGGATACTGGGTGAGCTGACCAAACACGGTCCCTCTGTGGGCCTCAGTCTTTGCATCTGAAACACTGCTGCATTTAAAATAGTTAATTCAGTCTCTATGACATCCTGGGTGGCCTCCTGGGGCCTGGGAGCAATAGGGTGACCCTTCTGTGAGCTCAGCACCTAGGAGAGGGAGAGAAAGCCAGCTTGAAGATGGATTCTGAAGGGAACTTTGCAAGAAAGCTTCATGAGGGTTCCAGGGTGGGGGGTGCATGGGGCTACAGAGGGGGCAGCTACCTGGGAGGGGTCGTGGTGCTTGCCACTCTGTGGAACAGATTCCGTAGTAAGCTCTAGCCTCGGGTCTGACGATGACCATAATGTTGACTTTATGACGAACACTGAGGGTGTTTGGGAAAATCTGTAAGGGCTATCGCGTGATCGCTGAATGCCTGTGTAGCTGGTTGGTGACAAGGTCACAGGTACTGCTCATTAAACTTCTGTGGCTTGTGGCTTGCACTCTGGCTTGAGAGAGGCTCTCCCAGTTAGGGACTGGGAACAATACTATTGCAAATTTTCCTATCCCAGATCCCTGGCCTGCTCTGTGCTAAGAAGGGTCAACCACAGAGGCTAAATTGAAAATGTCCACTTTGTTTGTCTGGCGTTTTGTGCCCTGGGGATGGAACTCAGGGCCTGAAGCACTCTGGACAAACCTTCCACCATTGAGTCATCCCCCCAACCCCCCACCCCCGCCTCTGAAGTGTCACCTTTAAATAAAGTGGCCAGGGAAAGCCCTCATTGAGAAAGTGCCTCTCCAGTAC
This sequence comes from Peromyscus leucopus, assembly GCF_004664715.2. Lineage (NCBI taxonomy): Eukaryota > Metazoa > Chordata > Mammalia > Rodentia > Cricetidae > Peromyscus > Peromyscus leucopus. The sequence continues at coordinate 136,029,122 of NC_051064.1, forward strand.
AGACTTAGTCTCGGCAGCCAGGGTTCCAGCCTACCCCCCACCTTCATTGTGGCCCCAGAAGCAATGAGGTCAGAGAGCCAGCCCTGCTTCCCCCTGGCACTCCATTGGTTGGAGGAGTCTAGGAGAGAAATGTCGTCAACATGAGAAGGCCCAGAGAGGAGCGTCCCAGAGGGGAGCAGAAAGGAGTCTGAGGCCACCTGCCCTGTATTGGCCTAGACTGTGTGCAGTTCTCTTTCCAGAAATGAAGCAAATGGCCTCTGGCCTGAGGGTGAGGGCCAAGCTGGCTTTCCTAACTAAACCTCCAAGGATGGATGCCTTAGCGTTTGCATCCTGACCTCTGTTGCCTGCCTCCGGGACCTTCTTCCACTGAGGGATCTATTCCCCAGGGTACTCCAACTGTACTCACCCGAATCCCAGAAGCCCTTGGGTTTGGAGGCTCAGCTGGCTGGCCTAGCTGCCTTAGCCACGCTCAGGCATCTCCTGTTTCCCAGGGCTAGAATTTTCCCTTGAGCAAAGAGAACATTAAGATGGCTTCGGCCCTCTTCTGCAGCAGGCCTGTGGAAGCTGGCCCGCCCCTTAGGGCACCATTAGTGAGACCTGTCTCCAGCAGGCTCCTGGGAGTCGCTCCGAAGAGGCCCAAATGCCTGGACTTGGGCTGCCCATGGGGAGTTCCCAGGCTTCTAACTCGGGTTGACAGATAGCTCCAGAGAAGCAAACCCGGTCGAGGGGAAGTCAGGCTTGGGTATCTGTGGAGTCCCCGCCTCACCCCAGTCTCATCTTCAATGGTCATAGTGCTACCCTAGCCTAGACCCACAGAGACACAAAGCTCTGGACGCAGCCCAGTGTACAAAGTGACAGAATGACCAACATGCTAAAAAAAAAAAAAAAAAAAAAAAAAAAAAAAAACAGACTTGCCCTCCGACATCCCCTCACCTTGCAGGCCAGACAGAGCCTTCACGGCAGAGTACCTTGCAAGTAAGCACACCTTCATCTTTTCCCTGCCTGGAGAGACCTGTCTAACACTGAGAAAGAAACAAAGTGTGAGAAAGGGCTGAAGTTAGAAATTGGAGTGTGGCGGCGGCCATCACCCAGACAGCCCCTGGCTGTGGAGGAGCTTCGGATGGGGCAGTCGTCAAAGATCTTCAAGCCCCCACGGGAAAGTCTGGAGAACAGGAGGTGGTGACGTCCGCCAGATTCTGGTGATGGATAGTGACCGGAGACAAAGTTTCAGTCTCAGTAATAAAAGAAAGGCAAACAAAATCAAGAGAAATTCGAGATCTTCCATGTGATAGACACGAGCCAGTGGCACTTGGGTGACGTGTGGCCTCACATCACTCATGATGAGATATGTGTCCCCAGAGAGCCAAGATCAGCCCCCACAAACTCATCCCGGGGCCCCTGAGGTGACGTACTCACTGGGAGGAAGTCAGAGATGTGGACAGAGATTTTGACACATGGAAGGTCACTTCCATTTTATTTTAAATGGTAAAAAGAAAAAAAAACCAGAAAAGTATTATTTTAAAAGATTTTCCCCTCTCAGGAATTTTGAATGGAGACGTTGGAGCCAAACGTCTACCTAAAAATAGAACCGGGTTCTGGAAATAACAGTTGTGTCTGCCGCTCTCCGGTCAGTCCGCCTGCAGCTCCGGCTGCCCACAGCAGCAAGAAATTAACAACGACATCAGGAGGTGGACCACTCAAAGCATAGATGTCCCACAGGGGAATATTTAGCAGCCATTAAAAATTGAAGTTTATGGAGAACTTGTAACGCTGTCACGGGGAAAGAAAGCCAGACAGAGGGTTGGAGGGGTGGCTCAGTGGTTAGCGCACTGGCTGGTCTTGCAGAGGACCTGGGTCCAATTCCCAGCACCCACATGATGGTTTACAACAGTCCATAATCCCAGAGATCTGATGCCGTATTCAGTGCCATGGTGCACTTTTATTCATATATGTAGGCAAAAGACTCAGACAAATAAGCTAAATAAATTTTTTAATTTTAAAAAAAAAAAAAAAGACAGGTCCCAGCACTTGGGAGGCAGAAGCAGGAGGATCTCTGTGAGTTTGAAGCCAGCCTGATCTACACATCAGGTTCCAAGACAGCCAGAGTTACACAGAGAAACCCTGTCTCAAAAACAAACAAAAAATAAAAAGCCGGGGGGGGGGGGGGGAGCTATAGATTGTGGTACCACAGCACCTGTGCAAATGTGTATGCCCACACCCAGAGGGGAGGGAGGGGGTAGAGCTGGGGCTGGGAGGCTCTTCTTCTTCTCTTTAAATAGGTTTTGTGTTCTCAGTTTTTTTCTATAAAGAAAATTACTTTCTTTATAAAGTTTATAAATTTATAAAAGTATAAATTTCTTTAGATAAATAAATTACTTAGTGAAAGTAAATCACTAATTACTTTCAGGAAAAAGCACACACTCATCTGTGATCTTTACCTCAAAAGCGTCTGGGTCCCTAATTAGAAAGAATATCACAAAAATATAGTCACGTAAGGGAAAGTGACCAAGAGGGCGGCGAACTGGAGGACAGCCGGGGCCACACCTCCTGGGGCCTTGAATGCCAAGCCCAGCGGCTTGAGCTACATTCCTCCTGCTTTCTCGTTGTGTTTGAAGGGGACTAAAGACAGGGGCTCTGGCAGCACAGCACAGATGGGGAGCTGGGGGACTGGGAATGTGTCTGGCATCAAACTCCTGCCTTGATCTCCCCAGGGAAGAGTTTCACGCTCACAATCACCGTGTTCACCAACCCTACCCAAGTGGCCACCTACCACCGAGCCATCAAGGTCACCGTGGATGGACCCCGGGAACCCCGACGTAAGTGCCATTGAGCCCTGGCCAGGGCGAAGGGTTCAGGGGGGAAGGGGCAGCCCCCATGGCTTTGTGTCCCCTCCAAGCGCTCACAGGGTCCCCGTCTTAAACCGGCTCAGCCCCAGACTCTGAAGGGTCAGCCAGGAGGCCAGGGTGGCTGAGCCTCTCTAGGGACAGCCTGGAAGAAGGACGGAACCATGGGGGGTGGCATTTGGGATGGGGACTAGGCCAGTTTTCTCTGCACCCCAGTCGCCTCTGCAGTAATGAGGGGTGGAGGGGAACAGCCACCCAGATTGGAGCTGGTCCCCTGTGCCATGCAGCCACATCTCCTTCTGAAAACCCTGGCTCTTCAGAGCCCAGGCACACCGGCTACAGGATCCACACAGACAAAGGCAGTCTGCCGTGTGCACTGAGCACCAACTGCGGTCAGGGAGTCTCAGGCCATCAGAGTCAGCGTCTGCAGCAAGGGGTGGAATTAGCATGCTTCCTGCAGGGGCTCCTCATGACGGCTGAGCCAAAGGGTTTCCCTGTTCCAGGGAGGTGATGGCCCGGGCCCGATGGCTGGGGGCTTGTGGGGACCTTGACCTATGCCAGCGGGGATATGCTCCTGCCTCAGGCTTCCACTCAGGCTGGAACCCTACGGCTTGTAACAGGAGACCAGGTCCTGGGACCTCTGCTTAGTGCCCAGGAGACTCAAGAGTGTGGCTTGCACTCACATTGGTGAGTGCCATTCAGGCCTTGGAGTCAAGCTTGACTTCCCATCTAGTGCTCCAGCAGGTAGCTCTTGGGGAAGTCTCTTTGCCTCAGAGTCACCTCCTCCCATCCCCCTTAACTGTAGGTCTTGGGCAGGTCACTTACAGCCTCATTTTTCTTGACTGAAGAATGGGTTTGCACACACAGGCGACTGTACAGCCAGGAGACAGGCACTCAATGGCAGTCTGTCCATAACAAACGGTTTTAAAGGATGGAAAGGGACATGACCCCCTTCCCCCCGCCCCCGCCCCGTGTCTGGTCCTTAACCCTGCACTCCCACCTCCACCATCAGAGGGTGTCCCATCCCCCTCAGGAGCAGCAGGGCAGCTGCCTGGAGCCTCATTAAGGGGGCCATGGCTCTGCCCCCTGTCCCAAGAGCAGGCTCAGGGCTCAGCATGAAGGTGCAGCGCCCCACAGTGGGTCTGGGAGTTAGGGACAGGATGGAGAGGCCCCGAGGGTCCAGACAATGCCGAGGTCCGAAGAGTTCATCTCTGCTCATCTGCTAGCTCAGTGCTTCCTGGGGCCTGTGGATGAGGATGTGGCCCAACCTGCCCTGGGGGCCCTGGGAGCCCCCTGCCTATCTTCTCCTGGTTCCCCAACCCGCCACACCTTAGCTGGCCCTTTCTGATATAAGGTGCCTGGGAGGAGACAAAACAGGAAAAGGTAGCTGAGGTCAGAGGCTGGGATTGCTGTGTGGCCTCAGACACGTATTATCCCTCTCTGGGCCTTCTTTATAGCTCATTGTTACAACAGAGCAGAGGGGAGGGGGCTGTTCATCAAGTTACCCCATCCTTGGTGCCGTTCTCCAGGCTACCCCATCCTGGGGACATGCTTACTCCTGCCTATGGCCTACCTGGCCCAGAAATCAGGTCTCCAATGCCTAGCCTCTAGTCTCAACATGTTTGTCCTTACTCTTGGCTGGACTCAGTTTCCCTGTACCCCTTCCCTCCCACCCACCCATCCACACAGCCGAGTGACCCTGTATGTATGCACAGCCTCATGCAGTCTTTCCATGAGCCAACCCTCAGCGACATCCCCCACCCTGGGAAGGTAGCGCCATTGCCGGAGGTGACCTTAGCACCTCCAGACTCCGAGTAGGTCTCCCAGAGGCACAGGCTGAGTGTGGTGGTGGGATTTAGGAGGACTGTGCGGTTCCTGACTTTTCACTATTGACCCACAGGAAGTGTCACAACCCTCTGAGACCTGACTAGCCTCCTGGCTCTCAGCTTTCTGTGCCTTCCCCCTATTCCACTCCCAGACCCCCATGAGGTCAGAGCTTCTGTGGGTGGGTGGGGCCGGCCCCGAGTCCAGGAGCGGGAGTCTGCATCCCTGAGGCCCAGCTGTGGTTTCTGCGGCCAGGTCGTTCCCCTCTGGTGCCTTGCAGAGCGTGCCCAGGCTGCAGCCGGGTGGCCAACTGGGGCTGAGGCTGGCTCAGTGGCTTCCTGCCTGTGTGGCCTCGGTTTCTGATGCATCCCACCCAGTCACTGGGGATTGGTTCAAACGCAGGTTTGCTGAGCTGGATTCAGCATGGGGATGGGAGGTGGTTCAGGCCCTGACCACACTGGCGGTGACCACAGTTTAGGAACAACTAGCCCCGTCCGCCAGGCTCAGCAGGTGCTGGGACCTACAGTGTGGGACCCGGCTTCCTCACCCTTCCAGAAGCTGAGGGCATGGTCTGGAAGCTTCTCTTCCTCTAAATGCACACAAAGCAATTCACAGGCACCTGCCATTCCTCCAGCACTGTTCCATGTGCAGAGGCCACCACCCTGAACCCCACCTGCTGGTTCCTACCCTCCTGGGCCTCACATTCCGGAGGAGAGAAGGGGAAACAGGTTTTTCAGTGACCACGGTCAGGCCAAATCTGGTGGGGACCCCTCCTTCCTCTCTTGCACCCTCTTTCCCAACTCACCCCACTCCAGCTGCTGGCCTCTGCCAGGTACGCTCCTGCCTCGGGGCCTTTGCCCAGCTGCTCCTGTGCCAGAGTTATGCCTCCACACTGATCTGCATGCTCCCCCACGCCAGGGTTTTTGTTTTGTTTTGTTTTTTGTTTTTCGAGACAGGGTTTCTCTGTGTAGTTTTGGTGCCTCTCCTGGATCTCGCTCTGTAGACCAGGCTGGCCTCGAACTCACTCTGGCTCTGCCTCCAGAGTGCTGGGATTAAAGACGTGTGCCACCGCTGCCAGGGTTCTTTTCTTTTGCTTGTCAACCTCTTGCTCCTGGCCCTGAGGATGCCCACACGACCGTTTAGTTGGTTCTCCTTAAATAGGTCAGGAATGAGCTAAGTAAATAATGTGTTCATTTCAGCAAAGCTGGGAGGAAGCTGGAGTGGGCAGAGGGTGGGCAGTTGGCACGCGGGGCAGGGGGTGCTTCCTGGTGAGGTTCAGTCCTGAAGGAAGTGGACCAATAGCAGTGTGGCCTCTTGGGACTTGGTATGGGCAGGAAAAATGACCCAGTGCGACATACACGTGGGCCTTGGAGAAAACTGAAGTGTGGTGTCATCCTGGACTCCAGATGTGGGGGAGCTGAAAGACAGTCTAGAGAGAAAGCCACACCTGGTCATTCAGTACCCCAGAGCCTGGGAGCACCCCACTAAGGCCTGGCAGATCCAGGAGGACCGACCCAGCAGAGGAGAAAGGGTTAACCTCAGACCTCCCAGCTCCCCTAATCAGGCCCAGGCCTGGAAGCCCCAGTTGCAGCCCTGGGCGGGAGCTACCTCCCTGCCACTGGCCCTCCGCCAGCCGGCCCGGCTTGCCTGCCCAGCCACCACTGGTTTTCATCTGCTCACAGGGGGCCAATTCACAGCAGACCACCCCAGGCCCGGCACCCGCCTGCCATCCGAGCGGCTGATCCGGTGTAAATCTCCCCACAGGCCGCAGAGGAAGGCGGCAGCAGGCGCACAGTGGCTGCTGTGTGTGGGTTGCCGGAGTGGCAGGCTGCAGGCCGGCTGCTGGGAAGCTCTGCACCAGCCCAGGGCCTGCTGCCTGGGGCTCACCTTGTTCCCAGGGTCCTGCCCGACTTGGCCTCTCCCTGCATCCCACCTCCTGCCTCACTGAGGCCAGCCATGGAGCTGGCCTCTTGCCAAGCAGAGCCCAGCTCTCCTCTGTCAGAGGAACTCTGTGGGCTAGGCAGCTCATTCCAGGTTTTAGTATCACCTTGTGACCTTGGCCTGGTGCCTCCTCCTTTCCATCTGTGGGGGTGGAGGGGCAGGGGTGCTTCACAGAGGGTTGTGGCCTCGAAGTTGTATGTGTGGTCCGCCTCCGTCACCGCCACCGCCGGGCATCCTGCTCGACCTGCTGGAGGCTGGGGTTAACCCTGGCAAATGCACCAGGAATCTGGCAGGTGAAGGGACCCACGCTGTCCTGGTTGGGGACAGTAGGGGAATCCCAGTTGGACTACATAGTGTGTCCCTGGGGAGTCTCCCAGTTCGGGGGCTTTGACCTGTATCACCGGCCTGTGAAGGCGGCTGACGCCTTAGCTCTGCTGCCTGGGAGCTTTGACCCAGGAGTGCCAGGCAGGTCAAAGCAGGGCTGACACCTCCCCTGAAGGTCAGAGCCTGTGGGCTGTGTGCTTCTCAAACCTGACCTCACCCTAAGAGTGTAGGGGAGGCTCTAAGCTTTTGTCGCCATTTCACAGAAGAAACAATGGAGGCCAGGTGAGAGTCAACCAGAGCCACCATTGGCTGTCTGCAATGGTCCTGGGACTGCTGGCCGGGGAGTGAGTTAGCTGAGGTCTACCCTCCCACAGACAGGGTCCGGACACTCAGTGTGATCAAGGACCCCCAGCAGGAGCTGGCGGGCAGAGCAAGCAAGACCCTACAAGTCAGGGTCCCTTCCCCAGACACCCTTCTTCCCATGAGGGCTCTACCTTTACCAACCAAACCCATCCACCTACCCCGGGGTAGGATGACAAGCACTTGACAGGTGTGGAAACTGAGGCCCGGAGGAAAGGAACCTGGGCTGCTGTGGTTGTGTGACTGAGACTCAAGCCTGAGTTTCAGAGCAAGGCAGAACCCTCCTGGGCTCCACTGAGCCCCTGAGTCCTCGTTAGGGTTTCTATTGCTGAGATAAAACGTCTCGACCACAGGCAACTTGAGAAGGAATGGGTCTGTTTCATTCTACAGCCCTCGGTCACACTCCCTCTCTGAGGGGAGTCAGGGCGGGAAGTCAGGGCAGGAACCTGGAGGCAGGAGCTGATGCAGAGGCCGTGGAGGGGAGCTGCTTCCTGGCTTGTTCCTCAGTGATAGAGCGGGGCCTGAGAGACGTAAGGTGACATAGATGACGTAAGATGACGTAAGATGACGTAAGCCCTTTCCTTCCCAAGCTGCTTCGGGTCATCGTGTTTGAGCTCAGCAACAGAAAATTAACTAAGATGCCCGCTGTATCCCCTGCCCATGTTCCTCCCCACAGAGCGCACCCTGGGCCGGGCCCTAACACCATGTCACACCTTGAATTTCACAGCCAGGCCCCTTCCTGAGATGAGCTCTGTAGAGAGGAGGTGGCCCTCCTATGAGCTGTCAGCCTGTCAGTGGCTCTGCCCAGCCTTGCTGCTTCACCTGTACCGTGGGGGGCGCGTCCGTCCGTCCGTCCGTCCGGTCTCCCTCATGAGGCCGCGAGGGCCAGCAGCTGGTGTACCTTCCGAGCCTGCTGTGGAGAAAGCTCCCTGTACCCAGCAGGCTCCGCTGTCTCCTGCCCTTGACTGCCCTCGGGGCTGTTTCACGGGGCTCTTAGGTTGGGCCCAGAGGACAGGGAGCCTTCCTGGCAGAGGCTGTCCCGCACCAAGAGGACAGAGGGTATGAGAGAGGCCAGGCCAGTGGCAGCAGGAGGCCAGAGCTGTCCAGGAAGCGCCTGCTTTCTTTCCACTGGGGCCTGGAGGCCCGTAGGACCAATGCTAACCCTCTTATGATTTTTAAGTCAGTTATTCTCCAAGGGAGGGGACCTAGGTTAGCAGGCTGTGCGGTGGGTGGGTGGGGGTGGAGGGGAGACTGAGGCAGCCAGCACAGAAGGGCAAGACCCCAAGGGGCTGAGGCAACCAGACAGCTCCATGCTCTCATTGTGGGAAAAGGAATAAAAGGCTTTTTCTGTAGCCCTCCTCCCCGGGCACAGGCCAGGCACTTCCGTTCAGTTCTGCTCCCAGCATGAGGGCCTCAGCCTCGTGGCTCTGAGACTTTCTGGCGCCCTGGCCACGTGGGGTCAGCAGGCTCCCCTCTGCCTCTCCCTGGCAAGGGCTCCAGCATCGTACAGCCACATGAAGCAGTGCTGTGCTGTCCTCTCTTCCAGGGAGCCTGTCCTGGGCAAGCCACGGGTCCCAGCTGGCTGGGACATCTCAGGGTCTCCACTGACCCGTGGGAGCTCCAAAGGGAAACCGTCCAGAAGGGGCACTGGGCCCGGAGTCAGGGATCTGGGCTGTCTTCCTGGTCACCATCCTGGCCCCAGTGTCCTGCTCTGTCATCTGCCTCCCCCGTGGTCATTGTGGTAGGGACCCTGTAGCTCAAGGTGGAGGGAAGTGTGACCAGTGGGACCCAGGCCGCACCTGTTAGGGCCCATCCTTGAACCCAGGCTGTCCCCAAGCCCCGCTCTCCTCCCGCTGGCCACGGGAGCAGCCGTAAACACACAGCACACTGTGACTCAGACCCAGGGGACTTTGCTCGTCACTGACGACAGCGGCAGGCCTGAGGTTTTGCACCAGCCTTTGTGTGGCCCCATTGGCTGCCCTGGAGCTTGTGGCTGACTGAGCCACCCATTTCCTAGCACCCCAGCTGTCATCTGGTCAACCCGTCACCTCCCATCTATCCGGTGGGCTTCCTGCCTGTTGAAATGGCTGGGAATCCACTGTCCCCAGCTCAGCCACACATCCCTGCCACCTCCAGGAGCCTCGGAGCTGGGCTTTGGCACTTCTACTGAGCCAGAAACCACACCAGGGCACCATGATACCAGCCAGTCGTCCTCAGTGAGGCACAAGCCTTCTATCCAGTCCCCAGCCACCTGTCTCATCAGGTTCTTGCCCAGGCCTGGGGCCTTGGAGTCTGCAGCGAGCGCCAGTTCCAAGGCGCCCCAGGCCACACTTTCCCCTTTATTTCCCAGAGCCTTGGGGTGGTGACGTCTGCTGCTGTGTGTACCACTGGTTGTGGTTGGGCCTTATGGGGGAGGACATCGGGGTTCCATTTCTAATGGTGACCTGGGACCCCCTGCTCAGTTCTGAGGCTCTCCTGAGTCCAGCTGGACCTGTGGCAGCCATGTGTGGGAGCTCTGAGATCCATGAGGACCTGGCACCTTTATGAATCAGGTTCTGCCCACAGCTTCTTCAGGTCCCTCGTCCCAGCAGTGGTCAGTGGTCATGCTTTTCAAGCCTGGAGTCACTGTCCAGTCTCAGGCAGGACAGTGAAACACCTTAGTGTAGCACTCACCTTTCTGTCAATGTAGAAAAGTCCCTGTCACTCCAGACACAAAGACTTCGGCAAACTTCTCATGCTAAACGCTCTTCTGACAGTTTCCTAGCATGCCCAGGTTTAGGAAGCCCCGCCATCCTGACCTCAGACAAGCCTGCACACCTCTGAGAGGTGAGCTTGTGCCAGAGGAGACATTCAGAATCGCTTCTGTCAAGGAAAGGAGCAGGAGGCAACTGCACCTCCAGGGGATCTGACAGGCACGGCCAAGGGACATCCCGTGACATGGCTGTTCTTGTCACTCATGAGCTCTCCACGGCAGCAGGGAGGGCATTTCAGAAAGGCTGGTCACTGTCCCTACTTCACAGGTGAGGAAAGTGAGCTCCCAGGAGTGTCACGCCAAGAGAGAGTGATAGAAGAATATACCCAGGCTGAGGCCATTCTAGAAAGTTCCATGAATGGACTCTTCCTCCTCTGTTTTTCCGTGCACATAAACCCCAAAAGAGGATGGAAAGAGAAACTTGAGAGTTGGTAAGGACAGGCCCATGGTGACAAAGGGGCCTTCCTTGGTGGCCAGAGTTCACCTCTTTTTATTTTGGGAACTCCGTGTGTTGTTTAAGAAATGCAGGATGGGTGATGAAAGAGTGTGTGTGGCACTTAGTGTCACCCCCGGGGTCCCTCAGCCACCAGCAGGTGCACAGCCAGCCCGCAGCTCCTGTGTGGGCTGTGGCTGTTCAGAGGGTGGTAGAGAGGACTGGCAGTCTCCAAAATGTGACACTCCGGCCGGGCGGTGGTGGCGCACGCCTTTAATCCCAGCACTCGGGAGGCAGAGCCAGGCGGATCTCTGTGAGTTCGACACCAGCCAGGACTACCAAGTGAGTTCCAGGAAAAGGCGCAAAGCTACACAGAGAAACCCTGTCTCGAAAAACAAAAAAAAAAAAAGGAAAAAAAAAGTGACACTCCACCAGGTACATGGTCCCTTGGCCCTGTGTCTGGGCAGGGACCAGAAACCTGTATGTATACCCTCAATGACCATGCCTCTCTCTGCCCTCCTTTCTGAGGCCCCAAGGGGAAATGGGTTTGAGGGTGGCTAGGTTGGCCAGGGCTAGGTGGCCTCATGCCCTCATGGAGGTACATGGAGTGTGGGGATCTGCATGCTGCAGGGTTGAAGGTAGTATCGCCCCTGGGGGCTCCTCCTGACTCCTTGGCAATCCGCCTGCCCGACCCATTCTTCTAAGCCTATTGCCTTGGTGTTCTTTTCTGTCAGACCATGTTGAGGAGGCTTAGGTAGTTCAGAGTTTAACATCACAGCATGCTGGCTCAGTCAGAGGTCTGGGTGTGATATAAGAATGACCATTCTGAGGAGAGGTCAGGCAGCCTGAGGTGGCACATAGCCGTGTTTTGCTCAGAAAATTAGAGAGTTCCACAGAGGCCCAAGTTAGACTCCAGGAAGAACTTCCCAGCAGGGCAAGGCATTGCAGTGGCTGACGGGCTCCCCGTGCTCCACAGGGCACCGACAGAAGATAGAAGACCAGACCAAGGCCTTCCCCGACCGCTTCGGAGACCTGCGCATGCGTGTAACACCAAGCACCCCCAGTCCCCGCGCCTCGCTCAGCACCACAAGCCACTTCAGCAGCCAGGCCCAGACCCCAATCCAAGGTATGGAAGAGCAGAGACCTGTGGGGGCCAGGCAGGGGTGCGGATGAGGAGTCAAGGTGTGAGAGTCCTCCGGGAAGATGGCTCCCTGGCTGTTTCTTCGTGGACAGCCGGGGCAATCTGCAGTCTAGACTACCAAGTCCACTCATGCCTGACCCTGGGATGAGCATGAGCAGACGTGACCATTCCTCCCTCTGAAGCTCACTATTCCCTAGGGACATGGAGGTTATCCTGTGGTATGCATAAAGCCATGGCCTCCCTGCCCCCACTTGGCACACTCCACTGCCTCAGCCTTCTCCTGGTGAGGGGAAATACCATGGGGATATCTCTCTCTCTTTTTTTTTTTTTCTTCTGAGACAGGGTATTTGTGTGTGTGTGTGTGTGTGTGTGTGTGTGTGTGTGTGTGTGTGTAGCCCTGGCTGTCCTAGAATTAGCTCTGTAGACCAAGCCGGCCTTGAACCCACAGATATCTGCCTGCCTCTGCCTCCCAAGTGCTAGGATTGAAGGCATGCACCACCACAACCCAGTGTGTTGGGGATATCTCTCTCTGGGGCTGGGTGCTGTTCACACCTGAAACTGTGACCTGAGGTGCCAGCACCGCCTAGCTCAGCCCCTCCACCCAGTGTCACATGAATAGAGAGCACTAGGGCTGGACTTTGTCCCCAGTGCCTGGCTGCAAGCAGATCTCCCTGGGGTCTGTTATCCCATGACGGGTGCTTGGCCGGCATTGTACTTCTGCTAGGGGTCAGGGACAGGAGGCTGAATGCAGCTGTCTCAGGTCAGGCAGGAGCAGATGCCGAGCCACAGAGGCCAGAGGGCTAGCTGCTGCCCTGTGTGGTACCTGTCCCTTCAGATCACCCGTGCTGTCTCGGGGTCAAGGTGGCAGATGAGCGAATTGAAGCTGAAGAGGGTTGGTGCCACCCTTAGGCCACATATCCTTCTGGTGACCGAGTCCAGTGTCTCCCTGGGCCTGTCCTTAGGTGAGGACTTCTAAGCGTCTGAGAAGGGACCGAACATTAGGGTCAGAGTGGGCTGCATGCTGGCCCCTCTCTGGCCAACCGTCTGCCCTTCTCCACACTGGTCTTTCCATGAGGACGCATTGCCGGGGATGTTAACCATGTGTTCTAGGCATGATACAGTGTCAGGGCATGGCGTCAGCCCTCAGTGTATCAGGAAGCTGGCCCAAGGTAAGGAAAGGCCCTGCCCCCAGTTTGCCTGAGCCCATGGGTTTGTGGGTTTGAGATTCGGCTTTTGAGCCCTGGGCCCTTGAGGTTCATTTCTGGCCTCAGTAAATGCCCTGCATCTACCTCATGCCCAGCCCTGTCCAGGAGCTTGTCCTTGCCCCAACCCCCCAGGCCGGTACCTACAGAGCCTGACATAAAAGGGATGGATGGAGCCAGAGACACCCCAAAGTCCAACAGGGCTGGATAGTGCTTCCTGACCATCAGTTCCCATGAGAGAAGAGCACATGGTTGCCCTGCTCCAGTGAGAGGGTGTGGCCTTGGGACTAGATGCTCCAGGAGCCAGACTCAGCCTCCCACAGCCCCGGGCCTCACCTGGCCAGTGTGGCATGGATGGCTAGTCCTTCTCTTACTACATTGATATAGGACTCTTACACCCCATGTTAACTCCAATGGGCCTTTGGTGTTCAGGAGAGGGTCCCATGTACTTTGTGGTCAGGTCAACCTGACCAGTTCTAGCTCTGCCTCGCATTGGCTGTGTGACCTTAGGGAAGTTGCCTGACTTCTCTGAGCCTCGGTTTTCTCAAGTGAAAAGAGGTTAGAGTGGCTTTGGCGTGCTCAGATACGAAGAACCACACTCTCTGGTCCTCCGTCCTGATGGGACCGGGTCCCAAAGGTCCCCCAGGAAGCCTCACCGCGTTCCTTGGTGCCTGTTAATAGCTTTGACCCCTGGCTTTGGTCACTGCAGGCAATGCCAAGGCTGGGAGGGGGGCGCTTGCTGCAGGCGCCCACAATGGGGGCTTCTCACAGCTCAAAGGGCTCATTCAGCTGCACGCAGCAGCTGGGGCAATTTGGAGAAAATAAACATTTCCTCTCGCTGCTGGGTTGGCTGCTTGACAGTGGTCCCAGCAGCTCAGATTTCCTGGGGCTGGGAGGTGGAGGCCGAGGAAGCTGCCGAGGGTCCGAGGGGGTTCCTAGGGCAGGTACTTCCCCACCACTCCGGAGGAGAAGCTGGAGCAACGAGGAGAGGGGGAGGAGGGGGCAGTGGCAGCCCCATGCACCCCAGTCCCTCCTCCACTGCAGGGCCACAGTCCCACTGTCCCCCACAAGTCTCGTTCAGTCTGCTTTGAGAACAGGGTCCCCTGGTAGCGGGCAGCAGTATGCGGGGTCCTCTCATCTTGCTGGCACTGAACATCCTCTCGGCAGGACTCCTGGGTGTAGATGGACATCAGGTACCTCGACCTCCCAGACCAGCCAGGGCGTCCCCACTTTTCATTTCAGAAAGCTCCAGCTGCCTGACTCTTGTCTTCTCTCTGTACCTGGAGCCAGAGGCAGGCCTCTGTGGTCATCCATAGCCAGGCCCAGAGATGCTGATGCACACACCCCAGAGACCCAAGGAGTACCAGATACCTAAGGTCACCCGACACCTTGGGCCGACAGAGCCCAGGAAGCAGGAGGCCTGAACTCCCCATCCCCAGGCACAACTGGTTATGGCCAGAGGGCCCACTCGGAGTGGACACCAACCCCTAGGGCCTCCCCTGGTCTTTTGTCCATGATAGAGCAGACAACAGGCTGAGGCTTGGCAGGCCAAGCCTCTGGGCCACCACTTGGGTCTGTCGCGTGCCCACTGCTGCCAGGATGTGAGGAGGGCTCCAGGTCAGGGTTTCATCTTATCGGGGTCCCAGACTCATCTTATCAGGACGGAGGACCAGAGAGTGTAACGGTGGCCGTAACAAGACACAGCACCACAGGCTGCTGGACGTGGCTCAGTTCTCAGCGTTTGAAGTGTGTTAACAAATTTGATCCAGGTCCTCAGGAAATTGATGCACCGAGAGGTTAGGTGATTGACCAAGGGCACACAGGGAGTGAGAGTCAAAGCCAGGAAGATTGACAGACTCCAGAGGTCCCGTGGAAAGTCCCGCTGTCTCCACAAAGAGGCAGTGCCTACCAGGCCAGTGTTGGGACTCAGGACGTGTGCTCCGTGACCCTCATGCCTCTCCCTGCCTGGGTCCTGTTTTCCCACCAATGGGGTTAGGTTTGTTCCCAAAGCCCGTGTGAATGCTGGGATTGGGGACCTGTGATTATAAAAGTAGGTATACAGGTTGCCACACCCCATCTTAGAGCTCACTGAGAAACCCAGACCCCTGGTGCTGCTGTGTGGGGTCTGACTGCCAGGCTGGGGTCTGGACCCCCAAGTGCCTCCAGCAAGTGTTTCATGCATGTAGTTGTATGACCACCAGGTAGCTCCAGCCTGTGGGGCAGCCTTAGAAGACATAGGCTCAGGAAGTGGGGGTGAGGACCGGCAGAGCCCTCTCCCCAGCCAGGACACCACTCTACCTACAGGTGTGCCCATCCAGAGGGCATGGGGATGCCTGTGTGCTGCTGCCCAGCCTCGCTTACTTAGCCCATGGCTGTCCCCAAGATCAGAGGTGCCATGTCTGTGTCACTGTCCCGCTGAGAGCTGTCCTGACCTTCATCTGATGCCCTGACCCCCTCGACTGGGCAGTTTACAGACAGGAGCTGTTTATCACACACACACACACACACACACACACACACACACACACACACACTGACCCCAATGGAGAATAGAGGCCATCTGGAGCATTCCAGCACTTTCTGTGCATTAGGGAGGAGATCAGCCTTTATCTCTGCCTCAGTTTCTTCCTCTTCAGAGGAAGGTCCCGCTCCCAGTCTCACTGGGCCCCTGATAGACCCTATTCATACCCTTGATCTTGCCTGCTCTTCAGAGTGAGCTTGTGGGGAGCCCTGTCTAGTGCCTGCCCTAGCAGGCCGGGAAGGACACTCAGGACGAAGGAGGACTGTCCCCTCTGGTTTGGCCCGGAGCTCCACTCCCAACCTAATCTGCAGCGAGAGTTCCCAGAGCACAGCCCTGCACAGCCCAGCCCAGGCAGAGGAAGGGGTCCCCAAGAAGGTCACCCCACAGTGGCAGAGGTCCCCTGGTGGTCCTAGCCTGCGCACCTGACCCCTCCCCCCTCTTGCTGTCCCCAGGCTCCTCAGATCTGAACCCCTTCTCGGATCCCCGCCAGTTTGACCGCTCCTTCCCTACGCTGCAAAGCCTCACGGAGAGCCGCTTCCCGGACCCCAGGATGCACTACCCGGGAGCCATGCCTGCCGCCTTCCCCTACAGCGCCACGCCGTCGGGCACCAGCCTGGGCAGCCTGAGCGTGGCGGGCATGCCGGCCAGCAGCCGCTTCCACCACACCTACCTCCCGCCGCCCTACCCCGGGGCCCCGCAGAGCCAGAGCGGGCCCTTCCAGGCCAACCCCGCGCCCTACCACCTCTTCTACGGCGCCTCCTCCGGCTCCTACCAGTTCTCCATGGCGGCTGCTGGCGGTGGCGAGCGCTCGCCCACCCGCATGCTGACCTCCTGCCCCAGCGGCGCCTCGGTGTCCGCGGGCAACCTCATGAACCCCAGCCTGGGCCAGGCCGATGGCGTGGAGGCTGACGGCAGCCATAGCAACTCGCCCACAGCCCTGAGCACGCCGGGCCGTATGGACGAGGCCGTGTGGCGGCCCTACTGAGCACCCTGGGGACTCGAGGGCCACCCGGACCGGCCCTCCAGCTCCAGGCTACAGCAAGAAACATACTTTGGCCTAGTCCCAGGGGCCAGAGCTGGCGACGGCTCCCAGAGCTCTGTCCAGCAACAAGTTTGAACAGAGGATGTGGGGACTTCCCCCAGGACACTGCCCCAGCCCACACCCACCTCTGTTGTCTCCAGCCATGCCTAGGATTATCTCCTGAGTCAGAGGCTACCCCTGCCCCTGAGGAAGGAGGCCTTTGCTGGCAAGAGAAGCTCGGGCTCAGAGATGTCCAAACTTCCTCTCTCTCTCACCCTGCACCCTGGGGACCAGCCTTCCCTCTGCATTGGTACCCCTTCAAGCCAAACTGGAAACCCCAACCCCTGAGATGACTTCACTGTAGAGAGGGAGGACCCAGGACACACCCACACCAGTCCCAAACTTGACTTCCCCATTATTCCAGGCAAGCGGTTCTTGACCAGTTCTAGCTTATCCAAAGACACCAGGCCCCAGAGCAGTCCCTGGTGGCAGGTCCCTAAAGGGAGGAAGGCCTCAACACCTCCAAACACATTCCAGCCTGCAGGGTCAGCTCGGTTCTCAGGGGCAGAGAGGTCCCGGCAGAAAGTGTTATGGTGGGAAGCAATGGAATGGTCAGTGTCCCTGCTCACTAGGCTCACTAGGTCCAGCCCAGCTGTGCCCCAGGCCCAGGCCTTGCCTGCCCAGGCCTTGCCTCCCAATCTGCAGCCTGACTCCCTAATGTTTGTATCTAGAAGCAAACAACCTTGAAGCAAAGGAAAAAAGCGACTTCATCGAGCATTTTTAAAACAAGGTCCGTGACAGGTGAAGTTTTGCCGATCTGAAAGGCTGCCTCTGCTAGTGAGATATCAGCAGACCCCTGCCACCCTCGGACCTCACATTCCTCCCAGAAGGGGACCAGGGCCTCCAGGAGGCCTTGTGGAGGCTCTGGTAAGGTGTGCCATGGCAGAGCAGTGTCCAAGCAGAGGTTAGACAAGGCCCCCCTTAGATCTGGCAGGTGGGAAGGGAGGGAGGCCTTGGCCTAGGGCTTGGGTCATGGGGACTGTGGGAGATTGTCAGTGGGATAGGTTGAAAAGCTCTGACCAGAGCTGACCCGCAGGTGGGTTTTCAAACTGAGTGAGCCACAACCTCTGTGGCCTTGGAACTCTCCTCTAGAAGGCTCCTTAGAGATGGTCTCTGTGGTCGTGCTCGGCCTTCCCCATTGCCCACACCTGTAACCACATACATGTACACTCCGGCAGGCCAGGGGACCTGACAACCCTGTGCAGACACCTCCTGTTACAATTTCTTTTGTCCCACCCTTGTTGGGGGGGGAGAACCCAAAACATTTTCTGTCTCTTGGAAGTAGCTGAGTAAGCCTTCCAGCTCCTGCACCCAGAGGGGCCTCTTCACCTCTTCTCAGGAAGCAGCTATAGCCCATTACCCTCCTGCCCGCCTCACTACTGGCCCATGGTACAGACTGGCCCAGACTACCAAGGAAGACACCTTCAGGATCCTAGTGCCCAGCACTGTGCAAGCCACCCCAGACGACTACCCTTCCTGACATCCAAACGCAGGCGGAGATGGGAAATCACACACACACACACACACACACACACACACACACACACACACACACACCATTACTCCTCTTTCCCATCCTTGATCTTGATTATCAGCGACAGCTGAGTCTGTTGTCTGGTCCCACAGTGAATACAGGCAGCCTGGGCTGGTAAAAATGGTTCCTTATTTGCAAGGCTACTTTAAAGTGCTACTTGAAAGCACTGGCTAGAAAGAAAGCACAAGGAAGCTGAGGGGGGGTTGATACAATGTCACTGGGAGGGGTGGGTGGGTACTGATCCTTTGTGACATTGTTACCCTGAAGTATCCTACCTGCTGTGAGCAGGTCTTCCTGAAGCGGGCTCCAAGTTGAGGGGGAGGGGAGGGCCTGCTTTGCACTATAGGCTGCTTGGTGTGTTTGTTTTTTATGCACAACTTGCTTGTACAGTCAACTGCCCATCTTGGGTACTATTTAACTGTAAAATGAAAATTGTATTTGTTACAATAATATAACAGATGCCTTGAAGGACCTGTGTCAGGCTTCTGGAGTTGTGAAGGTGGGCGGGACCGCCTTCTCTTGGGCAGGAGATAGGGGATTGTAGGACAAGGTTGAGCTGGCTGTGTGGGAAGTCCTCCATTCGGCTCCATCGGGGTAGCTACAGAGACCTGGCCCAAGTTCCAAGATCCTGCCCTGTTACAGTATTAGCTTGCCTAAGATCAATCCCCAGCAGGAAGTTCCTGTTTTTCTACCCTGGACTCTGGACCCTTTCCTACCCAGCAGCACCTCTGCCCACAGGATTCTGGCCACCGCTGCCGCAGGACCTGTCCCCAGGTACACCCTGAGTGGGTCACCCAGCAGGACCTCTCCTTGAGTTAGAAGCAGTGTCTTCCCAGCCCACAGTCTTTTATTTGGTTTATCTGAGGGTGGACCTGAAGGTGGCCTCTACACCTGAAGAACAAGACCCCTGACTTTAACTCCGGTCCCCTGTACCCCACATGTCCAAAGGAAACAGACCAAGGAGTCCTGGGCCAGCTGGAGGCAGAGCCCGGGGTGGGGGGTGGGGGAGACACCATGCAGTTACCTCTGCAGCCTCTGGGTGGCGGTAGGAGTGGAGCAACACTTACCCGACTCCACCAAATCTCCACCACTCCCCCCAGCCCCCTGCTTTGGAGAGGAATGTGGGCTGATATTAGGAAGAACTCCTCAGCCTCTGGATAGTTGCTCTTGCCCTGCCCAGGTTTCCCCACCCAGCAGTGGCAGTTGACAGTAGCAGCTTCCTGCCTCAGCCCTTCAGAGACACCCTCCTGGTCACATGTCACAGTCACAGGCCCTGAGCTCCCACCAGAAGACAGGGACCTGCAGGGAAGAGCTGACTTCTGGGTAGGAACGCTCCACTCTGAAGCCCCAGTCAGTTTTATGCACTTTCCAGAATCAAAGGGTCTGACACAGCCAGCCCAGGTGAGGACATCAGTCGGCTGCCGGCCTGGAAACCCCGAGGTCCTCACGTCTCATCTGACAGATGAGAGCCAAGGGATCCACTGACTTGATGATCTGTGACTGGCTTAGTGGCAGACCAAGAGGCAGTTCCCAGAAAGGACCCAAGCCTGGGACATCAGGCCTGGGATGGCTTTGACTCTTGTCCTGAGAAGTGTACATCCTGTCCAGGGAAAACAGGTCTGGGGGAGCTGATGCTGTGTGGCATGACCTGACACAGACCCACATCTGCCTCTCTTCTCAACTAGCACTCCTCCCTGCCCCAGACTGCACTCCCACAAGCAGCCAGACCCCCAGCATGGACCCGGAAAGGGGCAGTTCTCCGCTGTACCCCCACCCCACCCCCACCCCCCCCACACCCCGGCTCGGAGCACTTGAGTGGGCTCCGTTCATCTCAGGGTCATAAATGAAACGAGCTGTCAGAGGAGCCGAGTGTAAGAACAACCCTCTCTGGCAGGAACCCAGACCTCCCCTGACTCCTCCCCATGGGGGCTGTGCAGAGTGAGGGCTGTGTCCCCCCAATATCCGCTGCTACACCTGTGTGGTCCTGGCCAGGGAAGTCTGGGAAGCCGGATTCCAAGCTTCCTATTTTTAGTTTGTGACGAAGAGTGGGCTGTTTGTTTTATATATTTATATCGACCACAGAGTGCCTGCCCGAGCCCGCCAGAATGCAGAGGGGTGGGTGGCCCTGGTGTCGATGCCACCTCCCTGCTGTGCCCCAATGCTGCACATGCCCAAGACTCCTTGGTACTCTGATGGGTGGCTGCCATCGGCCACATAACCCTGCTCCGCTCCTGGGGACAGTATCTTCAAGGCTTTGGCCACAGCTTACGAAGTCACTGCCCAAGTCCCATCTGCAGAGGAGCAAAGGTACAGCAAAGCAAAGCGCTCCTCTCAGGACAGACAGGGGGACAGCAGATTGGAACAAGCACCAAGGCTCGGAGGAGGAGGAGGTGTCTCTCCCCCTCAGACAAGATGGAGGATGAGTAGATCATAGGGCGGGCAGACAGCCTTCTCCATCCATAGCCTTGTATGTAAAGGTCTGGGGATCGGCTTGGGGTAGCTGGAGAGGAGAGTGGAGAAGGGGGGCTGGCCTTGGTCATGGGGCACAGAGGAGCCAAGCTGAGGGGTGTGGGGGAGAAAGTGAGAGCCACAGAGAGAAACGTGCTTGCTGGTCTCACAGTGGTCTGAGCACAGGAAGGGGAAAAGCCGTGAGCATCGGAGCAGGAAGAGCTGGACGATGTCATCGATACCTCTAGTGCTGACGTCACAAGAAGGACTCCATGCCACGACCGTTGTCGAGTTTGGACAAGCTAGCATTGTGTAGTCCTGGCTGTCCTGGAACGTGCTTCGTAGACCAGCCTGGCCTCAAACTCACAGAGATCCACCTGTCTCTGCCTCCAGAATGCTTAGATCAAAGGCGTGCACCACCTTGCCTGGCCAGGGTGAATGGTGTTAAACGGAATCATTGGAACAAGGTCTTAGGAGTAGTCACTGTTCCTACTCAGTTAGCTCTTTTGGGACTTCCCCATCCCTGTGTGGGTTTCCTCACCACAGGCCTCTGACCACCACCAAGGTCCTGTGTAGCTCAGTCTGATCCAGCCATCCACCGTCTGCTGGAGTCTGAGGATGTGGAGGTTATGAGAGACAAGTCCCAGGTCCCCATGTTTATGTATTACATCTTAAATACTTCTTTTTCAAGAGGCAGGGTCTCATGTAGCCCAGGTTGGCTTTGAACTCCTGATCCTCTTCCTTCCACCTCCCAAATTCTGAAATCACAGGTGTGAACCACTCCTGGCTAAATAATGCTTTTTAAAGTGACATTAAATAATTCTTAATCATGGAAGGAAAAAAATAGAGCAATACAGATTCCTAAAAGGAATGCAAGGAAATGTACTGATAATTTCAGTCCCTCCAAAGGTGGCTATTATGAATATTTTGAGTTTTCTCACATTCAGATCTTTGTCTTTTATCAAATATATTAATACTTTTTAGAAATAAATCTTTCTAGTCATTTACACTGTGCATTGTTTATCAATTTTTTTTTTTTGGCTTTTCAAGACAGAATTTCTCTGTGCAACAATCCTGCCTGTCCTAGAACTATCAATGTCGTTTCAAAACTAGATAAAGAGCCAGGCACAGCGGCTCACACATTCAGCACTCAGGAGGCAGAGACAGGCAGATCTCTGTGGGTTTGCAGCCAGTCTGGTCTACAGAGTGAGTTCCAGTTTCCCATGTAGTGAGGCCTCAAAGTCAGAAGGAAGTCCCTTAAGGGGTTAGCAACTAGCCCTGAGGGGAAGCAAGACAGTTGTCGTTCTCCTGTGCTGGGCCTCCCATGACATAATTTTGCTATAAAAACCATCATCATCAGAGAAGGAAGAAGTAGAGATGAGAAAACATCCTTTCTTAGAAGCAGAAGCAGGAACAGCTTGAGTCTGGGGATGAGGCTCCACAGAGGAGCACTTACCCAGCATGCTTGGGGCCTGGTTTCCATGCCCACCCCTGCACAAACCAAGCAGGGGTACTCAGGCTTGTGATTTCAGCACCTGGGAGGCAGAAGCGGGAGACTCAGAAGTTCAAGGTCAGTCTCAGCTACATGGTAAGTTTGAGACCAGCCTGGGCTACATGAGACCCTGTCTCCAAAAAGAAAAGTAAAGAAGAAAGAGAGAAGATAAAGAGATAGCTAGACAGACAGACAGACAGATAATGGGGATAAGACAAATGATAGAAATAGGTGACACAGAGAGATGATGGATGGATGGATAGACAGATGATAGATAGATAGATAGATAGATAGATAGATAGATAGATAGATAGATGATAGATACATACATAGATACATAGATACATAGGTAGATAGATAATGAAAGAAAGATAAATAAAGATGCAAAAAGGCTATTTATAGTCCCTTCTCCACCTTAGAAAACAAGTTGTCTATCTTTATTTCACAAAGCATGAAGTTGGAAGTAAATTCACACCCCCTGAATTCCTGGTAACCCCCAGCTGTTCTAACACTCTGGCCTTAAGTTCAGGCCTCTTCCCACAGGGAGTCTCTACCAAGATGACTGCCTTTTCCAGCCTCAAATAGGCTCAAATCACCTATGCCTAAAATTTAAAAACAACAGCAACGAAAGAAACCCCCCCCCCCAAAAAAAAAAAAAAAAAAACAAAGTCCATCTCATCATAAAAGGGATCCTAGCCAGGTGGTGGTGGCACACAACTTTAACCCCGGAACTCGGGAGACAGAGCCAGGCAGATCTCTGTGAGTTCGAGGCCAGCCTGGTCTACTGATCCAGGACAGGCACCAAAACTACACAGAGAAACCCTGTCTCTGGAAAGAAAAAAAAAAAAAAAAAAAAAAAAAAAACCTCAAAAATAAATAAATAAATAAATAAATAAATAAAATAAAATGGATCCTAGAACTGGAGTTCTCCTGGGAGTGGAGAAGTGACCTTGAACAGCAGCACCTTCCAGCCCAGCCCTGGGAATGCTGGAGACCTGAGAAGTTGGATTTCATTAGTGGAATAACGGCAGCCATGACTCTGATTGGCCCATTGCTTCCAGACCGTGGAAGCTTTCCAGAGCCTGGTGAGCTCTGGTTGTTTTTTGCTTCTTGTTTTTCCCCATGTAAAATGGGCCCAGCCCTCACAGCCTGTATCTCCTTGAAGGACGGGAGTGTGGGTACCACTAAAATCCTGTCATCTAAAGTCAACACCAGCTGGAGACCCCTGGCCCTGGTGCCTCTGGGGAAATGAGTTAGCGACACACTGACTTTGTAAGTTTTGTACATGTCATAAAAGCCCAGACGTTCCCCACACATGAAGAGACGCCCTTTGTGCATCTGCATTTGTGAACGGTAAGTCTCTCAAGGTCTTCAGGGAACTTTGGGTGCGCTGCTGAGCCACCTGGGGTTTTGACCCCTTTCATCGAAAGACAGTAGCCAGGCCAGGTGTGGTGGTGCATGCCATAATCCCAGCCCAAGCCTCAGTTATGTAGCAAGTTTGAGGCCAGCCTGGGCTACATGAAACCAAGATCAAGCAAACAAAATAATAATAATAATGATAATAAAGAATAAAGAAGTGAAAAGGGCAGGTGGCTTTTCAGGTGACCAGGAATAAAACTGAGTGAGTGCCCACAATGACCAACTGTAACCACACAGCTTCACAATTTCACTTTTTTAACTTTCAACATTTTTGACTTAAAGATCTAGTTTATTATTTATTTATGTGTGTATGTATGTGTGCACATGCATGCAGATGCCCCTGGAGGCCAGAAGAGAGCATCAGATTCCCTGGAGTTCCAGGCAGTTGCGAGCCATCCAGCTGGCTGGTGGGACCCGAACTCAGGCCCTCATGCTTGGGCAACAAACGCTGTGAACCACTGAGCCGTCTCTCCAGCCTCACTGTCCCTCTTTGGACCCGTTTTGTCCGGAATATAAGTTTGTGCCTAACTGTCATACCAGGTGGTATTCGAGCCCTCTGTGGACACCATTTCTTATCAGTTCTAGGACACGCTGATGCCCGAGCAAGCAGATGCACAGGAGTGGGGGAGGCCCTAGAACCTGATTGACACAGTTCTGGAGTGTAAGTTATACTTCAGGGTTCATTCCCGCCCTAAGGCTGGTGAGCAGGGTTTCACACTGCTGTAGACAAACCCCTTGGAACACACCATGTTAGGGTGGTCCCAAGTGACATGAAAACCCAGGTTCTTCTGGTCGTGTGTGTCTGTGTGCATGTGTGGGGAGGGGTGCAGGAGTATGCATGCATGTGTGTATGCACATATGTATGTGTGCCTATATGCAAATATGCCTATAAGTGTTGTATATATGTGTGTGCCCACTTGTGTACACGTGTGTTTTCATGTACATGTATGTATATAGATATGTGTGCCTGTGTGTGTGAGGCATCAGCTGAACCTTCCACCTGGTTATACACTTGGCACTGTCTTTTGCATTGCGTTGTGCCTCTCAAAATTTGTGTTGTGGCAACCTCAGAAAGTGTCCTGACTTGGAAACAGGGTCATGGCTGATGCCTTCAGTCAGGGTGAGGCCACACTGAGCTAGAGCAGGAGTTGTCCAAGCGACAGAGTCTGCATCAGTACTGTTATTTGCAGTGCTGGGAGCCAAAGCCAGGACTCTGCACACATCAGACAAGCACGCTACAGACATGCACTGAGCCACCCCTCAGATACAGCACATGCATGTCTTTAAAAATGACTTCAGTTCTGTTTGCTTGCCAGTGTTCTAGAGGGAGCTGGAAAGATGGCCCAGTGGTCCAGAGCACCCCAGAGAGATGGCCCAGTGGTCCAGAGCACCCCAGAGAGATGGCCCAGTGGTCCAGAGCAACCCAGAGAGATGGCCCAGTGGTCCAGAGCAACCCAGAGAGATGGCCCAGTGGTCCAGAGCACTCCAGAGGACCCACCTTTGGCTCACAACTACCCGTAACTTCAGGTCCAGGGGATCTGACGCCCTCTTCTGGCCTCCATGGACACTGCACACAAATGGTGCGCATACACTCATGCAGGCAAACACACATAAAATTAAACAACATTTTTTTTAATGTCAGTTTTTTTTCTAACTATAGATCCAATGCAATCCCAGTCAAAATGCTAGAATATTACTGTGGATGCTGCAAACTGATTCTAATGTTTAGACAGCCTTGCAAATGGCCCAGAATAATTGACAGGAAAGAGCAAAGTTGGAGCACACATAGATTGTTGGAAGTCATTTTTAACCATTTTTAAAATAAAAATGTTAATTCAATGATTTTTAAAGAACAGTTTTAGGTGCATAGCAAAATTGAGAGGAATATACAGAATCCCGCCCTACACACACACACACCTTTCCCCAACACAAACACAGCATGTCTCTTAGCAGCATCCCCACCAGAGCCATGAAACTGTCCCTGCTGAGGAACCCAGGAGGACACAGCAGTTCCATTCCCTCCGTGGCTGTCCTTGGAGTTTGCTCTTGGCTGGACCGTCTGTGGGTTGGCACGGCACACAATGACATGTCGCATCTCTGTGGGCCAGACACTCCACTTCACCGCTCCCTGCCCCCAACCCTTGACCCCTGACCCCACCCATCTTGGGGATAGTTTTCCTTTCCTAGAGTGTCAGATAGTCTGATGCCTCACGTTATTTAGCCTTCCTAGACTTAGTAGTATGGATTAAAGTGTTCCCGTTTTAAATCACATTTTGATTTCAGTGTGTGTGCGCACAGGTCGGAGGACAACTTGCAGGAATTGGTTCTTTCTATTATCGTGCAGGTCCTTTGGATCAAACTCAGGTCACCAGGCTTGGCAGCAGATGCCTTTACCTGTTGAAACATCTTGCTCCCACCCTGCAGTTTGTTTTTTAAGAAAACTTTGTTTTTCACACTGAAAGAGAGCTATGGGACAGGCAGTTTCCTATTTCTTTTCATGGCCTGGCAGTTCGGCTCATTTTAGTGCTGAATAGTATTCCATTTTCTGGGTATACCACAGTTTTTCTATCCATTCACCCACTAAAGAACATTTTGGTTTCTTCCTGGGTTTTGAGGATTATGATGAAAGCTACTGTAAACATCCATCGGCAAGTTTTTGTGGGGGTCTAAGTTTTTGACTCTGGAGTGAGTAAGAATGAATGAATGAACAAATGAATGAATGAATGAATGAATGAAACAGACTGTAGCTTGCATGTGTCATCATCCACACATGTATCAACACATGTTACAATACAGATAAACCTTAAAAGTGTTACTCTCTGTGAATAATAAGACCACATGCATTGTGCCATCCTGGTGTGGCCATGCCCAGAACAGGCAACTCCAAACACGGAAAGTAGACTACTGGTGGCCAGCAACTAGCGAATGGGGAATGCTTGTGAAAGGTCTAAATTCCCATGGAGAGCAACAAAAATACTCTGCAATTAGTGGCGATGGTTGGATGACCTTTTACTGAATAAATAAATGCTACCGATGCATGCATGTATCAAACCCCGGACCGTGGGCATGACAGCAAGTGCTCTCTCTACACTGAGCCACATTTCCAGCCACTAATTAATGTGTGGGTTAATTAGGGGCTGGAGAGGTAGCTTCATTGGTAGACTGTTTGCCTAGCCTGCCTGAGGCCTGGGTTTGAGCCCCAACAGTGCATAAGCTAAGCATGGGGGTGCACACCTGTAGTCCTAGTCCTTGAGCGGCAGAGGCTGGAGAATCAGGAGTTTGAATCCAGCCTGGTCTACAGAGGTAGTTAAAGATCAGTCTGAGCTACGCGAGACCCTGTCCCCGCCCCCCCAGACCCAACAACAACAACAATAATAATAAAGGCTTGGACAGATGACTCGGTGATCAAGAGTGCTTGATGCTGAGTTTGGTTCCCAGCACCCAAGCCAGATGGCTCACAACTACCAGATCTGATGCCTCTGGCCTCTGAGGGCACCAATATACACACATGCCCCACCCCCACCCCCACCCCACCCCCACCACAAAACAAAAGCTAAAATCAAATTATCTCAAAGTCAGAAGCTGGGGTCCAGCAGGATGAGAGACACATTTTCTCCACATGGTGACTGTCCTTGTCTCACAGGACTGTCACCGGAACCGGGAGCTAACCATCCACTCTCAGATCACAGGCTTCCTTAGGCTCTCCAAGAGTGTGTGCTAAAACATGAGCCACCTCTGGGACGCTTCTGACTCGGCTGGTGCAGGCTGGGAATTTGCATTTCTGGTAAGTTTCCTGGTGCTGACATTTGCAGAAATGCACTTGCCGACAACCCCAAGTCTGATCCTAGACTGAGGGGAACTCGGGGTCCTGTGCCACACTGCCCTGAGCCCTACAGCCAGACACTCCTGTATGCCATTGTCTCGGTTTTCCGGTTGGGGAAACTGGTTTTTTGGCTTTTGTTTTTTCGAGACAGGGTTTCTCTGTGTAGCTTTGTGCCTTTCCTGGAACTCACTCTGTAGCCCAGGCTGGCCTCGAACTCACAGAGATCCGCCTGGCTCTGCCTCCTGAGTGCTGGGATTAAAGGCGTGTGCCACCATGCGCTTGCCCCCCGGTTGGGGAAACTGAGGCTCAGTGAAAGCAGTGGCTACTGGTAGTTGGGAGGAGGGTGGGACAAGGCAGAGCTGGAGCATAAGTGCATGTCTTCTGACTCTGGTTTGAAGATGTGTCCCAGAATTGGGGGAGGGAGGGCACCAGCCCTGTGCCCTCACCCCAGTCTCCATCTCCCCACCCTTTCAACTCAGTCTGGCTCAGGATATACTTCTCTCCTTTCCGCCATTCTCCCTCTCTCCCCTCTCTCTGGAGAAGAAGTGTGCCTCCCCCCCACACCGACATCCTCCCACTCTGTGACTGTTAACTTTAAATGTCAACTTGACGCAACCTAAAATCACCTGGGAAAAGAGTTTCAATGAGGGATTGTCTGCACTGTCTTGTCTTGTCTTGGGGGGTTGTGGGCGTGTCTGTGGGGAATTGTCTTAATTAAATTGATGGATGTAGGAAGACCCAGCCCACTGTGGGTGGCACCATTCTCTAGTCAGGAGGTCCTGAACTGTGTGAGAATGAAAAAAATCAGACTGAGCACCAGCAAGCAAGTGAACGTGCATGCATCCATTACTCTCGGCTCTCAACTAGGTGAGATGTGTCCTGCTGTTAAATTCCTGACTTGACTTCCCTACAATGATGAACTGGAACCTGGAAATGTAAGCAGAAATAAACCCCTTCTCCACTAAGCTACTTTTTAATCAGGATATCTTATCACAGCCATTAAAATGAAGCCAGGATACACTCAGCCTGGGAACCTGGCCTGCGTCCCAGCAGGTGGACTCAAGATGGGGCAGTCTGAACCAAGCCACAGAAGGCATGATTCTGAGGTCTCCCAAGGAGTCATTTAAAAACAGTCACAGCTGGGCATGACAGCCCACACCTATAACCAAAGCACTAGGAAGGCTGAGGATCATGAGTCCAAGGCCTACCTGGGTAAAATGAACAGACCCTGACTTAAAACAACTAAAGACTCTCACAGTGAGTTCCATGGAGCTTGTTCGAGGCTGTGTTACATTGGTGGCTTCTAGCTGCCGTCACTAGCACAGAAAGTGACCCTCCCTGTGTTCCTGGCTCCAAACATTGCCTGGCTCTTGACCTGTTTGAGACATCCTTGGCTTTGGGGGACACAGTTTGGAATTTAAACCCAGTTGTAGGGGCTCCCAGGTGGTGAAGGTACCTCTGGCCTGGTCATTGCGAAGGGTGTCAAGGCCACATTCCAAGCTCCCTGTGCATGGTCCCCAGAAGGCATGGCGCAGACCACACCACCTGTAGCAGCCCGATGTGAGGAGAGTCTGAATCACTTGTCTTCTTGCCATAAACCAAAATGGCAGCACAGACAGGTCCATCTCTGCGGGTGGAGGGGAGGAGAGACCAGGAAAGGCGTTAACCAGGAGGAGCCTGGCCGCTTTGTAAGGCTCAGCCTTCGAAATGTGCTGCTTCTCAAAGGCCATAACCCCTGTTTTATAAACACAGTGTTCAGTGGGGAGACACTGTGTTTGGGCATCTTGGAGAGGCTGGGTTTGTCCTGTTTCAATATTTCTGGAATTGGGTGTGTCCCACCACAGCGGCTGGCGGGGCTCTCTCGTTGCCTGCCGAAGCTGAACATCACATTCGTAGGGGACTCTGTGGCTTGGGAGAACCCTCAGAGACAATGGGGGAGTGTTCCTTCAAGTCCTAGGAACCAAATCATTGTGGGCACAGGGTGGAGGAGGTGGCGAAGCAGGCGGGCTCGGCAGCATTCCTCACCGGGGAGTCACAGACCCTGGCCACACAATGGCACAACTCCTGCCAGCGGCTGTCTGCCATCTGAGGACTCTGCGGAAAGCACTTCACCCAAGTTCAGCTCGGTGCCTCACGCCTGCTGTCCCAGCACTCGGGAGGAAGAGGCAGGAGAATCAGGTGTTCAAGGCCAGCCTCAGCTACATATGGAGTTCGAGGTCAACCTGGGCTACATGAGACAGGGTCTCAAAAACAGAACAAACAGGATAAAACAAGAAACAACACAAGCAAAAGCTTTCCAAGTAAAGATGGGCTATGGAGCTCTGTCCGCCTGTCTGCTGTGAGCCAACAGCTCCCTCCTGACTTGGGAGAAGTTAGACTCCACGATGAACTGGTGAGCCCGATGAACGGGTGAGCCGGATATCAGAACTCTGAACTGTAATGTTTGCCAGTTCCCATGGGGTAAACTCTCCACACACATCACTTACAAACCTAAAAGAACTCTTAGGAATAAGATAAAAAAAAATTCTAAGTTACAGAGAATTATAATTTTACTGACAGAGTTTTTGCTTCCTAGGGCATGTAAAGTAGAGGTCTGTCTACTTTGAATGACATTGCAGACCTATTAAAATAGAACCATAAATCCCTTTAAGTTTTTTGTTTTGTTTATTTGTTTTTGTTTTGTTTTGTTTGGTGCTCTCAAGAGCTGGATAAACGCTAGGCCTGGAGTTAAAACTAAGAGATGGGTTCCAGGTGTGTAGTGCTGCGTGACTTGAAGCAAATCAGTTATCCTCTGTGAAACTCCATTTTCCTACTTCCAAAATAGAGGTCACACTATTCTCTGCCCCGCAGGGCTATGGTAAAGGTTTTGTGAGACGCCACATGCAGGATGGTTGATCACATGCCCTTGTCACAGCCCCAGTCCCCCTTCAAAGCACGCTAATGAAAAGTGCTCCACCAGTGTGGAAAGACCATGTGACGCAGATGCAGAAGGGACAGCCAGACAGCGACTGGACATGTCACCCACGGCTGAGGTAGGAGACACCCTGAGAACAGTGTGGCAGGCTGGAGCCCACTTCCACATGTGGGAACATCTGCCCTGTGGTCAGACCTGCCATCCCGGCCTGTCGTCTTGCTCATTCAGAATGGAGAAGTGGCTGTGGGAATGATTCCAGTCTTCAAAGGGCTGACATAGACCTGGGACACAGAACCAGGCTCCAGCAGCTGAAATGGAAATGGCTCCTGGGAGCTCCCCCTGCTGCCTAGCTGGGTGGGGGTGAGACCACGTGACTGAGCCTGTGATGAAGCAATGTGGCCTTCCCAGGCCGTCTCCGGCCTGAGCCCTCTGTCCCCACTAGTCACCGCTGCCTCTGCACCCTCCTCCCTGAAGCTTGGCTTCTGCTGGTGAGCAGCGTGGATGGTATCATCTGCTTCCAGGTTCCCGGAGAACTCCAGCAGACACCGCTCACACGGTGCTCAGCAGCCCCACACACGGTGGGTGCCTCCGCTGGTGGAAATGTGAGGAGGCAGAGTCGAGTTCCCTAAGCACCATGCTGGACACTGTGGAGGGAAATTCACCCTGAATGCGGGAAAGAAGAAAGCCTGGTGCTGGGAAAGAACACTGCAAATTTCCTGCATCTCCTTTGGTGGGTGAAGGTTAGCGGAGTGCAGGGGAACAGGGCGTGGCTGGCTGGCGACACCCGTTGCTCCAAAGGCAAGCCCGGCTTTACGTTGGGGACTGCATAGAGGTCCATGCTTGCCTACCACTGCAGCCAAATCCTCACGCTCTACTGGCCTGGCCTGTACTTGATGGACCCTGGCTGCTGCCTTTGGAGTTAGGAGAGTGAGCTTCCCAATGCCCAAAGCTTAAATGGAAGTCAGCGTGACCGTGATGGACTCCAGCCTTGACTACGTTTCTCCTGTACCGCAGGGGGCTGACCTGCATGCTGCCTTTCCCTGGCTTGCTCTCAGCTGCTTTCCAGTGGGTTCTGCCAAGGCAAGGAGCTAGGGGAGGGCATGAAGAGAGAAGCTGGAGTGTCCCGCTTCCCTCCTGCCTCAGCAGGTCCCAAGAAGCGACCATGTCTCCTCTATGTCCCAGCTCCCACCCAGCAAGCCTCTGATGGCCCCAGTAGCCAGGACTCTGGGCTCTGCTAACCCCATCACCTCTCCTGGTCCTTCCATCCTCATGATGGTGGCCACTCCCCCCAGAGTTTCGTCTCCAGGTCCACTCACTGTCTCCTCGTTTCCTTGGCCTAAGCTCCCCTATAGCCTGAGTAACTAACTCTGCATTAAGTCCCTTTGTCCATCTAGAGACCAGAGTGCTTCTGGCCGGGCGGTGGTGGCGCACGCCTTTAATCCCAGCACTTGGGAGGCAGAGGCAAGTGGATCTCCAAGTTTGAGGCCAGCCTGGTCTACAGAACAAGTTCCAGGACAGCCAGAGCTACACAGAGAAACCCTGTCTCGGAAAGAAAAAAAAAAAAAAAAAAAAAAAAGAGTGCTTCTGTCTTCTTGTTTGGATCCAGAAGAACACCAGCCCTCCTGACGCCTCGGACAGGAGGCTGATCTGAAAGGTTCTTTGCCAGCTTGAGTCTCTGGGCTTAACCTTAGGTGAGAGTATCACTATGCCCTTCTAGGTGAATGCCATCTTCTGGGAGATGGCCATCAGATACACCAGCTCTGCCAGGCTGGCAAAGGTCCAGCAGCAGAAGCTGCCCCCTCCAAAAGATGGAAGCCCCAGCTGCCTAAGCAAGAACTATCCAGAGTGCTGGGGATGGTCCCTCACCCCAGAGCTTTGCAGACCCACTTCTACATGCATGCCTGGCGAGGCTTCCAGAGCCCTGGAGCAAATAACTGCCAGCACCGCCCCCACCCCCATTTAAGAGTGAGGAAATTAAAGGAAGGAACTTCCCCACAGACGGCCAACAGGTGAGGGGTACAGATAGTCTGGAACTTTCAGGTTTCCATCTTATAGCTGGGACTCTGTCCCCTGGCATACCCAGAAATGGGGTACTTGGTGCTTGGTGAGGCTGGGTCAAGATGGGCTTCTAGAGCGTGTGTTGGCAAAGGCCAGCAAACCTATGCTCAGGCAGCTAAGGCCTAGCCCACATTGGGGGACCACCATTTAGCAGTGTTCCCATGCAGAGTCAAGGTTAATAATACTGACGACAGAGGCCTCCTTGAAAGGGAAGCCCGAGAAGACTCCGTGGCTCTCTACAGGCTGTTGGTTGGGAAGCAGGGAACATCCAGCCTTGTGCTCACAAGCAGCTGGTGTACCAGCCTGCTGTGGCCACAGCCGGTGTGTGCAAAAAACCCCCACAGTTGTGGTTTGAATGAGCATGCCCCCAGAGGCTCAGACGTTTGTCCCCAGTTAGCGACATTGTTTGGGTAAGTTTAGGAGGCGTGGTCTTGCTGGAGGAAGTAGGTCACTGAAGGAGGACTTTGAGCTTTAAAAGCCCCAGGCCATTCCCAGTGCACTCTCTACTTTCTCCTGCAGATGGCATTAGCAACTTTGAGGGGTAGGGGCTGGGGGTGCACACTAGGGGAGGGCGAGCTGGGGAAGGGCACTGCCCAGAAGGGATGAGGTGGGAGGGGCGGATTCTTTGATCTCTAAGGGTCCCTTCCGCCTGAGTTTATAACCCATGGCTGAAGGACTCAGGGCAAGGACTGTAGCCGTTACTTTTCTACTGCTGTGATAAAACACTGTGACCTTTTATAAGGCAACTTATAAAAGAAAACATTTCACTGGGCTTGCAAGTTCCAGGGAGTGAGTCTGTGATGGTGAGCACAGGCGTGGGAGCAGGAGCATCAGCAGGCAGAAGGCAGAGAGCACACGGGCAAAGGTGCAAGTCTTCTGAAACCTCAAACCCGCACCATTGACACACCTCCTCTAACAAGGCCACACCTCCTCTAACAAGGCCACACCTCCTCTAACAAGCCACACCTCCTCTAACAAGGCCACACCTCCTCTAACAAGCCACACCTCCTCTAACAAGGCCACACTTCCTCTAACAAGGCCACACCTCCTCTAACAAGCCACACCTCCTCTAATAAGGCCACACCTCCTCTAACAAGACCACACCTCCTCTAACAAGCCACACCTCCTCTAACAAGCCACACCTCCTCTAACAAGACCACACCTCCTCTAACAAGCCACACCTCCTCTAACAAGCCACACCCCCTTCAACAAGGCCACACCTCCTAATCCTTCCCAAACTGTTTCACCATGTGGAAACCAAATATCCAAGCATGAGCCTATGGGGCTGTTCTCGTTCTAACCACCGCAAAGGCAGTATCAGTAACGGCCCCCACTGGCGGAATCTCCACTTTTGTCACACCCCCTGTGCTCAGAGGCCTTAAGGTGACAATATGTCTCACAGCAATGCTGAGCCAAGAGGTCTGACTCCGGCCAAGTTACAGGTAAGGAAAGAGTATGGGAGGCTGAGATTCCAGAAGATTCCATCAGACTCCAATGCCGGGGGAAATAGTGGGCAACTCCAGTCACACCCTGAAATGCCACAAGGTCACAGCTGTCAGTTGAATACATCTTCTAAGTGGACCGCTTAATCCCCCACGTGGCATGTAAACAGGATTTCTCAGTAGGGCACAAGCTCTGACCTGGGGAACAGAGTCCTCATCTCTGGATGCATGAGTCATGCCTTCTCTCCACAGTCACTCTGGGAAAGCCATCTTGCTGCCTCAGCCACAAGGTCCTCAGACATGCTGTAGTGTGGGCCATTGAACCTCACAGCCTCTAGAACCATAAACTGAAGAAACCTGTTGTGTGATATTTTGTTTGTGTTCTGACAAGTAAAGCTTGCCTGGAGATCAGAGGGCGGAGCTAGCCATTAGTTAACCATAGAGGCCTGGGGTGGTGGCTCACACCTTTGACCCCAGCACTTGGGAGGCTCATGCCTTTAATCCCAGCACAGTTGGGAGGTGGAGACAGGACTACAAGATGGGTGGAGACAGGATCTCAGCCCCTATTCAGTCAGAGGATCCAGAGAGGTAAGAAGTCACTGGTGGCTGCTCCTTTGCTTCTCTGATCTTTCAGGTTATTACCCCAATATATGACTCCTGGTTTTTATTGATAAGTCTAATTAAGATCATGCTTCAGAAACCTCTCTTCTCTGTAAGTTACCCAACCTGTGACCCTCTGTCACAGCCAGGACAGTCACCCCATCTGGGTCTGCCAATGCCAATGCCAGATGTTTTAGCATTCTGTTCTATTCTGTTAAAAGAAAATTAAGCCCTGCCTCACCCGGGTGGTGTACACCTTTAATCCCAGCACTTTGGGAGGTAGAGGTAGGTAGATCTCTGAGTTTGAGGCCAGGCTGGTCTATACAGAGAGTTTCTGGACAGCTGGAGCAATGTAGAGAGACCTTATCTCTCAAACAAACAAATGATAGTAATAATTAAGTCCTGAGAGTATGACAAGAAAACACAGTCAAGTCTGGTGCTGTGGAATAATCCTTTTCTACACTGTGAATGTGTGTTGCTCTCATTGGTTAATAAAAGCTGACAGGCTGGTAGCTGAACAGAAAGTTAGGCAGGAAAGCCAAACTGAGAATGATGGGAAGAAGGAGGGTGGAGTCAGAGGAGTCACCAGCCAGATGCAGAGGGAGCAGGAGATGACCAATGCCATGCATATAAAGGTATTCTATAACTAAATAGAAATATAGGCTAACTTAAAATGTAAGAGCTAGTTAGCAATAAGCCTGAGCTATTGGCCAAGCATTTATCATTCATATCCAAGCCTCTGAGTGGTTATTTGGGATCAGGCAGTCGGGACAGGAAATGTTCATTTACACCCAGGTTCCTTGCCCTGGCTTCGTCATCAATTAGCATACAGTTCCTTGCTCTCCCTACACACCCACATGATGCTTGCTGGGCCCCAAGTAGAATGTCAACCTAAGTGGACTGTGCTGTCTCTTGAGTCCCTGTCAGCATGGCCTCGTGAGACAAGGACCTTGTCCTGTGCAGCCTGGAACCACAGCCACCACACGAAGAGTGAACATGGGCAAGAGACTGTTCCCATCCCACCAACAGCCCAACACTGTCCCCACCATCCCTTTCTACCTTCATTGATGGCTTCGAGCTGGATCCTCAAACACCTGCCTTCCTATTCTACCCACCTGCGTTTCCTGGTCCCCACTCTGCCCAGTGGTGAGTGAATGACCCGGATGCTGCACATCCTGTGTTTTCTGCCACACAGGAGGCTGTGACAGACACCCACACCCTGTGCCCTTGGCCTAGCTCTGCTCAGTCTCATCAGCACAACTTGGTGAGTAGAGTCTCCCCACTTGACATGTGTCATGTGACATGTGACATGTGACATGTGACATGCAGGCACTACTGGCCCAGAGCAGCTCCTGTGGGGGGTGGGGGGAAGGAGATGGAGTCACTGCCTGTTAGAAGGCTGGGAGTGGACGCAGGAACACAACTGACTTTTTTAAAGTTTAGATTAGCATACAGAGTAAT
Source organism: Peromyscus leucopus (assembly GCF_004664715.2). Taxonomy (NCBI): domain Eukaryota; kingdom Metazoa; phylum Chordata; class Mammalia; order Rodentia; family Cricetidae; genus Peromyscus; species Peromyscus leucopus. The sequence goes on from NC_051064.1 coordinate 136,064,735, forward strand.
GGGTTAGGAAATCTTCACACATATGTGTTGTTATCCTTTGTTCTCATCTGTCTTCTTCTCCACATCCCTCCTCATGTCTCTGGACCCTCTGGCTAGATCCCTTCCCGTCCCCAGATGGTCCTCTCTTCTGCAATCTCAGCACTACTGTTCCGTTCTCCCTCCCTTAGGACCTCTTTCTCCTCCTCCCAGGGTCCCCTTTCTAGTTCCATGGCTTATACATCCATGAACACACATATATGTGCACACACATGTAATTTTAGGTCTAGGCTGCACACGTGAGAGAATCATGTGGCATTTATCTGTATGTGAGATGTGTTTCACACAATCCCAGTTCCGTGCATCTCCCTGCAAATGCTTCATTTCCATTTCATTTCATTCATGACTTCATTTTCTTTACAGCGGCACAAAAGTCCATGGTGTGTCTGGACAGACGGCTCAGTCCATAAAGTGCTCGCCGCACAAGCATGAGCACCTGAGTTCGAGACCCAGCGACCACATAAAAAGCCAGGCACGGTGTCTGTAACTTCAGCCCCAGGGATCCCCAAAGCTCACCAGCCAGCCGGGCTAGCCTATCGGTGAGCTCCTGGTTCAGTGAGAAACTCCATCTCAAAAACGAGCGTGCAGTGTCCGTGAGGCGGCATGGTAGGCCAGACGCTGGCTGCCAATCCGGATGACCTAAGTGCAGTCCCGGGACCCACACAGTGGGAGGAGAGAATCAGCTGTCTTCTGGCCACCACCTGTAAGCTGTGTCTCATGTCATCTGTAGGCTGTACCCACCCGCACCCACAAACGCAAAACAAACAAATAGATGTGAAAACCAAAAACAGAAATTAGTGAGAAGAGCGATCGTGGAAGGTACCCGATGTCAACCTCTGACTTCCACCTGCACACTCATGCAGTGCACACCCATCCACATGTACACCTGCACACACCCACATACACACAACACATACATGCAGTACACACACAGCACCGTCCCTCCTTCCTTCTGCTCGGACCAGCACAGATATGAGACAGAAAGCTGGAGTTCACAAGAGCAAATGACATCTGCCCAATGTCACTTGAGGAAAGAGGCCACTCCCGAAACCTGCACTTTCCAGCTCTGGGATGTCCAAGGATACTTTGGGAATTGAGGGATCAGCGCCCCCTCCCGGGCAGGCTGCTCGGTGGGCTTCACTGTCCTCCTTCCCACATTCCACTGTGGCAGGGGCTTGATGTGCAGCCCGGACAGAGAAAAGCGGCTAAACTGGCCTCTACAGTGTGCAGGGGACGAGGTTAGCAGAAGACTGACAGGAAGTGTGCTCGCACGCGCTCTCTCTCTCTCTCTCTCTCTCTCTCTCTCTCTCTCTCTCTCTCTCTCGCTCGCTTTTTATTTATTTATGCTTACATGTGTTTGCCTGGGTCCGTTAATATGTACCACATGTGTGCAGGGGCCAGAAGAGGGTGCTGGATCCCCTAGAATTAGAATTACAGATAATTGTGAGGTACCTAGTGTGGGTGCCGGGAACTGAACCCTGGTTCTCTGCTGGAACAGCAAGTGTTCTTTACCCCTGGGCGCCTCTCCAGCCCTGTGGAAGGGCCTCATTGCTACACAGTCGGTAGCTTGGAAAACAAACATACATTGTTGTTGTTGTTACTGAAAAAAGGGAATAACACAAAGAAGCAAGCCCAGAGGAGTCTATGGAGGTAAAGAAGGTCATGGATAGGAGAAGCAGGTGGCATCAGGTTCTGTCCCAGGGGCCCAGACATCAGATCCTATGTGAAGTAACACGATAAACAGAGAGAACGTGGATCTGTCGCTGGTGCTCAGGGCTCTACCCTCAAGCCAGAGGCCCTTCCCTTCCCCCACGGTGGGTGTGTTCTACATCTGGCCACACACGAGGGACACACCCAAGGTATGGAGTGGAGGACCTGGGAGAGCACGGGGAAGACAGAAAACAGGGGAAAGAGGCAATTTACAGCCGGCACTAAATCACATCAGGCAGTGAACTCCACCAGGTCCCCGGCAAGGGCGACACAGGAATGTTTGGGATTCAGAAAGATGGAGACGTGGGATGGGTCAGATCTACATATGCTTGTACACACCTGTAGAGAGAGGCCCTCCTCCGCCTTGGGGACAGGGGCCATGCCCAGCAGGGGTGCTCAGAGCCATGCCCCAGAATTTCCAGGGTCCTGTTCACCTGCAAGGTGTACCTCTGCACCCTCCATGGATCCTGAGAGGTCACCTGGCACAAGACACATCACCCACACTTACACTCACACACGTACGCACACTCATACACACACCACCGGAATTTCTTTTCTCTCCACTGGGACATCTCATCTTGACCAACCATACAAAGGTTGCCCGTGACCTTCTGTCTTCTCTGGTGGCTTCTGTCACCCCGAGGCTGAGTGGCAGCCATGTACCCCAATAGCAGTGCCCGTGGCCCACCACCTCCAGACAGCATTCTGTGTCCTGCCACCTGACTGTTAGCTGCCACACCAGTCAAAGCTCCCAGCAGTACCCCCCCACCCACCCCCACCCCCGTAACTTGCTGACCTGTGCTCGCTCACCGCTTGCTTCGGAGAAGGCCAGTTGCCGGCTCCAGGCACCGTGGTGGGCCACCTGCACTGCGGTCCCTCCCAGGCCTCCCAGTAGGACTCTGCATGTGGTTGTAGTACTTGCGGGAAGGCTGGACGTAGCCTGGCTACTTCCGGGCTTGGCTGGAGCAAGAGAAACCTTTATTTCTTACACCAAACACACCTGCCTACATTCTTCCTGGGATCTATTTCCGGTCCCCTACTGTAAATCCCTGAGCACAGCACAGTGCGCTAATTATAAGAAACCTACTGTTTGCACAGCACCTACTGTGTGCCAGGGGCTGCTCTGTGGGCTCCATGCTTGTGAACTCACTTAGCGGGAGCCCAGTCCGAGCTACACGCTGTCATCATCTTTCTAGGTCATGGCCACTCACAGCCACCAAGGACCAGAGCAGGGACTGAGACCTGGAAGTCTCCTTGTCCTGATGACGCCTGACAACTTCCCTCCGTCACCTCAGAGGCTTTGAGTAAGTTCCTTCATTTCTGCCTCGCTGCAGCTGGGTCTGGAACTCCTTGTCTGATTCAAGTACTGTAGATAGAGAGCTATAGTCTACGTCTAGAATATTCTCCAAAGGCTGGTGTGATAAAGGTGTGGCCACAGCATAGAGGGAGGGAGGGAGGAGCTAGAAAATGTAAGGGTTGAGCCTGGAGGGAGGCTTTCGGCTACTAAGGACTTGACTTTGAAGGGGATTGTGGGACCCCAACATCTTCCTCTTTGTCATCACCCTAGCCGTAAGGGGAACAGTTTCACCCTGTGCTGTGGCCGCCACCATTGTGTGCCCCCCATGATGAACAGTTCCCAAAGCATCATGGCCAGTGGGCCACAGGCTAAAACCTCCAAAGGCAGAGGTGAAAGCCATGTGTTTATAAGACCCTTGTCCCACCGTGGGTGTGACAGCTCCCTCCACAGCTTGCCCATGTTCACTCCGCTGCTGCTGAAGTGACTGGAGATGGCAGGAGGCTTGTTCTTTTCAGAGGAAGGAACCTGTGTGCTCACACAGGCCCAGGAAGCCTCCAAGCGCTTTCTCTGCCACAGATACCTCCACACCACGCATTAGCCCTGGTCACTGAAGCCCAGAGCCAGTAAGTGCCATGAGTCTGTCTGAGCTCAGGCAGTGGCTTCTAGAGCTGGGAAGGATGAAGAACAGTTCCTCCCCCTGTGACTTGCCTCTGCAGCAAAGCGGAGTCTTGAAATCCTGTCTGCTTCCACACATGCCACAAAAGCAGGCTCTCCCCTGCCCCCATCCTTAGTAGCGTTGGGCCCCAGAACTGTCACACTGCCCTGGAGCCACATCTTAGAATTCTCAAAATAAGACCTGGCCCAACACCCTGGAGGAGACACACCCACATGTGAACAGTGGCAGATCTGGGGCGTGAAATTGCGGGTAATTTTTATTTCCTTCTTCGTACTTTCCCACAGCTTCCAGATTTTTCTACAGTGAATATGCATCGCTGTTATAATTAGAGAAAAAAAAAAAAACACTGTGGTGGGTTTTCTTTTTTCCTCCCAGGAGACATGGCGTCGGAAGGCTTCCAGCCATTGAGTGTCAAAGGTGCCACGCTTGTTCACCCAGAAAAGGAAATGGGAAAATGGGAGCAGACCACCCTCACTGGTTGGTGCTCGCCATGGGGCAGATGTGGTGGTACAGACACCTCATCTGTTGTCTCAACTACTCAAGAGCCTGGTGCTCTGGTCCCCATTTCACCAGTGGGGATATTGAGGCATGCAGATGGGGCACCTCGTCCATGTTCACTCAGCTGGTACTTGGTAGAGCTAAAATCGAACCCAAGACCATCTTGTTCTCTCTACCTCTGGTAGGAAATCTGATTTTAAAACATGCAGAGGACCAATCAGACCCCAGCAGCTATCAAGAGACCATAACCCAGAATGACCTCTGTCATCTGTCTTTTTTAAAGATTTGTTTGACTTGTGTGTGTGTGTGAGAGAGAGAGAGAGAGAGACAGAGAGAGAGAGAGACAGAGAGAGAGGGAGACAGAGAGAGAGACAGAGACAGAGACAGAGACAGAGACAGAGAGAGACAGAGGGGGGGGGCAGATTCCTTCAGAAGCCAGAAGAGGTCATGAATCCCCTGGAGCTGGAGTTACAGGCAGTTGTGAGTCACCAGTGTGGGTGCTGGGAGCCAAACTCCGGTCTCCTGCAAGAGAAACCCACGCTGTTAACTACTGAGCCATCCGTCTGGCCCTCACTTGCCCTTTTCTTCAGGACTGAGGCTTGACTTGTGTTCTGTGCACATTGGCTGGACTGGCCACATTGGCGCTCACTACACACAAAGCCACAGTGGGTATGGCCACCGTTGGCTCTCTTCTCTCGGAAACAATAACCATAAATACGGCAAGATCCGTTGACCCAGGGAGTCCGTTGGCAAAGATTGGATTGCTTAGAAGAATCCAGAAAGAAGGAGCCATGTGCATAAAGATGTGTGCGTCAGTGTCAACCACTGCCGCAAAGAACTGCCATTTCAATAGCCCGATGAGAAAGACTACAAAAGGTACATTATCGACAACAGATAAACAGTGATGCCAACTTCTGCAAGGCTCCCGGTGGTGCCACCTCCTGATGAAGCCCTTCTCTTCCTGAATGGGGCTAACTCAACGGTCCAGAGGTGGTGGAAGTACCCTCTTGTAACTTCCAAGGTGAGGTCATGCAAAGTGTCGCAAGCTTGGTCTCCAAAGCTCCCTCTGGGGAAGCCAGCTGCTACATCATGAAGACTCTTGAGGTGCACTTTGGAGGGGCCCAAATGCAGGGTGGCAGAGTTTCCTGTCCTGGCAAGTTTAGCAGTGGGATGGCACAGATATGAAGTAGTGCAAGATATGTGGATGCCAGAGAGGACGTGTTTTATGATCTCATGGATGCAAAGATCAAGAATGTCAAAATTCCAAAGCTGCAGAGAGGGATCAGTGAGTTAAGGGCTTACCATGCAAACAGGACTTGAGCTTCGATTCCCAGCATCCACAGACAGCGGAGCACAGGGGTGCATGCCTGTAATCCCAGTGGCAGGGAAACAGACAGGAGGAAGCCCGGAGCATTTGGACCAGCCAGTCTAGCTGAACCAGTGAGAGACCATGTCTCAAAAAACAAAAACAAAAACAAAAACAAAACAGGCAGGGCATGGTGGTGCACGCCTTTAACCCCAATACTCTGGAGGCAGAAGAGGGTGGATCTATGTGAGTTCAAGAGTTCCAGGCCAGCACACACATACACATATAAACACAAAGGGGTCAAAATCCCCTTGTATTTTATAAGTGAAGGATATTGGCTACCTTTGCTTGTGGGACAGTAGCAGCAGACTAGGTCAGAACCCACCCCCCTTTTTCTGTCATGTATACAGGTGTTTTGCATGCTTGTATGTGTGCGCACCACATGTGTGCAGCACCCACAGAAGCCGGAGAGGGACTGGAGTTGCAGATGGTTGTAAACCACTGGGTGGGTAATGGGAATCAAACCCAGGTCCTCTGGAAGAACAGCCGGTGCTCTTAACTGCTGAGCCACCTCCAGCTCCACATCCTTTAGTTTGCATTGTGACCAGGCAAGCTGTCCTACAGGCAACAGTGGATCTCAATAAAAATGTTTTAAATGTTTAAAAATTGTCTGTTCCACTAAGAACCTGAGGCTCTATTTTAAAAAAAAAATGTTTTTAAACTATTATTTCCCACTCACTGTGTAAAATGTAGACATATATGGCCAGGCTGCAGCCAGGGCAGAGGGAAGCCGCTTAAGAGAACATGTTCACGTGACTTGCAGCCCTGTAAAACACACAGAGAGAGAGAGAGAGAGAGAGAGAGAGAGAGAGAGAGAGAGAGAGAGAGAGAGAGAGAGAGAGAGAGAGAGGAGTATTCATACACAAAAGACAGAAAAAGAATGTATTAGGAGACAGGAATTATGGATAACTTAAAATTGTCCAATATCATTTAAGAAGCATCATATTGTCTTGAAAAAGATGAGGAAGCGGCCAAGGTATATGTAACACATTCCTACAGGGTGTCTACCTAGAAAGCAAACACAATCCTCAAAGGAGCCAGCTTTTCGGTCACCACCAATGCCGCTGCCCAGAGACTCCCTGAGGAGACTCCCCATGCCATGGGGCAGGAAGGCACAGCTGTTCTAGCCCCACGGTCCAGCAGGGCCTGAAGTGCAACCATAGCAGGCAGAGGGGAGGAAGGTGGCAATGTGTGGTGAACGACCAGAGCGGTCAGTGCCCAGTGGCAGAGAGAGAAGGGGGCACCCTGGACCTGGGCATCCTTCCAGGCATCCTTAGGTCAGAAACCATACAGAGCATGCCCTGGAACCCCTGAAAACTGCACTTGAGTTGAGAGGATGATCAAGTGACCTGGAGCCAAAACCTTGCTCCCCAGAACCAGCGCCACTTGGTTTGTGGTGGAAGCCGAGCCCTCAGCCTTCAATGCCATAGCAAGGGCACTGCCTGGCGGCCCCTCCAGGACGCCTTGCACACAGCCTTCTCTACTGTGACCCCACAGTTTGGGTTTAAGAGCCATCCCTCGTGGTGTCCCAAGTACCAGTCCGATCCACCATGCACCTGCGAGCCAAGGCCCTCGGGTTCCTCACCCAAGCACTTCTTGCCCTACTGGCCCAAACAGGCAGAGGGTTCTCGAAGCTTCAGAGCTGTGGAAGATACCACTGAACCGAACTGTAAAAATAAAAAAATTCCCACAGGGGCTGGGCATGCAACTTGGGGAGAGAGAGCCTGCCTGCCTAGCATATGTGAGGCCCCAAGTTTGATCCACAGCAACACACGTGCATGTACATGTAAACACACATGCATGTATATGTAAACACACATGGGGGTGGGGTGGGATTAAAACAAGCAAAACTAAAAACAAAACAACAACAAGAAAACAGCTGAGGAAATGTTCGCACAAAGAGAACATTAGAATCCGGGCTGGTGATGACGTCAAGCTACTTATTTTACAATCCTGAAAACCTAAGCTTGCCCTGGAACCTATGGAAAAAGAAACACGACTCCCAAAGTTGTTCTCTGACTGCCACATGTGTGCACGCACATGCACACACACACACACACACACACACACACACACACACACACTACTGATAATAAATTAAAAAAAATCTTTCAAGTCATTAACTTGTAAAGAATACATGTAAGTTAGTTGAAAAGATCAAGATGTCAGGGGATAAGATACTAGTCCCTAAACAATGGAAAGTAAATAAAAATGGCTGAGACTGTGGATATTGCTCAGCCGCCAGAGGGTGTGGGTTCCACTGAAGCAGAGAGGAATGGAGTACTCACCCACCCCCACCCCCAGAACACCCAGCGAAAGTTTGAAAATAGCTCCTTTTGTTCACATTTTAAAATCATTTCCTAAGACCCCGTCTGGGAGCCACAGTGGTGGAACACCTCCCCCGCCCCGCCCCCTCCCCCTCCTTCAGTGTTCACACTTTCATTTCCCATTTCTGATTATTTCTTCTGAACTCCGTACTCTGGGTGCAGCCCCAGATGTGTGCTCGAGGCTGTCCGCTGTGACTAAATGTGTCACCGTGAGAGCCGAAAACAACCGAATCCTGCTCACCGTGGGATAGGCAGCAGTGAGGGGACCTGACCAAAATCTAGAGTTGCAGATGATGTGGGGATGCTTGCGACATAGTCTGTTAGTGACAGAGAATAGAGCCCCACAGCTCTCAAAGGAAAAAGAAACCCCTAGCCAACGGGCTGTCCCTGAGGGCTCCCCCCCCCCCCCCCCGAGTTCCAGCTCCGTGGGAGGAAGTGGGGAGTGAGCCTGCTTCCAAGCTTCCTGCCTCCTGAGCTTTCACATTCTCGGTGAGAATGACTTTGGTCATCATTTAAACAATTAAAAAAAGCAGTACCCCCCCCCCCCCCGCCTCATCCCCTGTCATTTTCTTAGTGAAAAATTTCTTCATACGTCAGCTGACTGTCTGGGTAAAGGCTGGGGGTGGGGGAGTGTCCGTGAGCAGTACTTTCATGAATCCTTCTTACCCTTGGCTGGCAACGCCTAGCTATCTCTATTTAGATTGTTTCTCCTTTGCCATTCTGGAAGCTTCTGAAAGGCAGAAGCCCAGTGTCTCTGTTTTATTCCTATCTAGCCACAGCACCGACACCAGTAAATCACAGGGCTGCCCCATGCAGGTGTGTTTTAACCTGGGATGGACAGAGGGTGCCAAGGATTGCCCGTGGGCTGAAGAGTGGCTCCGTGGTTCATCAGAGGGGAGGAGGGACCCTGAAAACCAAAAGGAGGGGATAATGATACAGGTGTGGTGTCCCCGCCTGCTGATCCTTGAGGATTTGTGCCAAATCCACACTAACCCAAGAGGGCCCACTCAGCCACTCAGAGCCTAGCTAGGCGAGGAGCTCAAGACCCCATTCTTAGTCACCCGGGCTCAGAGTTCCTGGGTCACACAGAAGCTGGAAGTGATCCAGCTTCATGCCGTAATGATTTATTTCTACAAGACATCAGATAAGGAAAGCCGGTGTAGAATGTCAAGTTGAAAAGTAACTCCAGAGCGTTGCAGGATTTTCCCTTCAAAAACCAAAACTGCCAGTAGCAAAATCGATCCTGGGCCAGAGACGTGGGATCGACTTCATTTATTTTCTGATCAAAAATGCAAAGCAGGCAAACCCGAGATTCCTGCAAAGACCCTTGAGTTCCAGAAGGGTTTGTAGAAATTGGGAGCAATTTCTTAAACTACTGGAGAAGAGACAAAATACTTTTCTTCTGGCATATGTATGTGGTGTGAGCACACATGTGTATGTGGTTAACAGGTCTACCTCCATTGCCCTAATCTGTCTTGTTCATGAAGGCAGGCAGGGTCTGTTAAACCCTGGGTTGATGATTCAGGGCCAGTCTCATCTGGCCAGCATGCCCAGAGACCCCTAGTGCTGGGATTACTGGTGGTTGCCATGTCAACGCAGCATTTATCTGGGTTCTGGGGTCTGAACTCAGATCCTCGTGTTTGTGAAGCAAGTGCGTTATCCACTGTGCATCTCTCCAGCCTGCGGTGAAATTGTTTGGAGGCTTTGAAAATAGTGTTTCCAAAGAAAGAGAGAGCAAGAGAGCCCAGGCTCTCCATCTGCCCGTCTCTGACCAGAGGCCGACTCCCAATTCTCATCCACTTGTCCCCACCTCTCACGTGCTGGGATTCCAGATGTGGCCAAGCCTTCTCTAATCCTCCTGATTTCCCCAGGCCCTACTCTCCCGTTAGACTAAACCTGATCGGCCTCTTCCACACTGAAGTCTGGGCCAAACACTTGGCCAGGTGGTGCTGGAGCCGCTGGGCTCTCTTAGCGCGCACACACACACACACACACACACACACACACACACACACACACACCCCGTGAGGCTGCTGAACATCCCCACAGAAAAATCCCCTTGGCCAGCTCTGGGCTGCCCCACCCTCTGCGGGGCCAAGACGTCCACCTGGCTAGACCCCCTGCTGGCATGGGAGGTGACAGCTTCCAACCCATGCTATGGAGGGAGAGGGGGAGGGACGGAGGAAGGGAGGGAGAGAGGGGGAGGGAGAGGAAGGAAGGGAGAAAGGAGGGAAGGAGGGAGGGAGGGAGGGAGGGAGGGAGGGAGGGAGGGAGGGAGGGAGGGAGGGAAGGAACCTTAGCGCTATAGATGGTTGAATGAAAATGGTTTGCTCTTATTTGGGGAGGGAATCAGAGAACAAGGGGACTCTTGAGGAGACAGAGGTTTGTCATTTTCTTATTTTATGACATGGGATCAGAACGCAGCGGCTTCTTTTCCTTTTGTCCTGGGTGCATCAAGGTCGTCTCTCCAATCGTCCCTTCTGAGTGCAGACCATGTTCCGTTGGAGCCTAAGATGCATTTTGTCACCGATCCTTGGAGAACTTTCACGCACCGTCACCTCTGCCAGAGGCCCAGCGCCTTCCTTTCTTTTAGGTGGCACCCACTGCTCCGTGTGGCTCAGGCCCCAGCCACGCGCATGCACGTCCTGGGTGTCACCGGGTCCAGGGGCCCTGGAGGGATGGCAGCAGCGCCCTCGCTTCGCCCTGACCCAACTGTCACCCAGGCCTAGCAGTCTGCCGGGGGGCGCAGGCCGAGAAGAGGGTGCAGAGGCGCGAAAGGCCCCTCCCCCTGCCCTGCCCGGGCCCCGGGGTGCGAAGTGTCGCTCGCTAGATGGCTGCGTCCTTTCGCCACAGGAAGGAGGGAAGGAGGCCGGAGGTGCCTTCACGACACGTCGCGGCCCTGACAGATCTGATAAAGAGGAAGGAAGCCGGCGGCGCTGCGGATCTGAGCTGACTACTCCCCAAACTGCCGGCGGCCTGCAGCTGGCCTCCCGCCGTTTGCCGAAGTGGCGCCCGAGAGAGGGTCGCCTGCGCCCCCTGCCGGGCATTTGTAGAAAGCCCCGGTGACAGCCAGAGCTTTGGGACCAGGGCCCACCTCTTGGGTGGGTGGGCACAGCTTGTCCGAGCCTGGGGCCTCTTCACTTGGGCTTGTCGCAAGAGATGTGCCCCCCAGAGAAGGAACCCAGTGCTGAGTGTGCCCCAGCTGGGCCTCAGTTTACCTGATAATCTAATTCGTTTGGTTGGCAACCTTAACGAGAAAAGCACGCACGCTTCAGAGGTCAGGGCACAACTTCATACCGCTGCAGTCCATCGCTGGGACAGCCATTTCCTAGCTGACCTTAAACAAGTGTCTTACCCCGTGGGCTTCAGTTTCCTCATCCGCTAAATGAGAATGCTCTATATTAGGATCCTGAAAGAACTCTAATAAGGTAAGGCACTTGGAACCGTTACTAACGTGATAGTACACGCTTGTTAGATGAAGCATTTAAAATGGCAGCGTGGCTGGGAAGCCTGTCAGCACCGGTTGAGAGGGGATTTTCCTGAGGCCTGAATTACAGAGCAGAGTATATGTTCTCTTTTGCTAGAAGCTCCATGTGCACTTGAACCTGCATCCTGAAGCTGCTGGATGTAGAATTCTACACACATCAGCTGGGTCTATTTGGTTGTTTAATGTTTTAAATTTTGGTTGTTAAACGTTTTAAATTTTTCCTCCCCCTCCCCTCTTTTCTTTGAAAAAAAAATTTTTTTTGAGACAGAGTATCATATATCCCAGGCTGGCTTTGAACTCACTAAGTAGCCAAGGATGACCTTGAGTTTCATATGGTCCTGTCTTCACCTCCTCAGAGCTGAGACCGCAGTTTCCTCGGTACTAGGGATTGAACCCAGGGCTTCAGGCTTGCTAAGCAATCACTCTAGCGTCTGGGCTACACACCGAGTCCCATTTCCTCCTTAGGCCGAGTCAGAGCCCGATCTGCCTGGCTGTCCTCCTTGTGGTTGTCCTCCTTCTTCACTGAGTATGGAACTTTTATTGGCGGACCTCCCCCCGCTGCAAAGCCATCCGTGGCACCCTCGTTGGCTCTGCGCCGTTTATCTGGTTGTTTTAAATGGTCCGCAGTTTCGCCGTGATGTGCTTAGGTGTGTTTTTATTTCGCATGGACTTTACAGATGTTTCATGGATTTGGGGGTTGACTCCTTTCAGAAAATTCTCAGCCATTATCCATCAAATGCAGCTCCAGCCCACTGCCCTGTCCTGCCCTTCCGGGGTTTCATTACACATGCTCAGGCTGCGGTATCCTCTTGTGTGGATCTTGTTTTCCTGGTTTTCAGTTGTTTTGTAACTTTTCCTTTCTTTGCTTTAATTTGGATAGGTCTCTCTCTCTCTCTCTCTCTCTCTCTCTCTCTCTCTCTCTCTCTCTCTCTCTCTCTCTCTCTCAGCATGTACACACGTGGAGTCCAGATTGCTCCCACAGATTAACTTACAGTTCAATGTTTTAGCAAGCTGGCCAGCAAACTCCAAGGACACTCCTGCACCCCGGGCCCTGTCTCCACCTCCCCAATACCGAGGACACTTGGAATATGCAGAATCCTACAGTATGTGACCTTTGGTGTCTGGCTGGTATCACAGAACAGTTTTTCTGGTTCGTCCATGCTGTGGCATCTGTCAGTATTTCATGTCTTTTCATGTATTACTCACTGTACGGATCTACATGCCAGTCCACTAGTCAGACATGTGAGCTGTCTGTATTATTTGAGTACCGTAGACGGCACAACTGTAAAGATGCTTCAAGATGCTGTGAATACATTACCCCCCCCCCTCTGCTTTCATATCTAAATTCCTTCCCCCACCCTGCTCCCAGCTCTCTGCAGCGCCCCCCCCCCAATGTTGTCTTCCTCTTGCTTCGCTTTATTAAACCTGGCCACATAAGGCCGTTTTCAAGCAAATATATAATGTGCTTTGAGCATGCTCCCCCCCATATCCCATCATCCTCCCTTTCATGGCCCTCCCCTCCCACTAGGCAGGCCCCTTTGTTCCCCTGGAGTTTCACTTCTACTTCCATATGTCATCTGTACACATATGACTGTATGTATCTATATAAAATCAGGACGCCCAAATGAGAGAAATCAGGCCGTTTGCCTTTGAGATTCTGAGGTAATTCACACGGTATGATCTGGCACAGTGGTAGCCATCTTCCTGTAGAGGACACAACTTTCCTGTTTTCTTCCTCCTCTTTTCAGTTTCTTCAAAGAGAGACTGGAGCAAGCTGTTCCAAGGCAGAGAACAACTTCATTCTTTATGGCTGAAAATACTCCCATTGTGCATGAACCACATTTTCTTTTTCTTTTTTTAAATTTTTATTTATTTATTTTTATTTTTGTTTTTCGAGACAGGTCTTCTCTGTGTAGCTTTGGTGCCTTTTCTGGAACCCACTCTGTAGACTAGACCAGGCTAGCCTCAAATTCAGAGATCCACCTGCCTCTGCCTCCTGAGTGCTGGGATTAAAGGCGTGCGCCACCACTGCCCAGCTAAACCACATTTTCTTAATGCATCCCTCTCTTGTTGGGACACCTGCCTGGATCTGTAGCTTAGCTATTATGAATAGTGCTCCGATGAACACAGATGTGTAAGCACCTCTGGGATGCGTCGGCTTGGGGGCTCTTAGGTTAATAACCAGGAGTGGTACATCTGGGTGATTTAGTTCTAGTGTAAATTTTTTGGGAACCTCATTTTGACGTGCACAGCAGCTGCACCAGCTTGCCTTCCCATCACCTAAATGGGGGCTGTTCTTCCTCACATCCTTGCTAGCACTTGCCACTTGATTTTCTAATCATACAATGCGTCTCTGCGTGTGCACACAAGTGCAGGTGCCTCGGAGGCCAGGGGGAACAGATACTCTGGAGCTGGAGTAGGAGGTGGTTGGGAGCCACCCAGAGTGGATGCCAGGATGCCAACTCAGGTCTGTAAGAGGAGTGAGTGCCCATAACTGCTCAGCACCTTCTCCAGCCCTGGGAGGCATTTGTTTCTTGGTAATAGCCATTCTGGCTAGGGTAAAATGGACTCTCTCTCAATATAGTTTCAATTTGCATTTCCCTGTTAGTTAAGGATGTTGAATGGTCTTTCAAATATTTACTGGTCATTTGTTTCTTTTAGGACTATAGTCAGTTCATTTGCCCACCTACTGATGGTTCATTTTTTAATTAAAAAAAGAAAAATCTATACAGATTGTAGACATTAGTCCCCAGTTGGTGAAGGTTTTCCCAGGACAGTTGGTGAAGATTCTCTTTCAATCTGTAGGCATCACTCTGCTCTGGTGATTGCTTTCGCTGTGCAGCAAGCAGCTTTTGAATACCCTGCAATCCCACGTGTCTGTTCTCGATGTTATGCCTTCACCTGCAGTGGTTAGTTTTAAATGTCAACTTGCCACAACTTAGAATCACCAGGGAAGAGAGCCTCAGTGAGAAATTGTCTAGATGGAGTTAGCTTGAGGGTATGTCTGTGGGAGACTGTCGACTCACTGACCCAGCCTACTGTGGGCGGCACCATTCCTTAGGCTGGGCCCTGAACTAAGAGTGAAGGGCAATGATGAGCAAAATCAGCAAGCTGGTGGCATGGTTGCATTCATCCTCTCCGCCCCTGACTTTACCTTCCCTGTAAGGATTAACATGGAAACGTAAGCCTAATAAAGCCCTCCTCCTCAAGGACATCTTTGGGCAGGGTATTTTGTCACAGCAACAGGGAAGACACGAGGATTGTGCCTACATTTTATGTTCTCCCCTAGGCTGTGTTTCATGCCTTACATTGTTATGGCTTTGACCCATCTGAATCAACTTTTGCACAGGGTGAGAGTTGGGCATCTAGTTTTGTTTTTCATGTGGATATCTAATTTTCCCAGCACCATTACTGTCTTTTCTCCAATGTATTTTTGACACCTTTATCAAATATTAGGTGCCAGTAGCTATGAGTTTATTTCTAGTCTATTCCATTGGTCTACATTTCTTGAGTTTGGGCCAGTACCATGCTGTTTTTGTTACTATGACTCCAAGCATAATTTGATATCTCTAACATTGTTCTATGATTATTCTGGCTGTTCAGAGTATTTTTCTTTTCCATATAAACTTCAGGATATATAGATGTATAGTTTTGTGAAGAATGGTACTGGAGTTTTGGTAGGAAATAAGTTAATCTTTTCTTAGAAATCAGGAAAAAAAAAACAACAATAGCTTCAGAAGCCGAGATATAAGCCTAACTAAAGATAAAAGATTTCTATGATTCGATGAATGTAAGAAAATCCTCCCATGTCCATAGGCCAACTTGATCTAGACAATCCCTCTAGACTCTCTCCCAAGTGACTCTACTGTGGCAAGTTGAGAAACCCACCACACCAGATCACACGTGGGTCTGATTCTCAGTCTGAGGTATCGGCATCTTTTAAAGGAAGAAGACTATTTGCACTTAGGGGTCCTGGGAGAGGTTTGCTAGTTGCTGTAACTGGGTTTTTATTCCGGTTTGGATTATTGCTCCTTTCTCTCTCTACTTGCACCAGGGGTTTCTGGCTGTGTTGGACACAATGGGTCCTTTCCTAGCTGCCTTTGCTCATGCAATCATATGAAATTTGTTCTTCTCCAGTCTCCTTTCCCCCATGTTAGGGCTCCTCTAAGTATTTTCTGCAACGCTGGCGTGGTGGTCATGAGCTGTTTCAGTTGGTGCTTATCTTGAGATGGCCTCCTTGTTCTCTCAATTTTAAGAGAACTTCGCTGGATCTAAGAATCTCGGCTGGCCATTATTTACTTTCAGGACTTGAAATGATGCTGTGTTTCCTGGCTTTGGGGTTTCTATTGGGAGGTCTGATGTTATTCTCCTGTTTCTGTGCACTACTAACTTTTTTCTTACATCTTTCTATTCGAGACAGGGTTTCTCTGTATAGCCCTGGCTGTCCTGGAACTCACTCTGTAGCCCAGGCTGGCCTCAAACTCAAGAGATCCACCTGCCTCTGCCTCCCAAGTGCTGGCATGAAGACAGAGAAAACCTTGTCTTGAAAAACCAAAATAATTTCTTTCAAAACAGGTACTTTATATAAGCTTACATTTTTCCTACTTATTTTTCCTCCACCACCCAGGTCTCCTTCTGAAGAAACTGATGTTAGCAATTTAACTTCTCATTTGCTTAGTGTGAGTATATGGTAATGATACTGACTTTTAAATCTTTAAATTCATTGTATATATCTAGGTGTTTTGTCTGCCTGTGTCTGTGCATCACGCGCATGCCTGGTGCCCAAGGAGGCCAAGAGAGTGACAGATCTCCTAGGACTGGAGATACAGTTATGAAACATCATATGGGTGGCTGGGAGTTCAAATCCAGGTCCTCTGGAGCAGCGCTCTTAATTGCTAAGCTACTCTCCAGCCCTGACTTTTGAATATATTTAATGTTGTATGTAGAATTCAGCTGCATTCTGCTGAGAATTTGCACACTGTTTTGGATTACACAGACGCCATCATTCTTTTGCTTCCACCCACGCCGTCCACTCTCGCTGCGCTGCTGGGGTGACCTCACAGCAGCTGTGAAAAGCAGAGGGACAGCAGCTGTGACGGGACACGGCTTCCACTTCATGCTCTTGTCACAGTTTCTGGGAAGTTACTGGTGAAGTTTTTATCGGGTTAAAAAAATATTACTGGTCCAGGGGCTGAGAGTCAGCTTGACAGTTAAAAGTGTTTATCGCTCTTGTTCAGGACCACAACAGGCAGCCTGTCACTCCAGCTCCAGAGGATTCTTCTGCTCTCTGCAGGCACCCCTACATACATGAGCGTGTGTGTGTGTGTGTGTGTGTGTGTGTGTGTGTGTGTGTGTGTACATAAAAACAAAATATTTTTAAATTTGCCCTATTTTGCTAAGAGTATCAGTTTTTACTAAATCATTCACTACACCAGTTGTGAGTTGATAGCATTTCATTTTCCTTCCTATTAAATGTGCTGAATCATATCAGAAAAGCACTCTCAAATACTTTTATACCAAGTTATTTCCATGAAGGAGACAAAAGAATTCTTTGATAGTGAAAATATATTTATTTACTTTTTTAATACAATAGCTGCCAGCAATCTACTGGTGTTGATGCTCCAGAGAGAAGAAAGAAAATGCAAGCATTCCGTAATGGGCTTTCATTCCTACCCAAGGAATTCTATAAACAAATACTCCAATCCTGTTTGGTCAGCATTATGGCTTGGGTGCTGAATTTTTATGGCTTGGGACTTAAATTTTTTCCGCACACTTTGATAATTGTAAAGATGAGCCTTTAGAAGTCTGCTGTGAGTTTCACTAATAAACGTGCTCTCTCTGACCAAATGTTGATTACTGCCACCCGAAGAAACTGGTGAGTCCACTACAACTTGATGGGATGTAGACCAAAATCTTCACTAAAAAATAATTTCTACTTCCCCTCATTTTTACTTTATAGATATTTCCTAAATGAGTTTAAATATGAAGAAACAAACCCTATCTACATGCAACTCTGGCAAGATTCCAGAATACCTCAGCCGAAGTATAAATGCCTACATTCTAGAGCTGATCCACTCAGTGTACAAATCACTCAGAATCTCCTCATGGTATGCAAACTGCTCAAGAGTTTAGAGCTATGAAAGCTAATGCTACTGAGAAAATCTTATTTGCATTGCATTGAAAATCTGTATCTACAGAACCAAGGAAGTTACAGAAATTAGAATAGTGAGGCGTGCCCACTGTTCAATAGTTTCTCAGTATCCACTGAAAACTAGGGAGACTCCACTCAGAATTCCGCCTCCAAGGGGAGGGCTGGTAAGGAAAGGAGGTGAAACACAGAGGGATGAGTCACTGGTGTGGATGTGAGCCCACACACTGCATCAGCTGCATGGAAACTTCCACATTCGCACGTCTCAGATCTCCAGGTTTTAAGCCACGAGCTCTGCCCAGGGGTGGTGGTGCTCACTGCAGGCCTCCTTCTCACAGCTTCCGTCCATTGCCAATCTCAAACCTGTCTGACTTTCTTCACAGAAAACTAAACTATCTCTCTACAGAGAAAAACAATTCTGCCTTTGTCAAAACCAAGGCAGGCTTCCCTTCCTTGGACATCCAGAGACAGCAAGAGCAACCATGAGGCAAATCAGGAGCCACAGAGAATAACCACCAGGGGTGGGCATCTCCGCCAGTTTCAGCCTGTCCTCTTCACTGTCCTCCACAACCTCTGGTGTGAGAAGCCCTCACTCCATCCACTTGCGGAAAGAACAGGCATTCACTCTCTGGAATCTTCCTCATGAAAGCTGCAATCCTACCCAAGGACAAGCTGTCACTATGTAAAGTTGGGACATTTCTGCCCGTGGAGACACTGCAGGGTCACTTCTCAAAGGAGGAAAGATAGTGCCTCCCCCTGGAACCAGACACATCCCCACCCAGTGTTTGCACAGTGATGGGTGCTCACACCCTGATCCGAAATAAGGGGGAAGCTGTGGCCGAGGCATCTCCCTGAGCCACAGGGACACACTGTAAAGCTCCCCTTTCCCCATGCGAAGCCAACTACTGGTCAGGTTTAAAAGGGGGCTGCTGATGAGTCAGACCGCTTCCTCAGAGCCGGCGTTTATTTACTGTCTGCACACCAAAGGGAAAGCAGGCCACCTCGAAGCGGCGTACTGTGGGGCGGAAAGCCTGTGGGAAACAGCACTTCTTCAACAAGTTACATTAAAAAAAATCATCAAAACTGTAGTACAGTCACATCCAGGCTCTGGAGGACTGCTTAGAGAGTCCACTTTGTTTGGGTGAGGGGACAGTAAATACACAGCAAACCTCTCCTTTTTACCAAACCCTTTCTCCTGTTAGACTACAAACAACTTTCAGCTTAGACTTTGTTTGAAAAGGAGAAAACAGGCCACAATCCCAACACTCGGGAGGAAAAGGCAGGATGGCCACAGCTTTGAGCCAGCCTGGTTCACCTATCAAGGTCCAGGCCAACCAGGGCTTCAGAGTGACATCTTACTCAACACAAACAGCAAGGACAAAACAGTGCTAGTCCTCAGTGTGGCAGTGGACGTTAGGCAAAACTGGGGAACTACACACCACCACGACAACCACAATTTATCCCAAGAGAAGTGCAGGGCCTCCCCTCGGTCTAAAGCAAATGGAGGTGGAATGGGAGCACGTGACCTGTGCTTCACGGGAGTTTAAGATGGGCTGGATGATGCATTCTTCACACCCCCTCCAGAGTCTGCTTTAGGAGTAACGTGTACTTGACCTTCCAGTAAGCTGACCCTGACCCCGAGTGAGGTCTGAGTGGTCCCCATGCTGCTCACCACGCTGCAGCAGTGAGTGTCAGCTTGTGTAGTGCTGCTGCTCCAAGACAGGAGGACCAGGGCCACCCAAGAAAGGAGCTTCTCACAAGAGGGAGGGAGGCTTGGCGGGGCTCGGGGACAAAGCCTTGTCAGACCTACACAGAGCCCTGGGTTCCGTCCCAGAGAGAGAGAGAGAGAGGGAGAGAGACAGAGAGAGAGAGACAGAGACACAGAGAGAGAGAGAGCTGTGACAATAAAGGCAGAAATACTGTTGCAAATGTATCTAAGGCCCCGGGTGAAACCCACAGCAGGTAACATAACAGAGAACCCACCCATCTTCTCTCATCATTTTGAGGATGTCTTCCCAGCCCTCAGTCTTTCGGTTTCTACATAGTATTGGATGTTACAATTTATACAAAGGACACATTTGGGCAAAATTAAGTATCTACCAAGAACCCAGCAGTCTCTCTATGGAAGGCAGTTTCCCAGACAGCAACACCCTCAGCACACTCCAGGGCAGAGGACACTGAAATAGCATGTCCAACACAGTAGCAACCCGTCCATATTCCTTACTCAATATTACAATTCTCCCCAATACATAAATATTCTTTGTACCATGCATTACACACCAGCGTGGGCCCACTGACGTCACGGCTACTATTCTAATGGTTGACCACTGGACCTCAAGTTTGCCATCTACACAGTGGATGGACATGCTGGTCGGGGCTCCAGAGGGATGGCAAACTGCCTCTCGTGTGACGAGCTTGTGGAGGAATGCCTCCGAACTGGAGGAGATGGGCAGGGCAGGGGGGCCGGGTAGAAGATTTTAGAATAATACTGCTTAGGAGTGTGTATTGGAGATAACTACTACACTTTGTCTACCTTTAATCCTAGTCTTGAGTAACTGCATGTTCATGCAAAAAAATACACTTCTATTTTAGAGGAGGCAGAGCAGTCTGTTAGGAAAGCGGATTCTGGGGGATCTGAAGGCATCTCTCTCAAAAGTGCTGTTTACTTGGTAAGTCTCTTGGCGACATCACTGTATGCGATTTCCACCTCCTTGTCGCTGGGGCAGGTGTTGGTGAACTCATCCCTGCTGTAGGCATTTGTCAGGTATCTCCAGATGCCCGTCATTCCTTTAGGAATATCAAAGTTGCGGTATTTTTTGGCCACCACCTATAAAATACAAGAGACCAAGAGTTACACCTACCTTCCAAGTCTCCACACTAAGTACGTCTGACTGAAGGACCATTCATTCTGTGAACCTTTGTCAGCACATTCTGGAGGCAGAAGCTCTTCCATGTTCTGTTCCCAGCTTCCATGCTGGGCAGCTCACAACAGCCTGTAACCCAGCAAGGAGAAAGGCACCCTCCTGGCCTCCCAGGTTAGCCAGGTGAACGCGCGCACTCAGAGAGAGCAAGCTACATTTCACTAGGACCAGGAGCGCATGCTGCATGCACTTGGAAATGCGGCAGCGGCTACAGAAGCCTGCCTCGGACTTGGGGAGATGGCTGAGTACAATCATCGCTGGGGAAGTATGTTTTAAACACACGCTATTTTCCGTTTGCTTTCTTTTCTTCCTTTTTTAGTCTGGGCTTGTTTTTGGTATAGTCTCATGTTAGTTACGCTGGCCTTGAACTCTCCATCTCCTGCCCTCATCTCCCAAATGCTGGGATTGCATACCAGCTTCTCAAACGGTTTTTCTTATCTTAGAGCTTTACTACATAACTAATGCTCATTTAATAACTGAGCGTGGTGACCACTTGGCATTTCTGGTTTTGAATTAAAAAGGTCAGGTAGGGGTTGATCACCAAACGGGATTTGACAGGGTCAGGCCAGTTCAGAGTTACCCATGACATCTTTGAGTTTTTATTCAGTCACAGGAAAAGAAAAAAAAAAATTCTTGCTCCAGTCTCAGTGTTTTCCTCCCTGAGACAGGGTCTCACACAGCCCAGCTCCACTTTCTATTAAGTGGCCCGAGGACGTGTTGACGGGGTGGAGAATCACTGCTCCGGCAGCACCCCCACTTCTGGCAGGCCCACCTTGACAATGTGCAGCTTGGGCAGCAGGTTGCAGTCTGCCAATGTCATCTCATCGCCGTCCAGAAATCTACGTGTGGAAAACTTGATGTCCTCCATACTGTTCTCATCAATTTCATCAGGGAGGGGCGAATTCAGATACTCATCCAGTTTCTGCAGAGTCTTCAGGAGCCCCCTCTCCAGCGCTGAAACAGACACAAACACCGTCAGAGAGGAAGCCAGCCCTGAGCAGGGCTGTGCCTCAGTAACTGCGGGATGTTCACTAGTACCCCGGGCCCTCACACCCTCAGCTCGGCTCCAGAGCAAGACAGAAGGCCCCTGCCTGCCCCTGGAGCTTGTCTACACTCTCGCTCCAGCAAGCGTATAAACAAATGAGAGTCCTGTCTATTTTGCCAACCAACAAACGCCCCCCCCCCCCACACACACACACACTACACATGCTGCAGCCCAACCCGCTGGTGTGTAACCGCAAAGACAGGTGGGGAAAGCAAGTCTACTGATTCACAGCCGGGAGGAATTCTTATCAAGAGGAGAGCACGAGAAAGTGGTCAGGAGGCACCAGTGCCTGGGGTCTCAGCCTGTCTTGTAACACATAAGAGGCCAAGAACAGGACTGCCTCGCCCAAGGCCCGAGCAGAACGGGAAGGCACAGTTACAGTTCTGAACTGGCTGCCTCCTTGAGAGCCAGAACTAGAGACAGCGGCTGTCAATGCCTCGGAAGTCGGACTAAACCACGTGCACGCACCTGAGAGTCAGGTCAGCTAGCCTTAGAGGAGGGAGCAGGAGCATTATAGAAAGGAATATAGAACAACAGCCTCCACTAACCCCTTCCTTTTGTGTTGTTGCTGGTTTGGAGAGGAGTGTGTGGTGTGTGGTGTGTGTGTGTGTGTGTATGTGGGGGGGGGGAGGGGAGTACTGGATCCTAGACCTAGTGCATGACAGACAACCCCCTAGCTATTGAACTATATATCCCCAGCCTAATCCACCTCCCCCACAATTCTCAAAATAGATTAACTCATGCTAACATCTGGTAAAAAGAAAAAATAAGGGTAAATATCATGACCTTGTTCACAGCAATACATACATGTGTAAGTATGAAGAAGGTTGGAGCCTTTAAACCATAAAGTCAAGTATTACACGCTTTACATCAGGTATTTCACCAGCAACATAAATCCACCCTATCAACACTTCTTCCAATTGCTACCTCCCTCCCCATCCCTCAGTTTCTCTGTGGCAATGGATGAAGTCTGGCTATGTAAGAACTTATAGGAACCAAAAGATGAATGAATTTAAAAGACAAAAAGCAACAGAGTTCAGAAGCCGTGTGAACAAGTAGAAGGGATATATTCAACAAAATATAAACTCGATCTTGTAAACTAGAGTAGATTTGAGTGCTTAGAGGAACTGCTTGGAAGAATTATGAGATGTGGCCTTTGGAGGACGTTTGTCCCGAGGGGATGGGCTTTGGGGGAATCAAAAGTACATGTCATTCCCAGTGTGTGTGTGTGTGTGTGTGTGTGTGTGTATGTGTGTGTGTGTGTGTGTCTGTCTGTCTCTGTCTGTCTCTTGGATCAGACGGAAGCTCTCAGCCAGTGCCTCAACACCACACCCACCTGTCTGCCTGCTGCCATGCTCTCCTGTGATGACCATGGACAAGCCCTCTGAAACTGTAAGCCCTAATAAATGCTTTCTTCTATAAGTGGCCTTGGTCCTGGTATCTCAGCACAGCAACAGAAAAGTAATTAAGACATGGACCTTTCCTTTCCTTCTCTCAGGCTGACACTACCAAGAAAACCCTCAGAAGCAGTGACAGTGAGCACCCTGTTCTAGCTCCCAATCTCAAGGAGGAAATGGAAATCTTCCAGTATTCCCAAGTATGGTGGTTGCTACAATTTCCTACAGAAAATGATAGCAAACAGTATACTGTGTGTAACAGAGTCTCACTATGTGGTCCTGGTTGACCTCAAACTTGCTCCGGTCATCCTACCTCCGTCTTGTGAGTGATGGAATTACTGGGTCATCATGCCAGGCAGGAAAAAAAAAAAAAAACGAGTTTCTTAAAAATGTATGGAGAACGGGGCTGAAAGGTGGCTCAGAGGTTAACAGCACTGGCTGCTCTTCTAGAGGACCCAGGTTCAATTCCCAGCACCCAAATGGCAGCTCATGTCTGTCTGTAACTCCAATTGTCTATAACTCCAATTCCAGAGCTTCTGACACCCTCACATAGACATACATGCAGGCAAAACACCAATGCACATAAAAATTAGAAAATGTGTTGAGCTTGCTGCTAAGCATCTGTGGGGGACGATGGGAATGAAGGAGGCACCGTGTCTGGCTATGAAACACAGAAAAATCCCCTTTAACACGTAAAAAGAGAGTGGATGAAGTTTCTACTTCGGTAAATACCAAGTTTTATGTGTGTACTGTTCGAAGATGTGTTGCTGTGATTGGTGTTAAAAAAAAAAAAAAAAAAAAAAAAAGCTGAATGGCCAATAACTAGGCAGGAAAGATAGAGGAGAAAATCAAGACCCACAAGAGGCACCATCAAAACTCGGAACAAGTTGGCTACCAAGAAGAGGAAAGAGAAAAGCCATGTGGTAAAATGTATATTAATAAAAATGTGGGTTAATTTAAGTTATAAGAGCTAGTGGTGCAAGCCTAACTATAGGCCGAGCTTTCATAAGGAATAAGTCTCCTCCACGTCATTTTCTGTGAGCTGGTGCTCTCCCTGCCAAACCTGATTACAGACAGCGACAAACACACAGGCTGGATCCATCAAGATCACCCTCATTTTCTCCACAATCAAACAGGAGGGCTTTTTCTGGGTTGTTTTGTTTTGTTTTGCTTTGTTTTTTTAGAAAACAAATAGGCAGCAGAGGATGATAGAATTCAGAAATAAATTTGGGGAATTATGAGCACTCAGCTGAACCTGGAGACATGACAGGGAATCATCATTTAAAAATAAAGATTAAAAAAACACAGCAATAGCTACTACCTTCTTTTAATATTATACAAGACAATGGTAAAGCATATACAGCTAAAACACAATGATACAATTATTAATAATATGAACTAATAACAATCCAGGGTTAAAAATAGCTAGGTTAGTAAGGAATTGAGGGCATGATGGAAAAATCTTTTTATGGTTATACTTAAAAGAAAAGAAACAGCTGAGTGGTGGTGGCACACACCTTTTATCCCAGCATGCAAAGGCACGTGGATCTCTGTGAGTCTGAGGCCAGCCTGGTCTACACAGCAAGTTCCAGGACAGCCAGGGCTACACAGAGAAACCCTGTCTCAAAAAAACAAACAACAAAACCAGTGAAAATGGAGAAAGGAAAATCAGTAATAATTTATGTCATTATTAATAAAAATTAATGATTCATCGTAAGGTATGGCCAACGAAAAAAAGACACAAACAGGCACGAGGAGGTTCCAAAAACTGCCAGTCAATGAACCCAACAAAGTTCCAAGGCTCAGCTCCCAGGCAAAGGCCTCTGTTGATAGGACAAGGAAACACCAAGATTAACCACTGGGGGGCAGCAGCAGGTCGCCAGAAAGTGGTCTGTCTGCAAGTTAGGACTGTTACTCTCCTATCTCTAGGAAGCTAGTCCCAAAAAACAAAGAAACAAAATGCAATGCAGTATACATAGCTTAAAATTAATTATGAAAATTAAAAACATTTTGGCCTATGGAAATACAGCAAAATTAAAAAATGCAGACACACGAGTCAGAAGTCTATGGAAATGACCACTTTGAGGTTACAGAAAATACAAACTGGTACAGACTTTTGAAATTTTGGCAAAATTAAAATGCGTAAAATTGCTAGACACGATGGCACAAGTCTATAATCTGCATCCAGGAGAGCTGAGGGTCACACAGTAAGACGCCATCTCAGAGGAGGAGGAAAGACTTGGGCCTGCCCACACGTATTTGGAATCTAGGATAGTCTTGGGTAGCATGGTCACGGCCAAACCCCTTGAGGCCATCTACAAGGTCCAACTAGGAAATGGCAGATACAAGTCCTATTGAATAAGGAGCATTTCTAAAGCCTGAGGCACACTTGTTTTGACTGGAAGGACTGGGGTGGGGGTGGTACAATTCACGGTCTTCTCCTGCCTCAGCCTCAGGAATGCTGGGGTCACAAATGACAAAAAGCATTTTTTTTTGGGGGGGGGGTGAGACAGGGTTTCTCTGTGTAGTTTTAGCGCCTGTCCTGGATCTCGCTCTGTAGACCAGGCTGGCCTCGAACTCAGAGATCCGCCTGGCTCTGCCTTCCAAGTACTGGGATTAAAGGCGTGCACCACCACCACCCGGCTGATAGGAAGCATTTCTAATACATAATAATGTGAATATGCACAACACGGTTTTATATAAAACGACTCCCAGTCACCTAGGATCTGTTATTGAATTACATACTGAAATTATATTGAATTTACTCTCCAACAGCAAGTCAGAGAGGATCAGAGGAAGTGTCTTTTGGACAGGACAGGACTCATGAACACTCATGAACACACAGCAGCTGCGGTCGCCGCACAAGCCAAACCAGTTAGCATTCTAGCACGGGAATGGGGGAGACGCATGAGCCCCATCCCTAGCTGAGGAACTACTGACAATTGATGGCTTCTGGGGGAGAGAGAGTCAGTTTTCTTTAAAGGTGTGGCTCCTGGTAGGTCACCCAGTTTCCAGTGGATGGCCCCACACCCAGGAATATATGAACAGCACAAATTGTCATCAGTGGGTTATTAAAAAAAGACATGAAGTTGAAGGAGTGGGGGGATGGGGGGATGGGTGGAGTTAGGGGGGGGAGAGTGAACAGGACAGTGTCAAAATACATCGTGTGCATGTATGGTAGTCTCAAAGAACAAAAATAGCATTAAAAACTATCCCTCCACAACCTTAGCTTTTCCAATAAGCAAAACTTGCTCTATTACTTATATGATTTGAATGGGCAGATTAAATGTGACATAAACATTTCTGTTGGTAAAATAGAGACATCAATCTGAGCACCAGCCCTTGTCCATTTTCACTAGACTAATACGATAACATCTAGACAGCTAAGTCCTTAGAATTAGGTCCTAAGGGTCTTTAAACTCTTCGTATGTAATGGATTTTACAAATATTTACCAGGCTGATAAAGCCAAGACTTGTCAATGAAAAGGTGACGCCCACGTCTGTGTAAACTGCCGGAGTGTGAGTGTGAGTTGGGAGACGCTGCCGCCGCTGCCTCAGCTTATTAAAAGCGTGTAATTGCCCTCAACCGACGGTAAGAGAACGGCAGCCAGCACACAAGGGACAGCATTCAACGCAAAGTGGATTTCAAAGTGTTTTCTAAAGTCTCAGGGCAGTGGCGGTCCCTGTGGGAAAAGGTAGCTCGGCAACTAGAATTCTTATTTACCAATAGGTATTGACTAGGAAGAAAGCCTTCTGCGTTAAGTGCTTGCCTCGTCCTTCCTTACTGGCTGCAGCACTCTAAAGACAGTAGGCGTAGGTGGCCACTTAGGCAGTAACAACTTGACAGGTAAAAATAGAAT
Source organism: Peromyscus leucopus (assembly GCF_004664715.2). Taxonomy (NCBI): domain Eukaryota; kingdom Metazoa; phylum Chordata; class Mammalia; order Rodentia; family Cricetidae; genus Peromyscus; species Peromyscus leucopus. Next base: position 136,091,503 of record NC_051064.1, read on the forward strand.
ACAAAGTTATACTTAAGTGAGTCACTCTCCTTCCCCAGCCCTCATCCCCCAAGGCAAAGGAAAACTCACTTTATTTTCCTCTTCTACCCAACATGTAGTAAAAGAAATCCACCCGAAACTCCAGCCCTCAAAAACTGCACACAGAAATAAAAACATTACAAAGAGCACAGGGTGGTCAGCTAGCAGACCTGGGTATAAAGGCCAGCTCTGTGAAAACACTGCCTGCACAAGCAGAGAGCAAAACACACACTCTGGGAAGAGGGGACTCCAACTTAACCATTTGCTCAGAGTATAAATTGCATAGAGAGAGAGACATTTTTAGTCAGGAAAATGGCTAATTACTCAAGAAAATTGCTTCTAAACCAAGGCAGCCGCTGGAACACATTATAAAAATAGATGTAAAAAGCCAAGCCTGGGCACTAAAACTGTCCCCTCCCCCTCCACTGAAGAAAAACACTCCAGAAACCAAGAGTAAAGACACGGAATCCCATACTGAGTTATGAAAGGCTGTGAGCTTAGAGCTGGAAGCTGAAATACCAGGGGAAGTAGCACGAGCTTTGCTTTTGGGTATTTGCTGCTACAACAGCACTGATCATCAACCCCCATCCCCAGGCTGCCAGGGCTTCGGAGCCCAGCTCAAACTACCACCCTGCCTACAGCCAGAGCAGGCACAACCCATTTTTAGAGGGCAGACTTTTGTCTGTTTTTTGTTACTGTTCTAACTTTTTGGGTTTGGGTTTTTTATTTGGTTTTTTGACACTTCCATGTAGCCAGGCTGGCCTCAAACTCTGTATCTTTTAATTAAAACAAACGGCCGGGCGGTGGTGGCGCACGCCTTTAATCCCAGCACTCGGGAGGCAGAGCCAGGCGGATCTCTGCGAGTTCGAGGCCAGCCTGGGCTACCAAGTAAGCTCCAGGAAAGGTGCAAAGCTACACAGAGAAACCCTGTCTCGAAAAAAAACCAAAAAAAAAAAATAAAATAAAATAAAAAAATAAAACAAACAAACAAGTTGTCTCTATACTACTAAACTATCCCTCACCATAATAATGACCTGAACCAAAATTTCTAGTTTTATGATCTGCAGGCTGGTGAGTCCAATCACCTAAAGACCACACCCAAAACTGCTCAAGAGGAGGAATCAGCAGCACACATACACACAGCAAAGCACAGAGCTCGTTTAGGCTGCCAGTCCCCCACAATAACCAAGTGATTTAGTTATCAGTCAATCAAAGCTAACTCTATCTCACCACCACAACCAATCTGCCCACCCCTGGACGTGTCCTCAGTTCTCTGCGGGGTTCCCTTGAGTAACTCTCAGTGTCTGAGAACTCAATGCCTCCCATCACACATCTACCAGACTCCGGGCACCGCACCGGAGCAGGTGCTGGATGCGCAGCAATTTAACCACTTCCCCGGGGTTCTCATCACCTCCACCGACAGCTCTGATCCTTACAGGAAAGCCTCAACTCCACACACTCCCTCCTCACACTCACTGTCTTCATAACAGCTCAAACTGTTGTGTGGGTTTTGTTTCTGTTGTGACAATCCAATTTATTTTATTTTATTTTATTTTATTTTACCTTCATTGGCTTCTGGCCTTGAGTTCTTGATGTAAGCAGAGAATTTGGCAAAGATGTCCATTCCAGCAGTGTTTGACTCCGGGTGTTTTGGTGAAAGCTTTAAATACCTAAATAGAAAAGGTGATGCTGGATTACAGATCCTTCCAGAAGAAATTACCCCAAGTCCTATCAATCTGCAAGCCACTATTCAGGTGACACCTGCAGAAATCTCTGAACAGTTCCTGACCTAAGAAACACCATCACCTGTTTTCTATGGTAGTTTTTAAATGGTTTTTTTTTCGTTAGGAAACAAAGCTCTGCATGGTGTTTTTGTTCACATATTAATATTCCTGGCAATCAAAGGGCATCCACTCCCCAGCTCCATTTAGTGATTAGAATGCTAAGGAAATGGCTTGTTAAGGGGTCTGGGCCAGGAGAACACACAGGAACAGATAGATGTCCTAGGATGAGACTTTTCAAGCAGGCCATCCAAGGGAGCTTTTCATGGTAAAGGGAATGTACTCCATCTTCACGTCCAACACGGCAACCATTAGTGCCAAGAGGCTATCAGAACAACTTTAAAAGAACCACAAAGAAATAAGGCAAGTCACACTCAAACTCTCTGCAGCCGGGGGCACAGCTCTCACAGCTGGGTGCTTAGTATGCTGGGCACTGGCCTGGCCTTGTGAGCAGCCTGAGGGAACCAGACAGCAGGAGGAGCCCAGGCTGGTCAAGCATCTTGATCATCCACAGCCAGCTGAGGACAAAGCAGTAGGTGGACCATTCACTTCCTAACAGCAGCCGGCCTTTCCCAGTCCCTATGTGCTAAACACGCTGTAGTTTATTTAGGACCTCAGTGCTATGCAATAAATAAATAAATAGGATGTCAGACATCATACTGAACCCTCTTTTGTGCTGTGACCAAGTTTTCAACTTTAAGAAAGTCATGACACACCAGCTTTGAATAGGTGTGCACACGCATGTACTTTACGTGTTTAAATTTCAACCACACATATTCATCAGTGTTTCTTCCTTAGAATGGAAGTCCGTGTGTGGGAAAAGTCTGGGCCACTCCCCTCCTTCAGCAGACCTTGCTTCATCTCAGAGGACGGCCTAGAGACTTTCAGTCCCTGAGCCCTGCTTCAGAGAATATTAATTAGCTGGAAGGCCTTGGAAAGTAAGGTACAATTTCACACTAAACTACTTATTTCAACTTATTCGAGAGGATGCTCTCTGGTCTATTTCCCTTAAATTAAAATGAAGGGGAAACAAAATTTGAAAGAAATTGTATTACAATGCAATGTTTTATTCTGTGTCTCTCTCATACACATACACATTTACAAACATATATATTCCAGGCTGGCCTCAAATTCACAATCCTCCTGCCCCAGCCTTCTGAGTGCTGGAATCAGTGTATTTACATTTCTTCTGCTTGCTACTGTGAATTCAGTAAAGGTCTATCTTCTAAAAAAAAAAAAACTCAGGCTGGTTTACTTTTTAATAGGTCCACCTAGTCTCCAAATTTCTGTTTAACCCTGGAAACTTCTCCCATAAACATTACACGACGTGTCTTAGTGAACAAACAGAATGCGTTTATGGGAATCACACACGTGCATGGACATTCTTCCTAACCTGAGTGGAGACATGAATCCCAAAGCCAACATCCCTGGCTCTTCCCTGACTCTGAAAACAGCCAGCTTGCCGTGGCGTGTTACCAATGGCTCTCACTCACAATGAAGACCCACACCGAGCATGCCAACAGAGCCAGTGTAGAGAAGACAGGGCCTCTTCAGTGTCTTCCTCTAGCCCAGTGTGACCCCTACTCTTGTGAAGCTGAGGCAGGAGGATCATGAATTTGAAACCACAAAACACAATAAAATGGCCTATCTTATTTATACAGACCCTGCCTCTAGAGTTACACATTGACGTCTGTCATCTTCTGTCCTAACCCTTCAGCTCTTAGAGCAAATTACAGTTCAGTTAAAAAGCCAGGTTTGGGCCAGAGAGACAGAGCAGTGACCAAGAGGGCTTGCTACTCCTGCAGAAGAGACCACAGGTTCGGTCCCCAGCACATATACACTCACTCAGGCACACACAGGTGTACACACACACTCACACTCACTCAGGCACACACACAGGTATACACACACACTCACTCAGGCACACACAGGTGTACACACACACTCAGGCACACACAGAGGTACACATACACTCACTCAGGCACACACAGGTGTACACACACACTCAGGCACACACAGAGGTACACATACACTCACTCAGGCACACACACAGGTGTACACACACACTCAGGCACACACAGGTGTATACACACACTCAGGCACACACACAGGTGTACACACACACACACACACACTCAGGCACACACGTACACATTAAATAAAACGTTTTAAACCAAGTTTTAAAGCTTTTTGGGTAAGTAGTTCCTTTATTAAAAGAAAAACAAGAGGAACTAAATTATTAACTAATAAAAATAATACTTTCCCCAGAGGACAAGAGCAAGCCGTTAGACCCTGTAGTTTCTCACAGAATGCTCCTCTGCATTCAGCTTTGCACCAGTGGCCACATCTCAGGAAACGCTGGAGCCCTTGCATCTATCTGCCTGCAGGGCTGGCATCACAATGCTCACAGTTCCAGCCGCTGCCTTTGGACAGGCTGGTCTACCTGCCAGGGCAGTTCTGCTGCCCATCCCCCTTACCTGTAACAGGGCACAGCATGAAGAGCACTCATTAGGCCTGGAGAAAGCCACAGCTACATGAGTGAATTTGAGGCCAGCCTAGGCTACATCAGACCTTGGTTTAAGGAAGAGGAGGAGGGAGAAGGGAGGATGAAGAACAACAAAAATAAAATCCTGTCTATATAAAACTTTAACCAGAAACTCTTCAGGCTATAAAGAAAAAGGAAACTACCCTAGGAAGAGCTTAGCACACTATGAACACTAAAACAGAAAGACTTCCCACCCATCTCCAGTTAGAGCAGCTTTATAACCCGCCCAAATAAAGTGGAGAGGAAATTTCTATATAAAAAAGAACAAGTTGCAGTCCAGCACTCAAGAGGCAGAAGCAAGTGGACCTCTATGAGTTCGAGGCCAGTCTGGTCTATGGAGTGAGTTCTGGGACAGCCAGACACACACAGAGAAAAAGAAAAGAAAAAAGGAAGAAGTTGCAGGGCATGGTCGCACATGCCTGTAACTGCAGCACTCCCGAGGCAGAGGCGGGCAGAGCTCTGAGTTCAAGGCCAGTGTAGCAGCCAAAGCAACACAGTAAGGTCCTGTCTCAATAAACAAATAATAAAAAGGAAGAGTGGAAAATGTTTATTTCCAAGGTCTAATTTAATACATCGGATGCCAAGAAACCAGAATATTTGGGTTTTAGCTCTATTTTCCCTACTATCTACTCCTTCTGAGAAGCTGTAGCAAGAAGGAATACTAATACTAAAACTGACTTTGTTGCTGCTGAAAAGTAGGAGAAGACATAAGAAAATGTTTCTTGGCCCAAGTGGATACACAGTTTATCCATGCACTGATTTAAAAACTTAAAATGGGGCTAGAGAGAAGGCTTAGAGGTTAAGAGCACTGGCTGCTCTTCCAGAGGTCCTGAGTTCAATTCCCAGGAACCACATGGTAGCTCACAACCATCTATAATGAGATCTACACACTTCTGGTGTGTAGGCATACAGAATACGCACTGTATACATAACAAATACATAAATCTTAAAAAAAAACTTAAAATATCCTTGGAAAAATGCACGTAATGAGTATTTCAGAAATGGCTTATGACAAAATACAATTTTGTTCATAGAGACTGGATGTCTTCAAACTGCTTCTCCACTTAGAATTTAAGGTCAACACAATGAACCTGGCTACATGAGAAGATTACTATCAATCAGTGGTCTGAGAATAAGTTGCCAATTGGTACCTTCCTCAGAGTTGACAGACTTAAGAACAGAGAGATCTAGAGGCTTCTATGATGCAACAATCTAGAGCCATTTCCAGTAAGTCAGACGCATGTTCCTAGTTGAGTGTACAAAGTCCCCCTTTCTGCTGAGACCTTGGCTGTGGTTTATTGGCATCCAAATTAGACGCATGGGCTGGGAGAGGGAATTAGGATCCTTTTAAGTGTTGTTCACAGATACTTTTCAGGAAATGAAAGGATCCCAGGACTACTGGAAAGCAGAGAGAAAAGAAACTTGAGACTCTCACAGAGAAGGAAGGACGGAGGAGGGCTTGTAGGCTGTTAGTATTTTAGAGCAGGATTAAGAGAATATAGCACAAAATTACCAACCCAGCACACAATGTGCTGATCTGCATCCTTCCTTTCTGCAGTCACACCTCCACTTAACTGTGTATACGGACTTCAACTGAACAAGTAAAGCTTAGTTAAGGGAGGGTCAGCTCTCCTACACAAACCTTTCCTCCACCCACTCCTGCATCCCACTTGGATTTGACTATGCTGCTTATGTGCTTTGTTTTTTGAGACAGGGTCTCCCTCTGTGGCCCTGGCTGGCCTAGAACACACTCTATAGACCATGCTGGTCTTGAACTCACAGAGATCTGCCTGCCTCTGCCTCCTGAGTGCTGGAACTGAAGATGTGCGCCACCACACCTGGCTGCTGCTATGTTTTTTCAAGAGCAGGAGCTAAGCTTCCTTTCCTGCTGATCCACATTGTTCTGCTGTATAATGACTGAATAGAAGATAGACTGATGGATGGACTGATGAATGGATGGACTGATGAGTGGACTGATGGGTTGATGAGTGAATGGATGGACTGATGAATGGATGGATAGACTGATGAATGGATGGATGGACTGATGAGTGGATGGATGGACAGACTGATGAGTGGATGGATGGATGGATGGATGGGTGGATGGATGGATGGATGGATGGATGGATGGAGGTGAGTTAGTGGGGAGATGGACAGATACTGAGCAACTAATTTTGGAACCATCTGATCCAACAATCCCCATTGTTGGGAAAATTATCTGGACATGAAGAGTAAAGATAAAGCAACTGGCAAGAAAGGGTGGGTCAGAAAAAAAGAAACACATTTTCAGGGCTGAAGAGATGGCTCAGTGGTTAAGCTAAGTGGTTAAGACTCCTGTTCTTGCAGACTCCTGTTCTTGCAGGAGTCCTGAGTTCAATGCCCAGCACTCACATGGTGGCTCACAACTGTCTATAATGGAATCCAATGCCATCTCCTGGTGTGTATACATACATGTAGACAAAACATTCATATACATAAAATACACAAATAAATACATCTTTAAAAAAGAAAAGAAACACATTTTCAGGTTAATTAAGCTGGTAAAGTCTAGAAGAAAACTAATAATGCTTTGAAAATAAAAGTAGGATATAAAACCTTCGATCTGCATTTTGAATTTCCATTACAGTACAAGCAGGACTTCAAAGTTTGGAATGACTTAAGGAATGCCAGGCAGTTGCCCTGAACTGGAGCTTCAAAAAGCTCCCTTCAAAACTGACCAAGAACAAACTGTAGGTCTGGCAGCCCCACAGCCCAACTAGACTTTCCAACTGGGTGAGCTGGAACCTGTTTTGTTCACCAAGAGCCAGATTAGGGACTCTCTAGCTTAGACTGATTCCACTCTTTCTTAGTATAGCTAAGCAGAAAGTCCATTTGACACTGATGAAGCATGAATCTTACAAGGGAGTCCTGGTTATCCCCAATTCAACGTTGTGAGAATTTAAAGAGTATCCAGAGACAAACAAAGCTTTATTCAAAGCAGTGGCACTATGCCCACACATTCTGATACTCACTTCGGGGGGCACAAGACTTCTTCAAGAAATTCTTCAATCTTATTTACATCCGTTTTGACTTCGCTGTTGAAGGTTATAAATGGTGGGTGGGTCCCGGGAGCCAAGTTCTGTAGATCTGCAGGCTTCCTGTTAAGCAAAACAGTGGTCAAGATGAGATCACTTTTCACTCTAAAAGGCAACAGCGAGTTCTGGAGTGGTTCTAACCCTCCAGTTTGTAAGAATGAGCAAGCCCCAGGGTTCACCAAGTCTAAGAGTTGCACAGTACTCTAACAAGCAGAAACCACACACACAGCACATAATGTACGGGAAGAGCATTAAGAGTCTCTGCTTTACCAACCAAAAGACAAATCCTTCATCCTGGGCCTGGAAAGAAGGATCAAGAGTTAAGAATATGTATGGCTCTTACAGAGGACCCATGTTTAGCTCCCAACACCCACATAGGGCAACTGACAACCACCTGTAACTCCAGATCCAGAAGATCTGACACCCTCTTCTAGCCTCCATTACACGGGCACACACAGGCACACACACATATGGTTAAAAATAAATAACATTTAAAAAGATAAAAAAAACAAAGTTCTTCATTCTCATTCCAAATTCAGCTAGGCTGCCTAAAGGTGTTGGGAAATGAGGGGGCAGACTCAAGAAGGTCAGCCTGCAGGTTCAACTTTACACTGCCTACCGCTGAGCAGGACAGATGAGCCAAACTTCTCTAGGCCTACATTCTTTTCCAGTTTTCTTTGTTTTGCTTTGTTTGGGGGGTGAGAATAAAACAAAGAAGAACAAGCTCCCGCAGTTCTGAACTGTAAGAAGAAATCCTGATCCCTTTATCATGTCCATATGCATCAGACTAACAGAGAGAGAGACTATCTAGTCTCTTAATATGTAAAAGATGGTATGAGCAAGGTAAGAAATAGCACAAAATAGACAAACTATTCAGTGTGTAAAACATACTTACGCTTTGTAAGGACTTGTCCAAATGACTTTAAGTCATCAAAAACTTAAGTAAAGCCAGGAATGGTAGCATACCCCTTTACTCTCAGCAAATCTTGGTGAGTTTGAGGCCAGCCAAAGGTATAGACAGAGACCCCATCTCAAAACAAAGATTAAGTAGATATAGGCCCGAAGAATTATGTAAGAGGGAGGAGGGCCTGGAGAAATGGCTCAGCAGTTAAGAGCAAAGGCTGCTCTCCTAGAGGACCTGGGTTCGAATTCTAGTACCCACATGTTGGCCAAGAATTAGCTGTAACTCCAGTCCACGGGATCAGACGCCCTTTGTGGCCTCCACAGACACTGCACAGACACACATGCTGGCAAATCTCACACACACACACACACTCACACTCACACACACACACAGGCAAATCACACACACACACTCACACTCACACACACACACAGGCAAATCACACACACACACTCACACTCACACACACACAGGCAAATCTCACACACACACACACACACACACACACACACACACACACACACAATATGAAAATAAGATCTAAAAAGAAAGAGTGACAAAAGGCAACGGGGTATGGTGGCACACCTACAATCCAAACATTCCGGAAGCTACGGCAGGAGATTCATCCCCTCTAGTCTGAACCACTCAAAGAACAAAGAGAGTAGAGTCTCTAAAAGCAAGACTCTGTCTCAAAAACAATAAAGAGGTAAGAGAAAAGCCAGTGAGCACATGGCCAAATATACAATTACTAAAGAAATCCAAAATGCAACAAGACGTTTTCCTACTAGAAAAAAATGGAAAATATAAAACACTGATAAAGATGGCTAGACTTTATGATTATAACTACCAACAAGAAGGAATGTTGTTTGTTCCTAGCTGACTAAAAAGCTCCCCCAGCCCTCCAGTGAACATCAGCATCAGTGTGTGAGATGATTAGTGTATTTGACAGTGACAAGACAAAGAAATCACAAAGCACCACGACATTCACTCTGAATCTAATCTCGCCTCTAGGGTATGTATTTCCAAGTCAGGTCTAAACTGGGCATAGTGGCACACGTCTTTAAACTCAGCACTCAGGAGGCAGAAGCAGGCAGATCTCTGTGAATTCCAGGCCAACTAAAGATACAGAGAGACCTTGTCTTTGGGGCGGGGAGGGAAGACCAATAAACAAAGTGAGGTCTAGGACCTTTTGTTATGCAGCCCACGTTTAAAAACTCATGTGGGCTGGAGAGATGGCTCGGAGGTTAAGAGGAAGAGCACCCACATGGGGTGGCTCACAACCACCTGTAAGTCCAGTTCAAAGGATCTGATGCCTCTGCTTCCTATGGCACTGCACTCATGTGCACATATCCACACAGACACAAACATACACGATTATAAATAATACAAATATTAAATAAATTACCCTCATAACCCAGTGTGGTGACCTGGCATGTGTGATCCCAACACTGGTGTGGGAGGCTGAGGCAGAATCACTTAGCTCCAGACCAGACCAGGCTGTATAGGGTCCCAGGCCAGCCTGAGCCACAGATGAGAGCCAAAGAAAAAAAAAACATCTCCAGTACCTGAGACATACATCACAGGACTGAAATGGCCAGAAATTACTTTAAAATAGTTCAGAAAAGAGGCTAAGATCGGAATAACACAAAAATGATAGATTTTGGCAACTGAATCAAAAATATGGAAAAAGATTTTCTACTTTTTTTTTTAAAGACAAGGTCTCATGTAGCCCAAGCTGGACCCAAATTCACTGTGTTTAAATTCACTTGAACCCAGGTCCAAGTGGGCATTGAACTTCTAATGTTCTTGCCTCAGCCTCCCCAGTACTGGGATTACAGGCATGGGCTGCCTACCATATTTGGCTAATTCTATTCTGATATGTTTGAAATTTTTCATAATTAAAAAAGTAAACTCTAAGCTAAAAAAAAAAAGGCAGTTAGCAACATATCCCTTCAAAGAGCTTCCCACAGCCATTGCAGCCCACAGAGCTAGTTCTCTTATTTTTAAATTAGCCGGCCTGCTTGCTCTCTTCCTTCCTTTCTGACCACAAATGCAAAGAATCTGAATTAAAACTATCTTTTTTTTTTTTTTTTTTTTTTTTTTTTTTGGTTTTTCGAGACAGGGTTTCTCTGTGTAGCTTTGCGCCTTTTCCTGGAACTCACTTGGTAGCCCAGGCTGGCCTCGAACTCACAGAGATCCGCCTGGCTCTGCCTCCCGAGTGCTGGGATTAAAGGCGTGCGCCACCACTGCCCGGCTTAAAACTGTCTTTAAGTATATCACAAAGGAGAATTACTTTTCCATTAAAGACGATTTCCAAAAGAATGGACCCTACACACTACAATAAGTCCTGCTATATCCATTTCCCCAGGTCCCCTTCATTCACACTTTACTCTGGCTCCATCTTTTAATTAGGTTAGAAAAAAAAGGACCTCTTTCTTTGGGTACATTCCAATCAAAGATATAAAGATTAGCTGTGTGGTGATGTCTTTAATCCCAGCACTGGGAGGCACAGTAAAAACATAAAGCCTATATTTTTATAATTATTATTTTATGAACAGATTAGAGTTGTATAAAGGGGAAGAAAAGGCTCAATGCTTTAAAAATAGCCCATGGAAGGGACCACATAACTAGCTCTTACTTCCACAATTGAGCATGGCAACTTTTAAGCACCCCCCCAAAAAAAACATGTTTCTTAGTGGAAGGGGCAAAGTGAATGAAACCTGAATAAAAGGTCCGGGTAAAGTCTCCAACTGTATAGCTCTACAGTCACTGGATCCACCAGTGACCAAGTAAATAACAGCTAAACAAAGGTATGCAAAAAAAGGGGGGGGGCATTAGAACTCCCAGTATCACATTAACAAAGCATTATATGAAGGGGTAGGTTATATCAGTTTCAACTTTAATGGAGTTAAGGGTTCAGAATTGGTTATGCACGATCAAATGATTTATAATAAAATCTGATTAGAGGATTTATTTGACAATGAGACAAAAAACCAGGCATACTTGTGATTACCAATTTGCATTAATATTAATGACTGGTAATTAGTCATCTTATTTGAAAGCTATACAGACTTTGAAAACAACCAAGGTCGTAAAAGGATTAGTTGTTGAAATTAAGGCCCTTCCATTCCCAGTGAGAGGGGAACTGGGGAAAAACCTCAGCTTCTCTCGATGGGGAATCTGCAGGAGTGCCAGGCAGGAAGGTGACTCTTCACAGGCTCTGTGACAGCCCACAGGACCATCTGCGACTGCTAGTCCTCCTTGGCACATTAAGGATGCTAGTTCCATGTGACCCACAACAGCCCCTTTTACAGATGCTTTCCAGACAGAGGCTGAAGCTTGAGAGAAACCCCAAGGCAGTGGCTGACCACTCTAGGACATCTTCCATCTGTTTCCTAAAAGGCCCTTAACCCGTATTCGGCAGCTCACGTAAGCTCATTCAAGTTTTCCCAAAGTGACAAAAGCCAGGGCCCTGAGTTTACACCTTGAAATTCTGCCTGAGCTGTGCAGCACTCCAGAGTTCTAGGACTCTGACGGAAATAAATTATTCCGTCCTTTCCCAGTTTGTTTCGAGATGAAAAACAGGAAGAAGAACAACAACAACAAACACACACACACACACACACACACACACACACACACACACACACAGAAAGACAAAAACAAGAAAAAGAACAAGAGAGAAAGAAAGGAAAAGGGGAACCCAGTTGAGGCTAATATTATAAGTAGCTTAAGTGGCTTAATTTCCATTAAAATTGAATTCACCCCACTCACAACAACAAGAAGGCATATGAGGCTGGTAGATTGGTTGCGGTTGCTCAGTATAAAACATGAGCACAGCACAGTGACCCCACACGGGAGCTGGCTCCTGAGGGTCACCTGTCTCTGACCCAAAGGGAGCAGAAAGGACCGTCTCTTGAGTTGTTTCAAAGGTACCAATTTTCAATGCATAGCATTATATATAGCAAGAGAATACTTGACATTATATAAGCAGTCAAAAACAAAACAACAGAAAGCACCCAGCCTCACAAAGGTTACTAGTAGGGGATCTCTAATTGTTTTGTGATATTTTCTCAGTTAGTTGTTCCTTACTACTTACTACCTGGAATCTTCTGGCTGACTAATGAAGTCACAGCTGGGAAGTCACAAGCGCCTCCTTCCTAAGGTCTGTCCAGTTAAAGTGGTTAGAGGATTTCACTGATTTTTGCTACATGTTATAATCAGCTCATTTTTGTCTACTTCAGTATCAAAATTTGTGAAGAGATATGGATGGATGGATGGACGGACGGACGGACGGACGGACGGACAGACGGACAGACAGACAGACAGACACATGGATACATACATACATACTTGTTTGTTTTTGATTTGAAGCAGGGTTGTCTGTCCTGGAACTCACTTTGTAGACTAGGCTGGTCTCAAACTCACAGAGATCTACCTGCCTCTGCCTCCTGAGTGCTGGTATTAAGGGCGTGTACCACAATGCCAAGCTAAGAAACAATATTTTAAAAATAAAATATCACTCAAGACTTCAGAAGACATTTTAATAACACAATGTATAAGTAGAATTTAGAAAAATATTCATTATGGGGCTAGAGAGATCTGAGTTCGGTTCCTAGCACCTACAGCAGGCAGCTCAGGGATCAGATACTCTCTTCTGGCCTCCACATTTATACATAATTTAAAAATAAGCATGTCTTTAAAAAATAAATTAAAAAAAGAAAAATACTAATAACTTTTCTAATTCACTCTTGGCAGCCTCAGGACTTACTCTCTCTGACATTCTCTTGGAGAGGTTTAAAAAAAAATTCACCTATGGAAGCAAAATTCACCTATGGAAGAGGCACAGAGGGAAAAAGACAGAAAGGCAGACAGACTGACGGACACACAGTATCTAGTTCAGAATCTATTTGTGAAACTGTCTTGAGATGGACTACAGGGCTGGACTAGGAGCCTCAGCAGCTTCATGAAGGAAGATGAAGTCGCCTTTCCTGAATGACTAATAGCCACAGGAAACCGGCAATTCTCTAGAAGCCTCCCTGTTCCGTTACAGTTACTCTCTGCATGTGTCATTCATGCATCTGTTACTGGAGATCTACCAGGAAATGTCACCCACTTCTCAACTTGACAAAGTAGGACAAGACAGACAGACATGATGGTGGGCTGTTGTTTTGAGGGATGGTTGCTGCTGCTACTGCAGCTGCTGCTTTGAGACAGGGCCTCACATGTAGCCAGGCTGGCCTGGAACTAAAGATTCTTGTTCCTTATAACCTTGGGATTGCAGGCATGTACCACCATGCCCAGCTTGAGACATAATAAAACTGAAAACATCTTGTGGGTTTATTTGGAAATTAGATTTTGCTCTGAGTTTATAACTCCTTTTCAAAGGCTTGGTACGATCATTTTCATGGCTCCGTTGTTGTATTTTAAACTATTATGAAACTACATTGAAGTTTAAACTACCACAATAATCCTCCATAACAATGTTGCTACTACAGTAACTTGACTCTGAGTCTGATCAATGTACTGTATTATAAATGGTATGCCTACATTTGGAGAAGGAAATCATTATGACGGGGCAAGTAAGATGATTTTCCATGTTTAACAGAAAATAGAACTGTACATTTCCCAGGACTTAAAAAAATGACCTCCATTTATTCTCTCAAGGGAAAGCTCGTAGAAAATATGATTCATTGGTATTGTGACAGACATGACTGCTTTTTGTGATAGAAAGCTAATGTTAGGGCTGGGGAGATGGGTCAGTATAGAAAGTGGTTGCTGGACAAGCATAAAGACCAAAGTTCAGACCCCCAGGACTCAGGTCAAATCCGGGGATGGGCACATGTGCCTGTCATTTGGACAGACAGTCAGATCTCAAGAGCCAGCCTGGCCAAAATGGTGAGACCCTGTTCTCAGAGATGGAGCAAAGGCTCAGAGGTTAAGAGAACTAGCTACCAAGAACCCAGATTCAATTCCCAGCACCCACATAGTAGGCTACAAACTATCTGTCACTCCAGATCTATGGGATGTGATGCTCTCTTCTGGCCTCTGTGGGCACCAGACATGCAAGTGGTGCACAGACAGATATGCAGGCAAACACCCATACACATAAAATAAAAGAGAGCCAGTTCTCAGGGGATGAAGATGAGTGATAGATCAGGACATCCAACATTCCTCTCTGGCTGCACACACATTCATACACCACAGACAGACAGACAGACAGACACACACACACACACACACACAGCTAACTTCTTAAAGTTATCATTTCTATGCACTTTCCCAAACTAGGTCATTACTGTACAGAGGCAGGTGTCTTAGTGTGTGTCCTTCTGATTGTCTCTCATCAGATTACCAATCTTATATTTTATTTTGTTTTTGTCTTTTGAGACAACATCTCACTATGTAGACCTGGCTAGCCTGGAACTCAACCGGGATCCATCCTCCTGCCTCTGCCTCCCAAACTCTGAGATGACACGCACGCCTTCACCTTCTTATACTTCCTGCTTTCTCTTCCCTTCTCACCTGCAATGCCTAGCTATAGTACTGGAAGGTTGGACTATGATGTAACAGAGCAATAGAGACACTAGTCTCTGGCTTAAGAACTCCTGGGCAGAATGAGGGTAGTACACACAAGTCTTCAAATTAAAACCCTGTTTACTGCCATGTGCCTGTCAGCCAACACAAGCCCTGTAAACCAATAAACTCTATTCATTTAGAGGTCAAAACCAGCTGCTGGCGGTAGCACAGGCCTTTAATCCCAGCACTTAGGAGGCAGAGGCAGGTGGATGTCTGAGTTCGAGGCCAGCCTGGTCTACAAAGGGAGTTCTATCTAGGAAAACCAGGGCTACATAGAGAGAAACCCTGTCTCAAAAAAGATGCCAAAATGGTCTGAAAATAGTCAAAAGTACCTTGAACACTGCCCATCACACAGCTGATACTGAAGGATAACCTTCCCTCTGTCCTAACTTGAACGAGTAACTGACCCCAAGAAGATGAGGCTGCGTGCCCTCGGACTCGGGAACTCCTCTCGGGGCTCTCGGTGCAGAGCCAGGCCTCACTCCTTTCTCCCAAGCCACCCTGCTTCTTCCTCCCCGTGATGCTATGTGATCGTGTCTGCTGCTGGACTCCCGGTTCTAATGTATGCTCATCTGCAGCTTTTGTTCAAATAGCAATTGCTGAAATAGATTCTTTCTGTAGCCTGGGTGCCATTTTATCTAAAATGCCTTTAACACAACTTCATCAAGAACAGAGAAACGAGCTTGGAAACAACTCCCACTAAAGCATTAAGGCTGCACTGAGAGCAGGCAATGGCGGTGTTGGAAGGCTCACAGAAGGCGAACATATGCCAGCACAGTCATTAACACCAACTGAGACTCAGAACACGCGCCACTGTGCCAGAGCCAGACCCGCCTGTTCCTGTGCATGAAAGCTAACAATCACTGCTTCCGAGAGCGAGTGGGCTTCTCAGTAGCTCTCAGGGGGCCATCACTCTGCACTGGCATGCTCTGGGATCAGTACTTTCACTGTGGAAGTGGGCAATTTCTAAGATCTGCAGGAAAATGAGCTCAGCGGGTATTTTCTCCCCCACAGATTTCTAAAAAGAGTTACAAAGCTTTAAAACTAAGTATATATTATGGAAGGTACTTCATAGCACGGAGTACTTCACTCTTTGTGACAACTTTATTATATGTTGTTTCTGAGCCCATGTTCATTCTCTTGGGTTACTTTCTTTTTAAGAATGTTCAAAACTCTATAAGCTCGTAGGAAAGATCTGAACGGATAAATATCACAGACTTTGCCTAAAAGCAACGATCTCCATGAAAGAACACTGATGAACTGGCTGGAGCCGGAGGAGGGAGTCATCATGGCCTTGTGAACCTTCGTTTTACCCTCCTCAATGTTTAAGCTAAATGTGATATCAAACACCTGCAATACCTCTACTTGGCAATGGGAGGGCAGGGCAGGAGGAATATTGCAAATCCTGTCTCTAGGAGGGAAATATATTTTAGATGTACTAGACCTTAACTTCAGGTGTTCTCTGCTCTTGATCTGATGCATAACCCTAGAAAAATGCACATCCTTGGTATTTTCTGGCTATAAGACCCCAAATACCTATTTCCTATGTGTCACTTTTTGTATATGGAGTACAATACTCTCAAACCTACCAGCCCTCATATCAATCAACCTGCAGCAATAATGCCTTACAGAGTCTAAGTGAGAAGTAGGCCCTGATGCACTCCTTCACTTCCCCACCAGATTCAGTATTCCTGGTCTTCAGACAATCAGGCACTGTACTCAGTCAGTCAAAGAAAGCTTTTCAAAGCATGGCCATCAGCTCATCTCTTCCAAGCCAAAACTGGAATCGGGGAGCACCCGTAGTTTAGGACATAGGAAGGGTGTGTGTCTGGTGTCTGGTCTATTTTTAGGAGTTATACTGAGAACTTCCTTTGTGAATACATGTAGGAAAATAAAAGTAATAGCAGGGCTACTGCATGACTTCTTTCATTCTTAAACTAGCTCTGCCCAACATGAACGGATCCATGCCTTCTCAGGAGCCTACAGTCAGTTTAACTCTTACTAGCTGGCATCAAAGGCTTATTTTCTACATTAATAAACTATCTCCGAGGGGTTCCTGAAAGACTGGTTAGTTTCAACAAATATACTTTCTTCCCTTTTTGAAACAAAGCCTCTCTCACTCTACAGCTCAGGTCAAATTTGAATGCACAACAATCCTCCTATCTCTGCCTCCCAGAGAAGAGTCACCCACCCAGTTCACAAATACACTTTTAAATCTTCAAAATTTTAAAAACGGTTCCAAAGAAGTAAAAAATAAATGATCAGGCATGGCAGAGACCCACGGGATGCTAACCTAACTGGGCAGAGCTCTATGACATTTCAGGATAAACCACCATCAGTTCGGCCGTCAAACAGCAGCCTGACCGGTCTTCCCTAGGCACTCTTAACCGGAAATGTTTAAAAGCAAACAAGACTGTGGCATTTATGACTCTATGTCAGGAGCATTATGTGGGGCTATGGGATAGTTAACATAGCACACACAAGGCCCTGGGTTCAACATACACCATCAGAAAACTGAATACATTTCACTGCCAGAACCTAGATTTTCCATTGGTACAAATATTTTTTTATTTTAATTTTGGTGTGTGTGTGTGTGTGTGTGTGTGTGTGTGTGTGTGTGTGTGTTGCCTTCATGTATATCTGTGTACCACTTGTGTGTCTGGTGCTCTCCAGAGGCCAGAAGAGGGTGTCTGATCACCTGAAACTGGAGTTACAGACAGTGGTAAGCTGCCATGTAGATGCTGAGAATTGAAGCTAGGTCCTCCAATAGAACAGCCAGCGCTTTGAAGCCAACTCTCCAGCCCCAAGAACAGGCTCTTATTGGAGTTCACCATTTTGGCTAGGCTGACTGTCCGGAAAGCTATTGAGGATCTGTCTTTGGGGACTGTGGGAATGTAAATGTTCTTCAGACACATTTGCTAAGGAAAAATAAAAGTTCTTGGATTTAAAAAAAAAAAAGCTTCCTACTTGTCAGAACTCTTCTTAGCCTCCCATATTCTAGCCTAGCAAGACTACTCTTATTTTATACCAGACATCATTTACATATCACAGAAAATACATTATTCCCTGAAAAATAGGTTAAATGAACAGACCACACATTACTCAGCTTTCTAAAGCTCCTGTTCTTGTCTTCGCCCACCTCACACCGTGACTGTCCCCAATCTTTGTGGCACCAGCTGGACAAGTGCTCTACCACTAAACTATGTCCCCACTTCGGCTCTCCCTCAGGATCCAAACGCTATTGTTCACATTTTAGCACACCTGAGATCAGGAAGATGTCAGGCAGAAAGCAAAGCTCTTTGTAGCTCATGTTCACACTGAGAAACTCAAGACTGCGCTGCATCCACGTTAAAGCTTCAGGTGCTGCTCAGGAGATTTAAGGTTGACAGGGTCCAGGGAAAACCCAGACTGCACAGCCAAGGGGGCGGATGCACCGATGGAGGAAATACTACCATTTGGAAATGTCGTTCTTTCTTGGTTTTGGTTTTTTCAGGATAGGGTTCTTTGTGTAGCCTGGGCTGTAATAGAACTCATTCTGTAGACGAGGCTGGCCTGCCTCTGCCTCCATGGGATTAAAGGCGTACACTATCACCCCCATTCGTTTATTAAATCTAGCCTTAAACAGAAAACCTGAATAACATGTGTTTCCTTCATGTAAAATCAAAGCAAAGGACAAGAAAAGGATCCAAGCTACAGATAAACTACAAACTTGCAAGCCACACCACAGCCATGTCTTACCTTTTCAGGTCAACGGTTGTGACACTAAACACAACTCCTTTGAGCCACAGAATCATGAAGAGCCTCTGTGAAAAGGGGCAGTTTCCTATGCTTTCCCCGTCACTGCCAGCCTGGAAAGAGAATCAAACATTTAAAAACAAGATCACAAACAAGGACACTCGTGCAGAGCTTCCTATGAATTCCACCCGGAAACACTAGGAGCGGCAAGGAGGGTGAAATGCGGGTCTTATTTCATTTGCCTCAGTTTCTTCTTAGAAATGACCAGTCCAGTAGAGAATTGCCCCAGATGCTTTGTACTACAAGGAGACTGCATTACCACTTTCCAGTGTGGCAGCCAGCAGCAACATCTGGTTAATGACTACTTAAAATCAGGATAGTCCCAATGTAATGAAGATCTCATTTTACTTATCTTTAGAAGTCTCATTTGTACTGAGTTCAAGGCCAGCCTGGTCTACAGAGTGAGTTCCAGGACAGCCAGGGCTACACAGAGAAACTCTGTCTTGAAAAACCAAAAGACAAAGTCACATTTGGCTAGTAGCTGTGTGATGGTTTGACTGAAATGTCCCTCATATTTTTCTGTCTTTGAATACTTGGTCCCCAGTTTGTGGCACTGTTTGGGTATGATCAAGAGGTGTGGCTTTGGTGGAAGAAGTATGTCATTGGGTATGGGCTTTGAGGTTTCAAAAGCCATAAGCCATTCCCAATTTGTTCTGTTTCCTATCTGTGGTTTGAGATGTGAGCTCTCAGCTGCTGCTCCAGCAGCCAAGCCCGCGGCCTGCAAGCATGGTGCCCACTGCCTGCAAGCATGGTGCCCACGGCCTGCAAGCATGGAGCCTGCTGCCATGCTTCCTACTGTGATGGTGATGGACTCACTCTTATTCCTCTAGACCCCTGTAGCCCAAAATAACCCCTCCTTCTCTAAGGTGCCTTGGTCACGGTGTTTTATCACAGCAACAGAAAGTTCACTAATCCAGGCTGCTATGCTGAACCGTGCACCATGCCCAAGGATACATACATTCCTGACCCAGACAAAGACAAAGGCTGCCATGGGTCGGACAGTATTCTTTTTTTTCGGTGGGGGAGGAGGGGAGAGAGCTGGGGGGATAGGGTTTCTATGTGTATTCCTGGCTGTCCTAGAACTCACTTCAAAGACCAGGCTGGCCTCAAACTCACAGGGATCTACCTGCCCCAGTCTCCTAAGTTCTGGGATTAAAGACCCAGCAACAATACGCTATATAAGGCAACATAAAACCAGGAAATTTATAAATGTCTGTCTCCAAAGAATTAAATAACTGCCAATCATCTCCCAGTAAAAAAGAATCCACTCTAAATATCCCACATTATTCATGGAGCAGGAAAATAATCAGGCACTTGTATAAGCTTTTCCTAATCCTAGTTACTGAATGAACAGTTAACTTCCCTGAGGCAATGATGAACAAGGTAGAATTTTCCCAAGTCCAAGCCAAACAACTCTTTAATTTTTATTAGGTATGTTCCAAGATTAAAAGGGAGACCGGGGGTGGGGGTGGTATGATAGCACATCCTATAATCCCAGCACTTGAGAAATAGAGGCAGGAAGGTCAGGAGTTCAAAGTTATCCTCTACTACATAGCAAGCTGGAGGCTAGCCTGAGCTACAATGACTCTGGATAGAAACATTCTAATCACTTCCACTAATCCTGCATAGTGTGGCCAAGAGCATTACTTTTTCGTCCCGGTTCATTTGAACGAGTCCTTTTGGGGTTTAGACTTACCAAAGAAAAAAGAGGCAGGCAGATCTTTTGAGTTGAGGATAGCCTAGTCTACAAAGCTAGTTCCAGGACGGCTAGGGCTACAAAAAGAAACCCTGGGGGTGGGGGTGGGGGTGCATTTGAACTCACAACATGTCTTAAAGAAATTAAGTCTACAAAAAAATACTTTCTATTCCATTTCTGTCCCTCCATAGACAATGCCTCTGTCACTTCCTAATACAAACTATAATCATTGATGATACACATTCTGGGTTGGAGAGGGTACAGTTTTCCTAAAGTAACGCTGAAACATTCAGAACATCAGTAAAAAGTTAATGAATTCCCTAACTAGTACTGGGTACTGAGCAGTTGGGGGTCAGTTCACTGATACAGTGCTTACAAGGCCCTGGGGTCCAGAGCCAATGCCAAAGCTTCCTCAATTAAGTAACAGAAGTCACAAAGAACTTGAAAAAAGAAACAAGGGACATCCATATAAAGAGAATCTCAGACACCACTGTAATCAGAACTCATAGGATAGAACTTCAATTTTAAAAAATACTAATTTTTATTAATAACAAAATATATACAGTCAGAATGAATCAGAAAGTAAGTCCTAACACTGCAAACTGTGTAAAAATTTACTTTCTAAAGCAGGTCTGCTTTTTAGCTATATTGTGTTTTAAAATAATCTAAGAAGGGGCTGGAGAGATGGCTCAGTCATTAAGAGCACTGACTGCTCTTCCAGAGGACCCAGGTTCGATTCCCAGTACCCACATGGTGTCTCACAACTGTGTATAACTCCACCTAAAGCCCTCTTCCAGCCTCCATGAGCACCAGGCACAACCATATATGCAGATCAACACTCATACACCTAAAATAAAAACGTACAATTGTTTTTTTAAAGAACCAAAGGAATGGACCCACGAGTTGGCTCACCAGGTAAATCACACAGCTGATGATGACCTAAGTTTGATCCCCAAAACCCACATAATGGTGGAAGAAGAGACCCTACTCCACAAATTTGCCCACTGTCCTCCATATGTGTGCTGTGACAAGAGCACACACAGACTAGTAAGAAATAGTAAAATAAAATAGCCCAAAAAAAGCATTCAAAACCAGCCTCACAGTGCAGGACTGCAATCTCAGAGAATCCAGGGTCAGTGCAGGAACCCTGACTTCATTACAGGAACCGCAGAGATCCACAGGAAAAGCGAGTGCAGGTAGGTCATACTGGGAAGCAGCGGTGGGAAGGTGGAGAAGGCACTTGCTTCTTGGCCAGTTCTCAGTTCTAAGGCTCCACGCTGTGGTTGTCCGTAGCGACCCAGTGGGGCTCCTAGACTCCCTGTGCCTACAAGTGCTCTCCCTCCTCTCTCTGAGCTCAGGATTTACGAGAAGAGTCAAGCAGACCCAGGACTTTACAATGAAATGCCTGGGGTTCCACTGAGAAATTCAACCCTGAATTTCTGAAAGGCAACCGACAGATGCCAATAGCAAGATGACAGAGATAGAAAATTACATGACAAAATACTTAGGAGCCATGATAAAAATGTTTCAACCAACAAGTATCAGTACCTGGAAACAAATGAAATTCTAGCAAGCCTCAGCAAAATAGTCTAAAGGAGACACAAAGAACCACTAGTTATCTTAGACTAAGTTATAGTAACCAAAATAAGAGGCTCAGCAGACAGACTCTGCTGTGACTTTGTTATCAGTGTCCCCAAAGGTCCACTGTAAAGGCCTGGCCCCATGGCCCACATGGAAGGCACTACAGAGGCCTAGAAAGTGGGGACCAGTAGGAGCTTTATGTCACTGTAGGCATGCCATTGACAAGATTTTGGAACCTCAGTGGGCAGGGGTGACACACGACTTTAATCCCAGTACTCAGGTCTACAGAGCAAGTTCCAGGATAGCCAGAGCTATGCAGAGAAACTCTGTCTCAGAAAAAAAAAAAAAGAAAGAAAGAAAGAAAGAAAGAAAGAAAGAAAGAAAGAAAGAAAGAAAGAAAGAAAGAAAACAAAAACAAACAACAACAACAACAACAACAACAACAAAAAAAAAAAACATAATGGGACCTCAATAGCTTCCTCTTCTCTGTTGCTTCAAGACCAAAATCAGCAATTTGTTCTGCCGTAGACTTCTAGCCACTGCCATCCAACTGCTGCACCAGAGGCCCAAAGCTGTAACCTCAACACCATAAACTCAAAACCACCAAACCAAAACTTTTCTCTTCAGAAGTTCTCTCCGATATTTCACATAGTAACAGAAAGCTGTAACTATAGCCTAGAAAGTCAAACGGATGGCCCAGAGGAAAGAACCTATAAAGTAAAAGAATAAAAATCACCAATCTAAACAAAGGAGGAAAAGTAGGCTTAAAACCGAATATATAAAGCCAGGCATAGTGGCGCACGCCTTTAATCCCAGCACTTGGGAGGCAGAGGCTGGCGGACATCTGTGAGTTCAAGGCCAGCCTGGTCTACCTAGTAAGTTCCAAGACAGCCAGAGCCACACATAGTAAGATCCTATCTCAAAACAACAACAAAAGGAGTATCAGCTGACTTTTGATAGCATATGTCTGTGTTCCTAACACTCAAGAAACTGAGACAGGAGGATTACCAATTCAGGGCCGGCCAAGGGTACATACAAACCATACTGGGAGGTACGGGTGGGTCTTAGCACTCGAGTTTTGTCCTGAAAGGGTATTTCTGTCTACCATGCCGCCTGATGTGGCTCTTGCTCCCTAGCTCTCCCTCCTCCGGGGCTGGTGTAATTCTACAATTGCACAACACTGGCATTTGACGAGAAACCTCTGGATTAGCTCCCACACAGCACAACAAGGGCAGTAGCAGATGCCATGAATAGTTTAATGTTTCACTAAGTCAAGGTTAAGGAACTGTTCACTTAGAAAACCTAGTTTAATCAGTCCTTAGAGCAGTCAGATTTAAAAATAATGAAGAGGGGGCTTTAACAACTTTCTCTCTGTTCCGGGCTAGGGGTGAGAGGTGATGGTGACAGGGAGGAAAGAAGCTGAGACCTGAATGGTGTCCTTACCATTCACTTCTTTCCCTCCACACATACAGAGCCATCTGTTACCAAGGATGCCTTACGTTTTTAATACTCCATTTACCTTTAGTGTAGGTGCTATTGATCTACAGGAGATGCCTTGTGGTGTGGAGGTGCACACCTGCAGGCCCAGAATGCAGGAAGCTGAGCAAGGAATGAGTTGCTGACTACTAGATTACACAGTGAATCTGAGGCCAACATTTCTTACTCTATAGGTTCAAGACCCCATCTCAAAAAACAAAACTAAGGAGAGCAGGAGGGAGGCGGGGAAGGAAGAAGAGCTGCCAGAGCACTCACATGACTACAGATCACAGAGCAGCGAGGTGAATGAATGCCCCTCAATGTCTATCACCTATCTTCAAGTTATGGTCAGCCTGCTGACACCACTGTGTGAACTCTCAAGGTCTCATGTCTCTACTGGGTCTAGAGCACCCAGGAGTACCCAAGTTCAGACTCAGACTTCACATCTGGAGTTGAACAGTGGCTTTATTACTTCATGAGTTGTGCGATCGTCAGTAAACTAACATCTGTGAGAGCTGACTCGAAGCACACGTAAGAGGCTGGCTAGGTCAGAGACCCAGAGCGCCCAACATGCGCTAAGAGTTTAGTAAATGAGTTTAAAAATACTTCTTGCTGCTGGGCGGTGGTGGCGCACGCCTTTAATCCCAGCACTTGGGAAGCAGAGGCAGGCGGATCTCTGAGGCCAGCCTCCAGAGTGAGTTCCAGGATAGCCAGGGCTATTACACAGAGAAACCCTGTCTCAAAAACAAAAACAAACAAACAAACAAAAAGAGCTTGCTGGCAGCGCTACACAGAGAAACTGTCTAGCTGAGCGGTAAAGCACTTGCCTGGCATGCATGTCCTAGGTTGAAGCCTAGTGAGAGACTAGGAGTTGGACGACTCTCTGGTAAGCAGACAGGGAGGGAGAGACAAGGCTAGTAATAGAGGTGGTAAATTTCCAAGATGGCCGGCTTCTTCCTCATCCTCCCACCAGCAGGCCCCCTGCTGATGGACTGACCCAACAATTTAGGGCCTCATCACACAGGTCACACAACAGTTGTGAACCCATCAGCCATCCTATATGTCTTCCAGCTCGCCAACCATAAAGTGGGGGAGGAAGGCTCTTCAGAGGCTTTAAAACCCCCAGACCTCACACTGCTGAACTGCTGATTCTGTCTACGGGGCCCAAGATTTCTCTGCTGCTGCTACCTGTTGGGCTACAGATTTTTCCTGCCTGTAATTCTTCAACTGGCAGATAAAACAAACCCAATCAAGACCCCTAGACCGCATCATTTCAAGACTGTTTCATTAGCACTGGAAAAAATAAAAATAAAAGGAACACAAGTTTAACAAGACCTTCAGTTCAAGCACTCAGTCACTAGGATCCCCAGAGTTCCTTTTCTTTCAGAAAATGGGAAAGACTCTAAGAACCTTTCTCAATTTTTTCTCATAAAATTTATTTGTATTGATGTGTTGTGCATGTGTGCTAGCTTGTCTATGTATACAATGTGCATGTAGGTATGTGTGTGTGCACATATATATGTGTGTATATATACATGTATGTATGCACGTATATAGGGTCAAGGAGATGTCTTAGCAGGTGCAGCTCTTGCAGCACAAGCTAGGTGGCCTGAGTTCAATCCCCAAGGCCCACGTAAAGGTAGGTGGAGAAAAATCTACTCCAAAGTTGTCTTCTGACAGACAGCACAAACACACACACTGTAACACACAAACCATGCCCAGACATGCAATAAATTAGTAACAATTCCACATAATAAAACTGAGTGCAGTAACTGAAGTGAAAACAAAAATAATCTTTATTTAGGGTATCAAAAATCTCAGGCCATGGCCAGCCTGTACCACCTCACAGTACTATAATTTGATAAAGTCAAATGATATGACATGCAGGAATCACTGTTTCCAAGCTCTGCATTTGCAAATGCAAGCCAAGGACAAGATTGCAGACAAGGTCCAGGACACAGCTGGAGCTCCATAATAGAGACCCACCCTGTCTCAAAAGAACATTAAAGAAAGGCAGCAGACTTGAGGTGTTCCCATTTCCTCCTGCAGCATCAGCATCAATGGCTCCTGAAGCCTAGGCCACGGAGACAGGAGCTGGCTGATCCCTTTTCAATCACACACAACCAGGCAAGGCTAGATGCAACTCCAGGCCAGCACAGCAGCTTTCACTCCTGAAGATGAACTCTGCTCTTGCAAAGCAAGCTCTTCCAATTAATCCAGTTAATACTTGGATCCGCTCACTCAGCAGAGGGAGGTAGCTAGGAGCACTCATCTAGACCCAGACTCTCAGAAAACGCCGCCCACTCCCTCTAGTCAAGTGACCAGCCCTTGCTAGGCTGTTTGCCCTTTCTACAAAAAAGGACTGTGCGGACCTCATTGGATTGTTACAGGAATCAACAGTCAACACATACAAAGGGTCAGAAATAACACGAGGCTCCAAAGTAAGGGGCAGAAGAAGCTGCTGTTCATTGTATGTCCTTTCCTTTCAGTATGTGTAATTTGTGTGCAACAAACATAATTAATATATAAATTTACAGTATTTAGCAATATGGGCATGAACCTTTCATACACACACACACACACACACACACACACACACACACACACACATCAAATCAAAATATATGAAAAAGAAGTAGGGTTCCAGAAGCTCTGTTTGTTTGTTTGTTTGTTTTTGTTTTTGTTTTGAGACAGGATTTCTCTGTGTAATAGCCCTAGCTGTCCTGGAACTCACTCTGGAGGCTGGCCTCAGAGATCCTCCTGCCTCTGCCTCCCAAGTGCTAGGATTAAAGGCGTGTGCCACCACTGCCTGGCAGCAAGAAGTGGACAAGCTCTGGAGAGGAGGAAATCTGTTTGAAAAGTCCACAGAAGCAGGACTCTCAAATACCTAGAGACAAAGCCTTCAATGAAATAGATTTAAATGCAAATTATGAGATCCCGCCTCTAGACATGATTCAGTACATCTGCGGTGGGGGTCTGACATTGCCGTTTTACAAAACACTTCTAGTAATTCAAAGTCTGATGCATTTGGTGGGTACATTGAATGTTCATAAACACTGACAAAGAAAAAAAATTTTGAGAGGGGGAAAAATATCAACACCTGGAAAGAATTTGCTCCATGGTTAAACTCTTCTTTGGACTCTGCTCTTTGAAGGCCAGTAACTGATAACCAGTTGGTAAACAGCAATGTGTGTTCCCCCACCCCCTAGAAGGCTTCTTGGTCCAAAGTGATGGTGCATGCCTTTAATCCCAGCACTCGGGGAGCCAAAGGCAGAGGATCTCTGAGTTCAAGAATGGTCTACATAGCAAATTTCAAGCCAGCCAAGGCTACATAGTAAAACCTTTTCTCAAAAATCAAACAAAAATAATGCTACCCTATCTCATCTTAACTAAAGCATACCCAAATTTAATTAATCCACCCAGATAAAGAAATTCAAGAATGGCCAAGCATGGGAGTTGGAGGCAGAAGGATCTCAGTGAGTTCAATTTTTTTTTTTTTTTAATTTCTTTCTCTTGGTGATTGGGCCAGTTAAAGAAAAGCTAACCTGTGCTACATGACATTCACCTCCCTCTCCCCCCAAAAAGGAGGGGCTGGAGGTGATGGCTCAGTCTGTTTTTTTTTGTTTTTTTTTTTTTTTAAAGCAGTGGTAGAGGGGTAGGGTCTGGAGAGCTGGCTTAGCAGTTAAGAGCACTTCCTGCTCTGGCAGAGATACTGAGTTCAGTTCCCAGCACCCACTGAAAACTCCAGCCACAGAAGATCCACAACTTCTCCCTCCTCCTGTACCTGCGTGCACATGAGCATACAAACATACACAAATATAAAAATTAAAGATTAATAGTTTTAAAGTGAGTAGAAGCTGGGGTAGCCTACTTACTTTCCAGAAGCAAACAGGCTAGGATAAAGAGAAGGCTCAGTGACTAAGAGAGCTTGCTGCTCTTCCAGAGAACCCAGTTTCAATTCCCAGCATCCACATCTGTATGCAATTCTAGTTCCAGGGTCCTGACACCTCCATCTGTTACTCAGCAGGTACCAGGTGCATGAGTGATGCACAGACATATATTCAGACAAAACATCTATATGCATCAAATAAAAATGCTAAGAAAGATGTTCCTGGGGAACAGCAGCCAAGGCTGACCTCTGACCTTTTATGCACACAAACACACATATACACAAACGTTTCTGTCCATTCCTTACTCCTGTGAGGACCCAAATGAACCCAAAAAAGATCCAAAGAGAGAAAGACGACTTGACTCCTGCCCTCCTATTACCTGTAGTCTACAGTGCTTACTCTGATGAGAACTCATAAAATTTTCAGTCTAAAATACATTGAAGTTCCCCAACCTCATCTCAAGTAAAGTAACACTTGTTTAACATTTTCTCAAAAGTGCCATAAATTGCCCAGTGGTGGCGCACGTCTTTGATCCCAGCACTAGGGAGGCAGAGGCAGGAGGATCTCTAGTTCAAGGCCAGTCTGAGTTCCAGGACAGCCAGGGCTATACAGAGAAAACCTGTCCCAAACAAACAAACAAGAAGGGAAAAAAAAAGTCTTTTCATACTATTCTTTAATTTAAAAGGGAGAGATCAACTTGAAATACAGCAGCTACCGTTCCCCCATCTTAAACTTGCCCCTGTTACTACGAAGGTCACCTGGAATCAGACTTACTGTGGTGACTAAAATGGGTCAACTGCTTTAGCTAAATGCCCTGCTAAGTGCAAGTCTGAAGCATCCTCTTCACCACAGCTCCCAGGGTTACAGCTGCCCATGGTTACACCTGTAGAGCTGAAGCAGACACTTCACCTTCCAGAGACTCAAGATGGTATCAGTTTCCTTGATAAATGACCAAACTCTGATTCATTTACCAACTGTGGCTAAATAGTTCTATTTTTAAAAGAAAAGGTCTCAGACACAGACAGACAGACACACAGACACACAAACACACACACACACTTTGTAAAGCTGAGGTCTGTCAGAACCCTCTGCCTCTTTCCTTAGATGAGGTCCCTGCTGTGATCCCAGGTTGCCCCTTCCATCCTGGGCTGTATGGTGCATGACTAAAATCATAGTCTCCTCTGTCTGAGAGGAACTCTGCTCTCCTGGCCCTTCAATCAAGCCCCAAATCCCGCCTCTAAGAAACTTCAGCCAGGTGGTGGTGTGCCCCTTTAATCTCAGCACTCGGGAGGCAGAGGCAGATGGATCTCTGAGTTCGAGGCCAGCCTGGTCTACAGAGTAAATTCCAGGGCAGCCAGGCCTGTTACATAGAGAAACCCTGTCTTAGAAAACCAAAAGAAAAAAAGAAACTTCTGGGTTACTCTAGCCCAAACCCATCATCCAACCTCTCAGCTCTGTTGCAGCAGATCATGAGACCTTGTAAAGATGTAGCTCTGGGGCCCTGATCAAGGTTCTCCACCTTTACAGAGTGACGGGCTAGAGCAAGCCTATCCTTTCTTCGCAGCCATGACTCCCCTGTGGTCTCCTGAGTCACTGCTGTGTGCTGACACTCTTCCTGTCTGCATGCCTACGGCCTGTGCTGGACTTTACCATCTCACTGGTTTTCTAACTTCCCCTGCCTGGGACTTCAGCTGCTATAAATACTTTACCACTTACTAGCTTTCACTGATTGGTGAACAATTAAAGTCTGAATTGCAAAGAAGGTGTTTTAGGCCAGTGCCTTAGAAAACTATTTGCTTTTTCCTGACATATTTTTATCCAAAGTTTAAATTAAGGAGCCTAGGGTGTACTTCAGTTTGTAGACGGCTTGCCTAGCATACATGAGACCCTCCGCACAGCACACACTGGGTACGGTGTCTCTCACACACACCGGGTACGGTGTCTCTCTCTCTCACACACACACACACACACACACACCGGGTACGGTGTCACACACACACACACACACACACACACACACACACACCGGGTACGGTGTCACACACACACACACACACACACACACACACACACACACACACCGGGTACGGTGTCACACACACACACACACACACACACACACAGGGTATGGTGTCACACACACACACACACACCGGGTACGGTGTCACACACATACTGGGTATGGTGTCACACACCGCACACCGGCTAACTCCTGTACTTGAAAGGTAGAATTAGGAGGATCAGAAATTCAAGGTCACACTCAGCTACATAGAGAATTCAAAACCAGCCTGAGCAACTTAGATAGATTCATATTTATTCTTTCATTCAAATTCTCTCTCTGTCTGTCTCTGTCTGTCTGCCTGTCTCTCTCCCTCTCCCCCTCTCTCTCATAGCTCAGTGGTAAAATACTTTCCTCACATGCAAAAGGCCTGGGGTTCAATTCCCAGAATCTTCCATACATACACAGACACACACAGACACACACACACACACACACATACACACACCCCAAAGATTGCAGAAGGGACTCCTTGGATGTGACCAGAGGACAGAGGCAGGAGTCAGGAAGAAACAGCTGGAATCTGGTGTGCCGTCCACACGCTTGCTGCTCTTGCTGCACTTTTATCCATGTATTTATTCCCTTGGTTGCTGAAGCCACACTGAACTTGGACTTTCTATTATTCACAATCACAAGTAGCTATATCAGTACTGTCATTTACCTCTAGATTAGACTAGCTGGAAGGGCTTGGGTTAGTTCAGGGGGAGTTAATCCCCAGTATTACCAAAAGGGGTAGCCCTAGTGTGGAGAATGGAAGACTGTGTGCTGAGGACCAAGGGAAGGAAAGCTCTTTGAGGACAGAAGAGCCAGCATCCCAGGGTGCCGCTCCATCTATAATTAGCTCTTTCCCACAGGCTGCCATCTAGATTGCTCTCCCGCAAGTGAGCTGGGTCGTATTCCCCCCGCCCCAGGTCTGAGAGCAGAACATCACACAGAACACCCTGTGCCTGGAACCCAGCTCTCCTTTCTCCGCCTTGTGCACACCCTCATCTCCAAGCACTACAGCAGGCAAACAAGCAGGAATGAACAGACCTGATCTCTGAAGATAAATACTCCACTCCAGGCCCGTCCTTCCTTCCTCCCTTTCTCTGAGTACTTGGTTACCCTTGGGCACTTAGTGATGTTGGAATAGCTCACAGACATCACCTAGACTAAGAAAAATAGAGTTTCTAACTAGGCTCATTGAGCACAAAACCAGGCCACAACAGACATCTGAAACATTAAAAGGCAGATTTTCCTGCTCAAAGGAGAAATGACCCATTGGTTTGTTTGACAAATGTTTACCAAGAGCTTGCTTGCTTGCTGTTTTCCAGACAGGGTTTCTCTGTGCAGCCTTGGCTGTCCTAGAATTCACTCTGTAGATTAGACTGGCCTCAGCCTTGAACTCAGAGATCCGCCTGCCTCTGCCTCCCAAATTCTGGGATTAAAGGTGTGTGCCAGATATAAGGATTATGTCCTTAATTACATCACCAGCCTGCGATGGCGTCCCAGCCTAAAAGGCGGGCGTGCCCTCTGTGTTCTCTCTTTCCGAAATCTCTCCTTCTCTTTCTCTTTCTCTTCCTCTCTCTCTCTCTCCCTTTCTCCCCTCCCTCTCTCTCCCAATAAAGCTCCCTCTCTCTCCCTCCCTCTCTCTCCCAATAAAGCTCCCTCTCTCTCCCTCCCTCTCTCTCCCAATAAAGCTCTAGAAAAGTAACTATGGCTGGTGAATCTTCCATCACCAATACATCCAGCACTCTGCTCCGTCGGCCAGCCACGAGTGCCGCTGCGTAACCAACACCACAGGCCCAGCCTATCAAGAGTATTGAACTCAGTGTCTCTAACAGGGACTGAAAGCAGAATGCCTGGTTTGAAGCATACTGGTGCTTCTAACTAACTACCTGTGTGATACTAGAGACTTATTTAACCTCTCTGGTTCTCAAGTGTTTCCTCCATAAAATGGGGAAGAACGTGTACTTCAAATTATTATCGCTATCCAATGAGTAAATAGATTAAATCTCTAAAGACAGTCAACATGTGGAAAGTGATCAGTAAGAACACACTCCAAGGCAGAGAGTGTAGTTCTGAGCTTCGGGTGTGGCAGGAGGAAGAAGCGAGAGATCACTCAAGAAAGGAATGAAAGGAATTGATATAGGGACACAGAGGCCAAAGTCCAACTTCCATTTAAGGCAGTAAGAACGTACTCAGTGAAAAATCAGGCTGAGGTATGGGACTGATGACAGACAGATGGAGCCAGGCTGGGCAGGGCTGGCTGGAAAGGCAATGGAGATAGAAAGTATGGTCCAACCAAACCCGAAAAGTACAGCCCTGTGTTTGTGACAATGACTGGGATGACAGGACATTACAGAGAGCTCAAGGGGC
Organism: Peromyscus leucopus; assembly: GCF_004664715.2. Classification (NCBI taxonomy): domain Eukaryota; kingdom Metazoa; phylum Chordata; class Mammalia; order Rodentia; family Cricetidae; genus Peromyscus; species Peromyscus leucopus. The sequence goes on from NC_051064.1 coordinate 136,123,256, forward strand.
TCGGGAAACTTTGGGTTAAACACCTGGGTAGAAAAAAGCCTGGGGGGGGTGGGGAGATATACAGCCTGCAGCAGGGTAGTGTCCAGCCCTTCAAGACATAGTAAAGGGGTCTATTCCCCTGGACAGTCTACAAACCAAAAACCATTCCCAACCTCAGCACACACTTGGGGAGAGAGGAGGTAGAAATAAGAAGCTTCTTTCCTTTTTCACATTTGAGAAAATGCAGCCAGGTGGTGGTTAACGCTTTTAATTCCAGCACTCAGGAGGTAGAGCCAGGCAGATCTGAGTACAAGACCAGCTTAGTCTACAAGACTGTTGTCAGAGCTGTTACACAAGGGGGAAAAAATAGAAGAAAATGCACCAAATGTTTATAAACGCTGCACAAATATTAAATTGCTTAAATATACTAGAACTTGAATTTTAAAATACTGAGTACATTACTTGAGGGAATTAACACCAGTTGAGAATGCCCAAGTACTCTGGTTCCCTACTTGGAGCACATGCTGAACAGGAAAAAAGGAGTTCTAATCTGTTAAGATCAAACCTGGGGCCGGGCGGTGGTGGCGCACGCCTTTAATCCCAGCACTCGGGAGGCAGAGGCAGGCGGATCTCTGTGAGTTCGAGGCCAGCCTGGGCTACCAAGTGAGCTCCAGGAAAGGCGCAAAACTACGCAGAGAAACCCTGTCTCGAAAAACCAAAAAAAAAAAAAAAAAAAAAAAAAAAAAAAAGATCAAACCTGGACTGTCTCAGCCAGAATCTTTTTTAAAAATACCATGTCAGGTGGAGAAAACCCAGACACTCCACCTGAGCAGAGCAGGACCACGATAAAAACTTTGCCTATCTGTATTCACTGCCCAGAAGAAACAGTGGCTGCTCTTTCTTCAGAAGAAATTATAAACCATATAATTTAGAACCTTGACTGAAAGTGATCCCACCTCCTTCCCTGGGGACCCATCGTTTTTTCTTCCAAATTCTTCAATAAAGGCACACTGTCCGGGTAGGCATGGTGGCCCACATCTGTAAGAGCGACATTGGAGAAAGGGGCCAGGGAAGGACGGAAGAGGGGGAAGGACGGAGGCAGTAATATCAGGAATTCAAGGACATGTTCAGCTTTATTGTGAATTAATTCAAGGTCAGCAACACAGGAGACTCTGTCTCAGAAAAAGAAAAAAGGACACAATTGTAACCCTGCACTCAGAGGCTGAGGCAGGGGAAGAGCTGTCAGTTCTGAGACAGCCTGTTCCCCAGCAAAAAAGAAAAAGGAAAAAGCTCTTAGGAACAGCAGGGATCAGTCAGCACACCCCTAGAACTCTCAGCAAGTTTGAGGCCTTGCCTAAGATCCGTAGTGAGAGCCTGTCACAAAAAACTGAATAAATGGCTGGAGAATTGGCTCAGAGTTAAGAGGTCTTGCTGCTCTTTCAAAGGACCTGAGTTTACATTGATGTCAGATAGCTTATAAATGCCTGTAATTCCAGCTGCCTCCAAACACCTGCACACACATGCTAGACACAGACATACACACATAAATAAAAATAAATCTTTAAAAACTAAATAAACAAGCCGGGCAGCGGCGGCGCATGCCTTTAATCCCAGCACTCAGGAGGCAGAACCAGGTGGATCTCTGAATTAGAGGCCAGTCTGGTCTACAGAGCAAGATCTAGGACAGGCACCAAAACTACACAGAGAAACCCTGTCTTGAAAGACAAAACAAGCCGGGCAGTGGTGGTGCACTCCTTTAATCCCAGCACTGGGGAGGCAGGCGGATCTCTGTGAGTTTGAGGCCAGTCTGGTCTCCAAAGCGAGTTCCAGGAAAGGCGCAAAGCTACACAGAGAAACCCTGTCTCGAAAAACCAAAAAAAAACAAAAAAAAAAAAAAAGACAAAACAAAAACTAAATAAACAAAGATTATAGTGAGTTCCAGGTCAGTCAGGGCTATATAGTGAAACCCCATCTCAAAAAACAAACAAAATTAATATAAATAACCTCTCTCTTTTTGAGGCAGGATCTCACTGTATAGCCTTGGCTGCCCTGAATGAAACTCACTGTGTGGGCCAACCTGGCCTCACACCTGCCTCTGCCTCTCAAGTGCTGGGATTAAAGGCATGCATCACCATGTTCCACTATAAATAGTACCTTTATTTAACTCAAACATCTAAAACATCATCATCTCAACCTAGAGCATTGGCCTAGAATTGGTGGCACACACCTTTAATCCCACCACCCCGGAGGCAAAGGCAGGAGGATCTCTGTGAGTTTCAAGGCCAGCCTGGTGTATAAAGAAAGTTCCAAGACAGTCAGGGGCTACACAGAGAAACCCTGTCTCAAAACACCAAAACAAAAGAAAAAAGAACATAAGGCATTACATTCTTTAAGTCTTTAAGTCTAGTGCATATTTTATAAGTATATCCAGTACAAGGGTCACCCGTGGGCAGTGCCCATTATGCCTGAGGGTGGATGTCTACAGAGAAAAGCCCCTGGGAAACTTCTGCCATGTCATGTCACCACAACCACAGACTGAAGATATGAGCCAGACAGACCAATTCCACACCCCAGCTCTACTGAATGACTTGTTCTTATTTCAAGCACAAAGTTTTTCTTCCCTAAAGTTAACTTAAAATACATATAACTCCAACCTAAATTATCAAGAATACTGGGAATGAATGAAAAACAATGAAAAATTCCTCCCATCTGTGCTATGGCAGCTACCTAAATTTGTTTATTTTTTAAATATATTTATTTTTATTTTGTATATGTCGGGTCCCCTGGAATTGAGTCACAGACAGTTGTGAGCTGCCATGTGGTGCTGGGAATGCTGAGTCACCTCTCTAGCCTCTACCTAAATTCTATGTGCAACAGCTATTTCTTTTTTGTTTGGTTTGGGTTTGTCCCCCAACTCCCAACCCCAGTAGTGGGACTGAACCCAGGGCCTTGCACATATTAGGCAAGCACTCTTTGAGCCAGGGTCTCAAGGAGATGCCCCAGAGGGGCAAGGACCTCACTCGGCAGCACAGGCAGGCCTGGACTTGTGACCCTCCTGCCTCAACGTCCTAAGGAGCTGGGAATACACAGGCCTGGGTAGACACTTGACTAAGAGTTCAACTATGAAATCAAAAGCCTAAGTTTTTACCTCCAAATATATCTACATTTTCTAGGTAGTTTTTTCTTTAAGAGATTATATGTTGCCAGGCCTGGAATCTGAGGCAGGAGGACTACTTTGAGTTCAGGGCTAGCCTGAGCTACATAAGACCCTGTCTCAAACACAAAACAAAACAAATTCAGAACATAAATAAGTTTATGTGAGGGTAAACTTTAAAAACAGAATTACAGCCAGGCAGTGGTGTCGTGCTGCGCGCTTTTAATCCCACCACTCAGGAGGCAGAGGCAGGCAGATCTCTGAGTTCAAGGCCAGCCTGGTATACAGAGTGAGTTCCAGGGCAGCCAAGGCTACACTTGAAAACTAAATTTTTAAAAATTATAAACAAAATTATCTTACTTCAGCTATTAAAACTTAATATTCAGAATTCCTATTTACCTCTTTAACCTCCTTAGCAGACCTATTTTTTTAATCTGAATAGTATAAGAGCATATTTATTACTGAAATTTTTAGTTACCATTTTAAAGACAGTCCCAAAAGAATATGATAAAGGCAAATTTAAACAATACCTCTGTGCCTGCCTCCCCCCCCCCCCCCCCGGGAGCTGAGGACTGAACCCAGGGCCTTGTGCTTGCTAGGTAAGCACTCTACTACTGAGCTAAATCCCCAACCCCCTGCCTTACTTTAGATACAATCAAACTCCTTTATCATTCAAATAGTCTATTTGGAATAAATAAAGTCAGTCCAAATGTTTTTAATTTCCTCACAGATTGCCTCCATATTGCTAAGCACTTTGATTCGTCGACATTTGTTTTCCAATCCACTATTTTTCTGATTGTGAAAAGTTAATTTTCTGGACCAGACTATGGACCTGAGAGGTCTCAACTTTCTCCCTACCTCCCACTCCCCATTTTTGAGACAGGGTCTCCTACAGTCCAAGGCTGCCCTTGACTTCACTGCATAGACAAGATGACAGTGGACTTCTGAGCCTGGTGTCCACCTTCTAGCAACATGGGCCATCGGTCAGTTTATGTGGTGCTGGGAATCAGACTGAGCCTCGGGCATGCTCGGCAAACACTCTACCAGCTGAGCTGCGCACACACCGTAGGCCAAGCTTTAACTTTCTGTCAGGGTCTCTACTCAAGTCCAGGCTACAACCTTGGCATCTAAAATAAACCTAGCCTAGCCTAGCCAGCACCTACTTTACAGACAACAGCAGAGACCTATTACCATACATGCAGGAGTTAAGCCTGGCCTGCCAGTTACATGACTTTAAGACTCTAACACCCTTGCTAACCTGTTATTAAGTTGAGACCAGTGGCTATAGAATAAGCTCCTGGCCAAACCCAAATTGCATGTTGTAAGCTTAAAGACCAAATAGACTTTTATCTGTGGCGTTTGCTATGATGTAAGATGGAACACCAACCACACCAGCAACAAACATAATATTCTTTATACCTGTAATATGCAGAAAAGTTTGCCCCAGAATCCTAACAAATATTTACTAAGTTAATGGATTCTCTCCTATATCTCCATTTATCCCAATATGATAGGCAGCTATAAAAGATGAGATATATTCATTTTTTTCCTCATTTTATGACAACATTCCTGGCAAAAGTAGCTTAAGGAAGAGTTAGTTTGTCTGGCTTACAATTTGGGAGGCCGGTCTACTGTGGAAGGCAAGGCACTGCAGGAGAGCGAGCATCTGGCCACTCTGCATCCACCATCCAGACGCACACAACGGATGCTGGCACACAGCTTGGTTTCTCCTTTCCCTCTCTATCCAAGCAGAGGAGGATAGAGGAGGATAGGAAGGGTGTCCACATTTGGGGCAGATCTTCAGTCCTCAGTTACACCTCTCTAGAAATGCCCTTGGACACTCCCAGGTGTGTTTCCTGGGTGATTACAGTAAAGCCTGACCATCACAGTTGGCCTCTTGGCTAAGTGAAGATTAACCAGCACACCCCTGATCCTGAACTCCTGGAATTCACATCAGCCAGGAACAAAGAAGCATGAGAAAGGATTCAGATGGATGGCAGAATGGGCACCAGCTGGACCAGAGAGAAGGGACCCATTCTGCTAAGGCAGCCAGGAGGCCAGAGAAGAAGAATGCAGAGCTATCTCAACTATGCTTGGAGAACATTTCGCTCCGTAAACTAATCCCTAAGACCCTTGCAGTGTGCTGAGTATTAGTTCTGCTCCAAGCTATCCATCCCAAGATGCCATGAGCAGCCAGGCATTGTGGCACATGCTTGCAACTTCAGCACTTGGGCGGCCAAGGAAAGAGAGCTCTGCAAAGTTCAGGTCAGCCAGAACAGACTCGGACTGTCTAAATAAATAAATTTTCAAAACCTTTTTAAAGTTATGCCTTATATGGCCACAGTGGCTTCTCATAACTATAAATTCTAGTACTCAGAAGGCTGAGGCAAGACGACTGCCATAAGTTCGAGGCTAGCCTGGACTCTACAGTGAGGTACGGCCAGCTTGGGATAGAATAAGATCCCCTCTCAAAGTTTAAAAAAAAAAATGAAATAAAAGAATCCCAGCACTTGGGAGGCAGAAGCAGGCAGCTCTCTCTGAGTTCAAGGCCAGCCTGGTCTATAAATTGAGTTCAAGGACAGCAACGGCTATTACTTAGAAAAACCCTGTCTCAAAAAACTTACAAAAAAGAAGATATGCCATAAGCAAGTCCATGCTTCCTTAGAAGCATGTACATTCTCTGTGGTTGGGTGTCTTGCAAAGGGCTCTAGGAAGGGTCACAAGAGCTGAACACATTTACTATGAGTAAAAATGCTTTGGGAGCTTCAAGAGCCCTTATCTAAGTAAGAACAAAATGTATTCTGGCTCAAACCAGGAGATTTAGCCCATCTTTCAGTTCTCCGCTACCTCTACAAGCAGCCAATCAGAGCAAATCTTGTAACTTAACCACACTGGAATCTAACCATTGAAAACACTGAACAAAAAAAAATTACATAGAACAGGCTTCTTACACGAGTCCAGCTCAAGTACAAATACCCTTGACAAAGGCTGAACATTGATAAAGCCAGCCTGAAAGGGGATGAGAAGACAATGAGAAGGTCAAGACATTTTAGTTCTTTACTCTTAGTCCTTATAAATGGTTTGGTATATGTTAAGGGGCAGAGGTCCATATAGAAGACCACAGGACTAATCCATGTAGTAGCCTTTTCAGGGAGCCAAAAAGCCGGGGAGGCAGATTGAAAAGTACTGGCGGACCTCATTAGCCCTGCTTAGGAAACTGTAAGTGTGACCTCACCCCTGGATCACACAGCTATATTTAGTTTATACCTAATATGGATGAAGTCCTGAACGGAGCCATTTCCTCTCTCCACAAAAAGAAACTTCCTTGCTTTTCTTCTACCAACAATGCAAAGGGTGGGCTCCTCTGAAGGGGGAGTTTTAAAAAAGAAAAGAAAGGAAAGAGAAACGACTTGAGAAAAACATTAACAAATTAGGATGTAGCTTTTTAAACCTGGCCCAGTTTGACATTTCTAAACTGGAAAACAATTCTGAAATCCAAATACACAATGTGCAAGTGAGGTTCCTCTATTGTGCTTCTAGAGAGACCCTTTAAAGTCTTTTACAAGAGACTAATCAACCAGGCCCCCAAAACACAAAGAAGTGAAGCAATGGAAACCCCATAATTTCCTTCTAAATGTTATCAGAGGTGTTAGGGTTGTCACTCTGTGGTAGAACACAGACAGAGTGACATGCGTGAGGCCCTGGGTTCAAGAGTCAGCACCTAAAACAAAGGGGTGGGGAGAAGAAAAGAAAAGAAAGATTCAGACAGGAACTCTAAGATCCCAGCCTATATTTATTGGCCCTCTCTGAACCTCACATATGACACAGAATTGGCATGCCTATTTCAGAGTTTATGTGAGGATTAACTTGGCTAACACATATAAAAGGCTGGCATCCTGTGCCTGGCCCACAATCAGCACCCAGAGCTGTCTATTATCCCGACTTTAGCATCTTGGCTTTTATCAGTTTACTGTGTCCTGTGTGGGAGTAAATTAAGTACTTTCAAAAAGTTTATAACATTATAATAAGATAAAAGATAACATCACTTTATGATCCTTGAGTCACCTACTAATTACAACCATACACTCAAGTTTACAGCTTTATTACCATCCCATTGTGATAGAAAGATGAAACTAGACACTTAGACTCTAGAAATGAAGACTAGGAGACTGCAAATCCACCCTTGGCCCTTAAAAACCACTAGCCAGTCAGGATAGCACAAGCCTTTACTCTCAGCACTCAAGATGCCTGAGTTCTAGGCAAAGTCGACATCAGGAATTCCAGGCCGGCTAGAGATGAAAACTCTAAGCATAAAGCCTGTAAATCAGGGTGTGGTAACACAGGCATATAACCCAACACTCAGAAAGCAAAGGCAGGAGGATTTCGATTTCAGTGACAGCCTGGGTTACATAAGTTGACTCTCTCAAAAAGGAAAATAAAATTTCATGTAAATTTACACTACCTCTATTTCTTCTGCTACAAGTTAAATGAGCTCAAAGTCTCTTGGGATGGAGATTTTAAAATATCCATACACATCTATGTTTCCCCTTAAGAGAGCATTATTTAATACTAGTTAATATATGACCAATCAATTTAATAACTGCATACAATAAAAACAAAAATAAGAAAGCATGGAATTTGGAAGCACGGGAAACCAAAAATCAGTAATTAAAAATACCCTACAGAACCACTCTATCCAATGTCACAGACGGACTCTTGACCTCTTTTGAAATTTCACTGTAGAAGAGGAGGCAGGAAAAACACTCTTCCTAATGCTTTAGCTAGAGTCCTGGGAGCCGAGGCAGGACTCAGATGGAGCTCACCGTCAGGCACTTGGTGACTACCAGCACAACTGTGAGCTGCCAGTTAGCTCAGAAAGGAGGCCCCACTGATCCTGGGGCTTCCGTCGCACTAACTCCTCACTTCTGATTTAGAATGCAAAGCTCTCCACTTCTTTACCAAGCCGCCAAGCAGATCTTCATAACATCCCAGAGGTTGAAACCACACATACTGCACCGTAACTAACCACAGGCCAGTGCAGTCTTAGCTGCATCCCAAGGCGGCATACGAGCAAGTGAGTGGGCCCGCTGGGGGTCACTCGCTAAGTGGTTTTCTTATTAAGACTTCTAATCTCTTTTATATATATATATATATATTTAAGATTTATTTATTTATTATGTATCCAGAATGTATGACTGCAGGCCAGAAGAGGGCACCAGATCTCATTACAGATGGCTGTGAGCCACCATGTGGTTGCTGGGAATTGAACTCAGGACCTTTGGAGGAGCAGTCAGTGCTCTTAACCTCTGAGCCATCTCTCCAGCAAGACTTCTAATCTTACCAAAGCCCAAGAGTCAGGTTCTGCTACCTCAGTGCAGACACCAAGTGAAGCGGGGAGTCAGGATTTAAACACTGCATGCTGCATGGCTCCGGCATCCAATTTTTAAAAATAAAAAGTGTGGGGGTGGGTATACGTGCCACATCATGCATGTAGGGGTCAGAGGACAAACTTGGGTGTGGGTCCTCATCTTCCACCTTGTTTAGACAGGGTCTCTGTAGTCATTCACTCATGTAGTCATACTACTCACACAGACTAGCTGGCCTGCAGGTCTCTAGAGACTCACTCTCATGTGTGTCTGTCTGTCTGTCTCCCAGGAGCACTGAGATAACCGCACATGCTACTCCGGCTTGATGGGTGCTGGGGATCCCAACTCAAGTGCACACACTAGCATGGCAAGCACTGTCCCACGGCCCCTCTCCTGCTCTCCAGTACCCACCCTCACCAGTACACCCTGGCAAAGAGCAAAGCACTACACTGAACTGTACACCTGAAACATGAATCCGAACTACTGCGCCTTCTAACGGACCAAGATGATACTCTGAGAACAACCACCCTCCGACTCTAACTTGGGGATCTCAGACCTCAGACACATATTAGCACCCAGAGGCTGAGGCAGGAAGACTGCAGGGTCAAGGCTAGTGTGGGGCTACACTGAGACACTCTGTCTCACAGACAGACAGACAGAGGGAGAGAGGGAGAGAGAAAGAAAGAGAGAGGGGGGAAGGGAGGGAGGGAGAGAGAGGGAGGGAGGGAGAGAGGGGGGGGGGTTGGGGATTTAGCTCAGTGGTAGAGCACTTGCCCAGCAAACGCAAGGCCCTGGGGGTTCAGTCCTCAGCTGGGGGGGAGGGGAGGTGGGAGGGTAAGAAAAAGTTAAGCTTGCATTTGAGTATATCCTAAGAACTACTCTGAGATACTAAAGCAAAACAAGTATGAACTAAGGCACTAACTTTCCCTAACTGTTTTCTTCTTCATTTGTTTTATATGGATTTGTTTGTTTGATAGTACTGGGGATCGAACCCAGAGCCTCATGGCAAACACTCTACCACTGAACTACATCCCCAGCCCCAACCCAGTACTTTCTTCACCCTTTCAACCTATTTATCTGGCTTCTTGTGAGTTTAACAAGCACTTGCATTTTCCCAGTCATGTGATTTTTCTTTTTTTATTGTTTCTTTTCCTCTAGCTGCCTCTGGAATAAAGCGTTTGCAAAGAGGGGTGAGGGTGGGGGAGCCCAGCACTGTTCTTCAGCAAGCATTTTATTGAATAATAAAAAGTCCAATGAGTTAATCCACAGTGCAGTTACACACAGCACTCCACAAATGTCTGTATCTGCTCAATTATTATGGACAGCTCTTCTGTGCATCCCTTCTGCCCTGCAGTTGGAAAATGCAGCATCTACTCTAAATACACTAGCACCAGGCTTCTGCAAGGGGAAAAGCCTCCCAGCCAGAGTTACAATGGCTCCCCAGGAAAAGGCTTGCTGGGACTCCGGAGGAGTGCTCCTTCCTACACTATCGCCTCTGGCCACAGGCACTCACAGTGCATCTGCCTGGCTTCCCCTGGGCCTGGAACAGCTCCTGGTTTAATGAAAATTGCTTAAACTGGCACTGATTTGTGCCTCTGCAGTCACGAAAAAGCTGCAATGAAGAGGACACGAAATACAACGTGCTTTCTGGGTGAGTCCTGACTCTGCTTGAGACATGGCAAAGTGGCAGGTTTGGCAATCACCGAAGCCCCAGCATCACAGCCAGCCTACTTAGGAAAATAGATTTCAAGGGAAAGACACAAACAACAGGGAAGAAAGCAGTGGTACAAAGTCTGTGAAATGACAGACGATATAAGCATTGGGGGGGGGATCAAGTGAAATCTTGAAAGCAGGCTTGATTGAAGCTCAAATTTCACTTTGTTTTAGGAAAGACTGCTCTCAGTTCCAGCATTAGAGAAGAAAAGACTCCTATACTTTACCATATGAAAGTTCTCTTTCAAAGCCTAACTGGACTGCAGAATAAGACCCTATTTCAAATGAACAACAACAAAAATCATACACAGAAAAAGAAAGCTTTCCCTAGAGCCATGAGTGGTGGCTCATGTCTGCAATCCCAGCAACCAGAAAGCAGGGCAGTTTACTACATGACCCTGTCTCAAAGTTCAGTCCCCAGTTGGGGGAGGGGGTGGGGGAGAGGATGACAACTAATTAGGCACCTGAAACAGAGAAAAACAAAAATTCTTTAAAATAAAGTTTTGGTTTTGTTTATTGTTTTTATATTTTTCAGTTGTTCTACAACGCTGCAGCCCGCCCCCTCCCTCCCATCCCCACCCCACCCCCAGATAGAGGTGGTGAGACTGACCTCAGTATGTAGATAGGGCTGGCCTGAAACTCCAGGAGATCCACCTGCCTCTGCCTCCCAATATTGGGATTAAAGGCATGGGTACTTACTTATGTTTTATTTTATGTGTACGAGTGTTTTTGCCTTTGCATGTGCATTACCTGCATGCCTAGTGCCCAGTGGCCAGGAGAACACCAGATTCTCTGGAGTTAAAGGCACGATGAGACCTAGAGCAGAGCGACAGTGGCTGTGAAAGAGATGCCAGTGGCCTTGGGTCCCTACAGCTGTCCCAGCCCAGCTGCTTCGACTACGTGAAGATGGGCTGTCATGGGTTACACCATGGGCATTTTATGCTGTGGGCATGGTGGCCCAGGCACTGTCTGGCACCTTCTCTTGTCTCAGGATCAGAATTCAGGATTGGGAGCAAATGGACAGCATTGGGAAACCCTGATGCAGAGTGGTGGAACCTTTGGTCCATTTGTGACCACTGGAATGGGCATACAATGCTAATCAGGGCAGTGACTGCCCGCCACGGCTATACTTTCCCATCCATTTTGACCCTTGTACGATAACAGTTTTTAATTCTCCAAAAAAAAAAGCTATAGGCAGTTGTAGGAACCAAACTGGGTCCTCTGCGAGAGCAGCGCGTACTCCTAACTGCCAAACCATCTCTCCAGCTTCCAAAAGAAAACTCCTAATTTACTGCTTGGGACTTGGAAGATGAACTAAAATTCAGCACTAACTGTAAGCAGCACCAGCTATCCTAAAGCTAGAGTCAAATGAGACTCTCTAAGCTGAGACCCCTCCAAACTAAAGACAGGTCACACGAGAGTGAGTGAAGGCTTCCGAGAAATGGAGCTGACAGCTGACCAGGCAAATTCTCACCACTAAATCATCGGGGTTTTAAGGACACGGCCAGCAATATCAGCCAGCCTGTGCTTTATTTTCTGTCAACTACCCACCAAACACAACTGTTGAACAGACGGTCCTTTTCCGAAGGACTGCATATTTTAAAGGGGATTTCCAGCCCTCTAACCAGCAGTGGAGTTAGCAATTCTACCTAAATGCATTGACTCACAGTAAGACGTACTGCGTGCCTGTTAGGAAGCAAGCGATCTACTAAATCCTGCAGTGGAGACAACGATGAACGTCGGGGTCCTACCTACACGGGCCTCCTTTATTATGGCAAAGACATGTGAGGCAAAAAGTGGCTTTCCACAGAGAGCTAACAGGAAAGTGATCCTGAAGAATTAATAAAGATATGTGAACAGTCTTACAGAATCACCTAGATTTTCACAAATGGACTGCAATAGGAAAGGCTGCTTCAGGAATAAGAAACAGAAGCATTCCAGCTAGCTAGGGTAACGGCCCAGGAGGCAGGGGATGCAAGTGTCCATTCACGGGGTCTAGACTGTGACAGTTGTGAGCCTGAATGTCAGGCTGTGGATCTGGAGCTAGTTTTTTATTTAGCAAAGAGCAACAAAATGGTCTCTGCACTTGGGGAGTAAGGAAGGGGAGGAACACAGGTGGATTTTGAAAAAAACATTGCTTTATAGCAGTGGTTCTCAACCTTCCTAATGCTGCTAATGTTGCGACCCTTTAATACAGTTCCTCATGTTGTGGTGACTCCCAGCCAGAAAATTATTTTCATTGCTATTTCAACTGTAATTTTGCTACTGTTAGGAACCGTAATGTAAATATCTGTTTTCTACTGCTCTTGGTCGACCCTCGTGAAAGGGTCATTCGACACCCTCAAGTTGAGAACCACTGGCTTACAGCAATTCTTATCTCCCACTGTGGTTGCACATGTACTTTATGTTCTAGCAGGATTGGTGTTAAACATGCCCATACTTCTTTGCTTCCATGGATCCTTGCTGCCATTCCAATGATCACCTGAAATCCTTTCCCATCCCCCCATGTCAACTTGCAGGTGGAAGCCAGTTGTTTTCCTTTCCTTTGTTTAGTAACTAGTTCAGGCACTGTTGCAGGTGCAGTACATCAGTGGGCAACTTCTCCATCACTATGGCATGCAGATTTAGTTGGAGAGGAAAACTAGAGACATGTGCCTGCTTGGGATGAAGTGCTGTAGAGGGAGAGAGAGAGACAGCAGGGAAGGGGTACTGGGACTGATGAGTGATGGGGTGTGGACCTGCTTCCCCAAGGTTCCTTTCCCTCTGTTTCTTTTCCTCCTTTTCTCCTCTCCCCTCCCTCTCCCCCACCTCCCCCACACTACACACACACACACACACAAGAGGAGAAGGGTTTATAACAAATTCAACAAACAATCAGCAAATTTCAGACAAGTGTCAGTTTTACTTTAAATAAACCAAACTTCCAGAATGGAATACAGAACTAATAACTGAGCCTCTTTAAACTAACAAGTCAGTTAGAGCTTCAGTAACACCTTTCATGCTTAAATATTCCACTCCTCTTTAAATCAGTTCCGTCATTTAGGCTGTCACATAGAAAATCATTCTGAAGCTCTTAATTCAATGAATTTTGCTTTTTGTTTGTGAGAGGGTTTCTGTTTATTTTTTGAAACAGGTTCTCAAGTAGCATAGGCTGGCTTAGATCATATCCCAGGGCCAGCCAGGACCTTGAACTTCTGATCTTCCGGTCTCCACCTCCTTACTGCCAGGATTAGATTTTATTCTGTTTGGTTTTGCTTTTTGACTATGGGATCTTTGGTCTTCGAACTAAGAGATCTTTGTGTTTCAGCCTGCTGAGTGCTGGAATTATAGGTTTGTATCACCATACCCAGCTCATTTTTATTTATTTATATTTTTAATTTTTTGAGAGTCCTACACTATGTAATCCAAGGTAGCCTGGAACTTGTGATAATTCTGTCTCAGTTTCAGGAATGCAAGATACAGACATGAACTCCTCCTCCCAGCTTCAACTGGGTTTCTGAAGACTAAATGGAATAAGTCATCGTATATTACAGTCAAAAGAAGGGGCTAGCACCTGACACTCGTCAACCATGGTTCACCTACCCATCTTCCAGCTACACTGCAAGCTCCTTCAGGAGAAAAGAAAGGCTGTGTTTATTGGTCTCTCAACTGCTATTTGCTCCGGTCATTATCCATCCCAACATGTACTCAACAGTTCCTAGGCAGACCATCTCACCACTTCCCAGTCCACACACCCAGAAGGGAGAAGTTAAGATGTGTTACATTTGTTTGTGCTGCAGAACAATTGTTTAACTATTATAAAACTGTGTTGCATTTGTTTAACTATGTAAAGATGTGTTGCTGTTTTACCTTGCCTGCCTAAAGCACCTGATTGGTCTAATAAAAAGCTAAATAGCCAATAGCTACGCAGTAAAGGGACAGGAGGGCTGGCGGGCAGGGAGAAAAGCAGAGTCTGCCAGGGGCCAGCCTGCCAGGGGCCAGCCTGCCAGGGGCCAGCCTGCCAGGGGCCAGCCTGCCAGGGGCCAGCCTGCCAGGGGCCAGCCTGCCAGGGGCCAGCCAGATAGGCACAGAGGAAGCAGTAAAGTAGAACATACAGAATGAAAGAAAGGTAAAAAGCCCTGAGGCAAAACATGGATGAAGAGAAACAAGTTAAATGAAGTTATAAGAGCTAGTGAGACAGCATAAGATAAGGCCAAGCATTCGTAATTACCAGTAAGTCTCTGTGTCACGATTTGGGGGCTGGATGTCTGAGAAAGCCTGCTTCACAGATGTCTCCTAAAGAGCACAAAAGGAACTCCTACCTTGAAAGCATTTCATCAACACCTGTTTGCACAATTCTAAGTATTAGCGGTGCTCTTCACAGCTCGGTTGGTAGAGGGTGGGGCGGCTGTAGCTGCTGCTGGGTTTCACAAACAGAAAACCTTGCTTTCTGAGGGCAGGTGTGGTCCTGCATTTCTTTACTCCCAGGGGAGGCAGAGGCAACTGATCTCAGTGTGTTGGAGGCCAGTCTGATCTACATTGTAAGGTCAAGGGCAACAAGGGCTACACAGAGAAACCATCTTTTATTTAAAAAAAAAAAAAAAAAAAAAAAAAAAAAAAAAAACCTGTTGTTTCCTTCTAGCAAAGATTGGACAGGGCATGTGTTTGTAGGAAGACAGATCCAGACACTGTCGGGTCTCTTTTATAAAATCTAAGCAAGATTTCCTGAAGTCGACTCAATACATGTTACATACCAGGTTGAGCTGCTCTCACAGGAAGACTAAATGAAACATTACACAAAAGTTCTCAAGGACTCATTAGTAAAAATTTTTAAAAAGGATTAGGGCATATTAGCAATTAAGGGCCCTACTGACTGTGAAGTACAATTAACACCCATTTTACCGATGGCTGGAGACCTTTACTGGACTTAATGAACACTTGAAAAGCACTAACCATCTTTAGGGCAAAACTGTGGACTTCTGTATTCACTAAAACATGCTGTCCTCCGGTCAAGCAATACAAGAGGGTACACCCTGCTTACATTTTTGCAAAAGCTTCAATCCAGCCTTGCATGTTTGTTACGCTCACGTCCAACATCTAATTTCTTAAGTGTAACCAACCACCTCCTTTTTTTCCCAGCTAGTGGATGTAGTCAGATTTCACAGCGACTACTCTCCCAGTATTCCTAAGTGGCACAAACACCTAATTGGATTCCTTTTTAGTTTCAAGGACTGCTCACTTGAGTAATCTACCACCTGCTCTCCACCTCCGAAAACACAGCAACTGGTCCGGCAGTTCGGCAAGAACTCGAAGAGCACTGGCAGATCCGACCAAGTCCCTACCCGGGCTCCATCTAACTGCAGTTTTGTATCCCGCTGTTCAGAGTTTATTTTCTTCTTCTCCCACACATACAAGTAAATAGCCATGCTTCGAGCTGGTAAAATTGTGTTTGTGCTACACCAGGTGATTGACAGCTTTACAACTGTTACAATGAGAATTCAATGTTCTTCCTAAGAATTAGTTCGCCCATAAAGCTGGAAATAACTTCATCACATACACAACAGCAACATCAAAGCATGGAAGGCTATTAGGCTCCAAGCATTTTAAATTTAAAGATAAAGGAAACAAAACCCCACCAACAGTACAAGTACAAGACCCTGCGGTGCTCTCTGGGGTCCATACTTGGCCCTAGGAACAATATTGTTAGTGTTCAAACAATACTCCAACACTCTTATTCTAAACATGGTCCGACTTACCTACATTAGGTTGTGACTTTCACAAGTTTATAATTAGTCTAATACATGATAATGATTCTATATTTTCAATAAAGAGGGAAAAAATTAAATGCTAAATTGCTGAGCCCAGTGTCCCAGCTACTCTGGAGACTGAAACAGGAAGATCAAAAGTCCCAGACCTGAGGCTGTAGAGATGGCTCAGTGGTTAAGTGCAAGAGCAGCAAGAGACCTGAGTTCGGTTCCCAGCACCCACACCCCAGCTCCACACAATGAGGGGTACACACATTTAATCCACTACAGGCAAAACACCCATACACATAAGATAAATAGTATTTTTAAAAAGGAGCCAGGAGTGAGGATACTTGCCTTTAATCTCAGCACTCAGAAGGAGGTGGGTGCCTGCAAGTTCAAGGCTAGCCTGGTCTATATTGAGAGTTCCAGGTCAGCTAAGGCTACTTTGTGAGACCATGTCTCAAATTAAGTTTTTAAAGAGCTGAGGCATGGTAGAGGTAGTGTGCTTGCCTAGCATACATAAGGCCCTGGGTTCCATCCCTAGTACCACAAAAACTGAAATAAAATAAAAAGCTAATTGATATTCTTCAGTGATACTTGGTACTGACCGCTGAGGTCTTGTGAGCCAAGTCTCATAAAAGGCACCAGAACTAAAAGCTCCTAAGACATTCACATCGCATGTCCTGAACTTAATTTAGAGTTCCATTCTATCACACTCCAGGGTTTGTAGTCAGAACCCTAATGTCATTTTCCAGTCTCTGTACCAGCCTTTAGCTGAGAAAACTATCCGAGCTTTTTGCTCTACTTGATAAAAATCTTAACTCATCATGCCTTAATCACACTTCCCATCCCGCCTAACTCACTTCCCAGAGAGACTCACTCATTCCCTACTCAGGACACACCGGAAGAGAGAAGCAGAGGCTCCTCAGCTCCTGTGGTGAAGCAGGGGGAGGGGAAGTCTTGCTCACCACTCCTCTTTGGCTTCTAGGCATCCCTCAGGCATCCTTCCCCTCAGGCATCCTTCCAGAACAACCTGACTGTCCCTTACCTGTCACTTCTACATTAGGCTTCCCTGGCTCAGTCCCCTTGGCTCCAACACCTCCTGTCTCTTCCTCATTCTGAGCTCCTTTCAGAATCTTGTATTTAACCAAAATCATCACTTGGCATTTGCCAAAAGGAACCTGCTTTAGGTCTACAGAAACAGCCCTGGGAAAAGGTAACAAGGACAAAGTTTCCATTAACCTCACATTTTACACTAGTTCCAAGTCCTTAACTTGCTCTCTAGAAAGCCCGAATGAGCAAACCAGTTAGAAAGAGGAACACTGTCTTTCACTGAATTTGAAGTTGTTCCATCTCGGCACCACTTTCTATAGAAAAATGATTTCATCTGTTTGAAAGGTTTGAAATCTGCCCTTGAAAGGAAACATAAAAAACTCCCACTTGAGACCGGCAGCAGGATCCATTCACATCTTCCCCAACGGGACTAGGAGGGTGAGCAGAGAACAAGCCAGGAGGGGACAGGAGAAGTCCGGGAGAGCAAAGCGTGCAAAAATGGGCACACTAACAGCGCAGCTGACTAGTCAGGATCTTGTCAGGATCCGAACCGAGGCTCTTATTTCAGAGGCATCACTACCAGCTGCTCCTGGAGTTCACATCACAAATGATGTCTAAACTCGCATTCCCTTTCTCAGCTACCTACCTCCAACCCACCTACTCCCCTACCTTTCAGGGTCAAGTTCAAGCTTCCTTCAACCTTTATGTCTATCTCCTGGCCTAATTTGCCATGAACTGTAGGACTCCACAGGCACATACCTCTTGCCGTCTGTTCTCTTTTGTGGTACTGGGGGTCAATCCTAGGACCTAACAAGCTGAGTAAGAACTCTACCAGAGTTACAACCCAGTTCTCTCTTTGAGACAGGTTATCACCATCTAGTCCAAGTCTTGAACTCACTCTGCAGATTAATGTCCTATAAAAACCACTCCCAGGGGCTGGAGAAATGGTTCAGAGGTTAAGTGCACTGACTGCTCTTCCAGAGGACCTGAGTTCAGTTCCCAGCAACCACATGGCGGCTCACAACCATCTGTAATGAGATCTGGTGCCCTCTTCTGGCCTGCAGACATACATGCAGGCAGAACACTGTATACATAATATAAAAAATAACTTTTTTTAAATGTTTTTAAAAAAGAAAATTACATTTAAAAAAAAAAAAAAAAAAAAAACCACTCCCAATCGCAGAAGCTTGGGAACTACTGTAGACAGTGATATCACAATTCAAAAGGGTACTACCTAAAGTTTAAATTACAGCCCATAAAACTAAACACTGGGAAGGGTTGCCTCCTACTTGGGATTCAAAATGTATCACTTCATACAGACAACCAACCAGTGAGAGGGAGAAACAGTGTGTCAAAACCAGGTGGGCTCATACAAGCAAACCAAAAATCCAAACTCCTGATTACTCTGTGTGTAATCTCTGCACTCAGGAGCCTGAGGCAAGAAAACTCTCACTAATTCAGGGCTGCTAATCATGGCTTCAGCCAAGAAGAAATATTGGTGAAAAATAAGGACAGATACATGAAAAGATCAGAAGTATTAAATTAGGAAGGAAAAAGAGTTAAGTAGAGGCAGGTGGTGGTGGTACACACCTTTAATCCCAGCACTCGGGAGGCAGAGGCAGGTGGATCTCTGTGAGTTCGAGGCCAGCCTGGTCTACAGAGCAAGTTTCAGGACAGGCTCCAAAGCTACACAGAGAAACTGTCTCAAAAACCAAAAAAAAAGAGTTAAGTAGATACAAATCACATGGTATTGGCAACCGGGGCTAGACAAAGTAGGACAAAGGACCAAGAGCAAGGTTCATGACTCAGAACGTCAGGATCTAAGAAATAAGTTTTTCAAGGAGCAGGGTATTGCATGCCTGTAACGTCAGCACTCAGAAAGCTGAGACAGAACTGCTGCAAGTCAGAGGCCAGCCTGGGCTACATAGGGAGTTCAAGGATAGCTGAGACACAAAGGAAAAACCTGTCAAAAAAAAAAAAAAGACCAAAAATGCTGGGGGGGGGCGCAGCGGCGGTGCAGCACACCTTTAGTCCCAGCACTCGAGAGGCGGAGCCAGGAGGATCTCTGTGAGTTCGAGGCCAGCCTGGTTTACAGAGTGAATTCCAGGAAAGGCACAAAGCTATACACAGAAACCCTGTCTCGAAAGAAAAAAAAAAAGACCAAAAAACAAAAATGGAGTCAGGAAGAACAAAGAAAATTGTTTCCAATTGCAAAGGACAAACAAGACATACACTAACAATAACAACAACAAATTATCTAGAGATGGCTCAGGGCTTAAGGTCCGAGCGTGCGCATGCGCGCGCACACCCCCCCCACACACTGTTCCCACAGAGGACCAGAGTTCGATTCTCAGCATCCATATTAGGCCCCTCACAACCACCCGTAACAGCTCTGGGGGATCTGACACCCTCTTCTGAGGGCACCTGCAAACATGTGCATATACGCACATACAGACATTTACATACATACCTGAAAATAAAAATGTCTTTTAATCACATATTTTTTAAATGCCCAGAAAGAGGAGAGAAGCAATTTCCTTTCCAGCACTGAGTACCTTAACATCCAGGCATTCTGGACAAGATATAGACCAGGCAGACAGTTTAGTGGGTCACCTGAGCAAGCCTGGCTAGCCAGTTCAAGCTCCAGAACCCACAAGGTAGGAGGAGAGAATTAGCTCTCTTAAAGTGCCCAATGGCCTCCATGTGTGTGCTGTCCCATACACACACACAATGAATTTTTTGTTTTGTTTTGTTTGTTTTGTTTTTTGTTTTTTTGAGCCAGGGTTTCTCTGTGTAGTTTTGGTTCCTGTCCCGGATCTTGCTCTATAGACCAGGCTGGCTTCGAACTCACAGAGATCCGCCTGGTTCTGCCTCCCAGGGCTGGGATTAAAGGTGTGCACCGCCACCGCCTGGCATGAATGCAATTTTTTTTTAACACAAAGTTTTCAGACACATAGTGGTGACTCAAGCCTATACATAGAGCACTTGGGTGGCTAAGGCAGGACTGCCGTGAATTTGAGGCCAGTGTGAGCTCCAGAGCTAATTCAGGCCAGGCTGAACTACAGTGAGATCCTACGTTCCCCATCGCCCCCCCCCCCAAAAAAAGTTATCTGCTACAAATTCAGGATAGTTGGCTGAATAACTAACACTGTTTAGCATTATCACCCTAGACAACCAGTTTCTGCCCCTTCTTACTTTCAAAGTAACTATTTATAAGAGTATTTCCCCGTTTGCCTTCCCCGCATACAGGTTTTGAGAAGAAACCAACACCCTTTACCACATTTTACTTTTCTTTTTCCTCCTTTCAAACAACTAACCGGGTCTGGATCAGCATAAAATGGGCCTATATTAAGCACAGAAGAGTAAAAAATAATTTCACTGGGTTGGGGATTTAGCTCAATGGTAGAGCACTTGCCTAGCAAGTGCAAGGTCCTGGGTTCGATCCTCAGTTCCAAAAAAAAAATAAAATAAAATAAAATAAAAAAATAAAAAATAATTTCACAGATGAAAAAAAAAATAAAGCTTGAGAGAAAACAAATAATTGCCCAGGATGGCCCAACCAATGAGCACAGGATTCCATGACTGGCCTTGGCTCCAAGTGCTGACAGACCTGTGAATTCAATGGTTCACAGCACAGACATGGAAGACTGGGAAGGGGCATGCAAGTGACTCCTCCTTGGGAAAGTGCATCCACCCATCTCCTCATGGAAGCATTAAATCAACAGTGAGCAGGGCATCAGGCATCCATCTCCTCCTTTCTAAGGGTGTGTTTGTGTGTTGCTAAAAATTGCACACAGGGCCTGGCCCATGCTAGGCAAGTGTTCCACCACTGAGCTACATCTCCAACCCCTTCCTAGTTTTTAAACATTTCCTTGTTGTTATTGTATTGGCTAAGACCTCCAGAACCCCACTGAGTAGAAGCTAGAAATGGTAGTATTTGTGTGTGACTCTAAGTTAGGATTGTTGCTGTTGATTTTGAAACAGGGTCTCCCTATGTAGACCAGGCTGGCCTCCAGCTCAGAGGTCTGCCTGCCTCTGCCTCCCAAGTGCCGGGATTTAAAGGGCCGGGCTTGTATTACTCAGCTTATAATTCTGAGTTGAATAACACTTCTAAGATTTTACCAATAAGCACTGTTCTTCAGATTATATATACAGTTTGGAGGTTGTTTTGCTTTGTGTTTAGTTTATCAAAACTCCTTCCTGCTGGGTATGATGTTTCACACCTGTAATCCCAGCACTGGGCAGACTGAGGCAGCCTGGACTACATAATGAGTTCTAAGAAGAAAAACAGGAGACAGCAGATGAGAGGAAAATTTGTTATGTCTAGATTTCTGGTCTAGCCTTATCCCTTCTGTGCTGTTCTCCACTCACCTCTTCCTTTTCCCTTAGCTCAGATTCCTTCCTACACACCTCAAAGTTAAATTATGTCTGCGGCCTCAGTCACAGAGACAATGATATTTTGGGAGTCCTATGCCTTTCTTTCTTTCAAGTCTCTAGACCAGTGGTTCTCAACCTTCCCAATGCTGCGACACTTTATTACAGTTCCTCATATTGTGGTTGACTCTCAGACATAAAATTATTTGCGTTGCTACTTCATAACTGTAATTTTGGTACTGTTATGAATTGTAATGTGAATAAATATCTGTTTTCCGATGGTCTTAGGCGGCCCCTAAGAGTCGTTAGCTCCCGGGGTCACGACCCACGGGTTGAGAACAACTGCTCTAGACCAACCCGTTTCTAAAACTAGCAACTGAAAGAAAAATACTAAGACGAACATTGTTAACACCCTGCAGATTTCTGCCTTCCACCTCTGGAACACATCCTTCAATAATTTCCGCTCTTTCAAATTAAAACTAAGAAAGGGCAGACGAGTATGGATTCCTGTTGAATTTCTAATGTGCTGCCTGTTTCTACATAAGCCTGGCTATTTAGGGGCTGACAGAATCCCGGGGTTTCAAAGGCGGTTCAGGAAAGCAGAGGACCCAGATGTTTGTAACTTTTCTCTTCCTTCACTACGCTCCAAAGGGAGGGGCGCGGAGAGCATTCGGATAGTTTCTAGGCAAAGAAGGCAGTTTCAGGATTTAAAAGCTGACGGGGCGAGAGGAATGACCCTTTTAAAGCCCGAGGGAGCTAAGAAGTATTCTTTCTGGCAATCAATTTTTCTTTCGAACCAAAAGCGCTTGCCGAGGTGGCAACACCAACCGGAGCAGCCAAAAAGGTTGCATCATATGAAAAGGCGCCGCGCTTGAGAAACAAGAAAACCAGATGGTAGTAAAATACCGGACAGGAAAACCCGAGTCGGGAATCTCCGTCCTTTCCGGAAGCCCTGGGGCATCCACCCTTCTTTTCGCTTTTTCTTTTCCTTTCTTTTTTTTTTTTTTTTTTGCCCCCTGTTGTTGTCTGGGTTGGGGGGTGGGGTGCCGTGGGCTCACATTTGTAGCTGGACTCGAACTCAAAGCACTCCGCTGGGTCATAGCCTAGTCACCACGCCCGCATTAGGAAAAAAAAAATCCCCTCCCCTAGGGGGGAGGAGGGCAGGGTTGAGGGGTCCCACGCATCCCAGGCTTGCCCTGAGCTCAGTAAGGAGCCAAGGCTGGCCCTGAACTCCCCATCTTCCTGGCTCCACCTTCCGCGTTGCTGGGTTTAAAGGCGTGCGCCACCCAGCCCCGCTCCCGGTTTTCCCCCTTTATTTTATTTAGCATCGCATCGAAATTAAAGTTTCAGTTTCACAGCGGCGGAGCGCCAGCCTTCAAGTAAGTTGGCTGAGCCCTCAGCCGGGCGGCCGGAGGCTGGGGCTCCGCGGGCGGGGTGGGGTCGGACAGGGCAGGAGGGTGACAGGACCCACGCGGCGCGGCTGGGGCGCGTCCCGCCCTGCGGAGTCGGCTGTGTCGCCGCGCCCTCCGGGGTCCGCCGAGGTCCCGCTGCGAGGCGGGAAGGCGCGGGGCCGAGACAATGGGCAGGGGCGCGGGAGGCACGGCAGGCACGGCGCTGCCTCGGGCCGCGGGGACGCCACGTGGGGGCGCTTCGGGGCGTCGGGGGTGGGGGGAGACCACGGGCCGCCCGGGACGGCGAGCGCTCACCTTGACGAAGAGCTCGATGAGGGGCTCTTTGTCCTCCTCCTTCAACCCGTTCAGGGGCATCGACAGCGCCATGGCCGGCTGGGCTGGGCTCCGCGGACGGCGGCTGCGGCTGCGGCTGCGGCTGTGGGGCTGCTGTGGCTGCGGGTTCCCGCCGCGCTCACTCGCTCGCTCGCTCGCTCGCTGGACAGTCCCGGCGTCAAAGCTGCTCACCGCCTCGGATCCTCAGCACCGCCTCACGCCTCGCGCGCGACTCGGAGGGGGTTGCGGTCCCAGCCACTTCAAACCGCTGGGCGGGCCCCGGTGGGCGGGGCGTGGGCGGGGCAGCGGCCCGGCGCCTCGGGACTCTGCGGGGGAAGTGGGCGGGCCGGACCCCCAGGGGCGTGGCCCCGGGCGAGGAAGGCGGGGACGGGCGGGTGGGCGGGGCCCTTTAGCTTCAGCGGACGGACCACTGCGGAGCCTGGGGGGACGCTGCGGGGCGGGGCCTGGGCTGGGCAGCGCGGATTGGCGGGGCGGTCCCCGCGAGCCACGCCCCCCAGGGGCGGGAGGGCCAGGTCCCCGGAGCCGGAGCCTGACACCGCCTCCCTCCGCGGCGCGGCCGCGTCCTCCGCAGCTGCTGCTGGTTGGGTGCCAGGTGACCTCATGCGGCGGCCCGCCTCGCGTCCTCTCCCCCGCTGCAGCCGCAGGACTCATCATCCCCGCCCGCTCCCGGGGCGGCGGCCTCCCGGGCTCCTTCTGTTAGGCGCGGCCGCCTTTTCCTGGAAAACTTTTGCGAAAGTTTTCATGTCCTTAAGAAGTACTTTTTTTCTTCTTCTGACTGCGGACTTCCTCTCGGGATGCTTCTCTATTAGATGTCAAGATACTCAAAAATTCGTATAAAGCCGTGCTGTGTCACAGGCTCTGAGTTAGGCCGAAACGATGGGACAGGATCCCGCTCCATCACAACCCCGGTGCCTGAGGCAGCGTCAGATTCCTAAAGCGTTATCCACGCTCTTTGCACCACCTGGACCAATTCCCTTCCTCCGTTCACCTGAAGAACTTTAGTGCGCATTAGAGCCACCTGAGTGGCGCCCTCAGCGCGCAGGGGCCAGAGTACTTTAGACCCTGAGGGCAGAGACCAGAGAGACAAGTGGTCTGCAGTGGAATGCCTGGGGTGAATGTCACCTCAGGAAAACGTGCCTCCTGGCTTTGCTTAATCTAGTCATTCTATGTTCCTCCCAGCTTAGGGTGATGAGCGAGTTGATTAGAAAGGCCAAAGTTTGGGCGGGGGTTGGGGAGGAACGGCCTGCTGTGGATCAGAATGCTTCCACACATTGGAATGGTGTGTAAAAATACGATGCAACCTGCCACTTTACCCTCACTCAATCCAATGCAAGTCGCTAGATTCTCCAGCAATGCTCTGAAGTGCAACTGTTTTTTAAGCCCACAGTTTGGCAATGGCCTTAAACACCCTAAACCTCGGCCTGACTTAGTGACCGTGCATGGCTCTCTGGAGGCTCACACAGCAGGGCTGAGGGCTTGAAGACAGTCCGCAAGACGGTCTCAAGAAAAAAATACAATAAGGACAGCCAAATGATTCAACAGGTAAAAGCACCGGCCTGGCCAGACTGGCAGCCTGGATCTGATGGTGGAGGACCTACCTAACAGCAGAAGGAGAAAACCTACTCAATAAAGTTGTCCTCCGACTTCCACCTGAGTGTCAAGACACACAGACAATAATTGTTTTCTAAGATAGGTTCCCAGGCCGGGCGGCAGTGGCACAGGCCTTTAATCCCAGCACTCGGGAGGCAGAGTCAGTGTCTCCGAACAAACAAACAAACAAACAAAAACCAAAAAGGTAGGTTCCCACTATGTAGACCAGGCTGACAAACTCAGAGATCTGCCTGTCTCTGCCTCTACTTCCCAAGGGCTGGGGTCAAAGGTGTCGAATAATAGTAATTTTTTTTTTTTTTTTTTTTTTTTTTTTTGAGACAGGGTTTCTCTGTGTAGCCCTGCCTGTCCTGGAACTTGCTCTGTAGACCAGGCTGGTCTTAAACTCAAAGATCGGCCTGCCTCTGCCTCCCTAGTGAATTTTTAATAGAGTCAGTTGGTAGACCGCCGTCTGCCTAGTATGCTCAAAGACCTGAGTTCAGGTCTCAGCAATGCGTAAACTGAGTAGGCTGCTGTCTGTCACCCCTCACCCCAGAAGTGGAGGCAGGAGATGGGGAGTTTAGGGTCATCCTCAGCTATATACTGAGTTTGAAGCCAGCCTGGGCTACATGAGACCCTGTCTCAAAAACAAAACCCCAAGACTTCCTTTCAGTACCTAGACTAGAGGGTGGTGCTGGTTACCGCCCTGTGTAGTTGGGGGAGCTGATACCTCATGGGGCCTTCGGGCGTCCTGTCCACCCCTGCAGGCGAGGCCAGCACCTTGTTCAACTCAGTGACCAGCGAGTTTGTTGAAGAGTAAGAAATGATAGCAGCCTGTCTTACAGACCAAAAACGTGAACTAGAAACCAACCAAAAGGACAGCTGGACTCTGAACTGGGCCTCATGTTAATTTTTCACAGAACTGTTAACAGATTAAAGTTCCCTTGCAGCCTACCCTTTCTGACATGATCCCAGATGCTAAGTTCAAAACACGGGCACACCTAAAATGACCCAGCACAACCTAAAAGACCCCAGACTGGCCCAAAGACATGCATCCACTGGGTCCCGTTTAGGGTTTATCCAGGTCAGTTTGGGTCCACACGTGTTTGCGCTGGGCCCACCACACCCCAGCACAAAGACCCACGCTGGAAACATCAGCACAGCTGGGGTGGGTCTTCCGGTTTCTTTGTGGGAGGAAGCCTGCATTCTCCTCCGAGCCCTAAGGTAGTGTGATTCCCCAGGACGGCTGTCCACCTGATCACCCTCAGGCACTGGCTCAGACCCGGAGCCTGTGCTTGGGAACCTGGCCTCGGTGATGCCTAGGGGGTCCCAGTTTCCGCTCTCATGTTTCCGAGCATGGGAGCACAGGTCTGGGAAGAGGAAAGGGTGTTTATCCAGGGAGATCCCATAGCACCTTGCTTCCAGCTTTGAAAGACAAGACTGTTTTACGCCCGGTGCTCCTGTTTGTTTTTATGACAGAGAAATCTTGAAGATGGGTGGAGGTGTGTTCTCGTCCACACACACCCCTCTGACCTCATCCCCTTCCACTCTCCCCTGTGTGCCCCACCCCAGCCCCACCTGATCTTTTCTAGTCCTTGGATGTATGGAGCACACTGCTGCCCCAGGGCCTTTGTACTGACTTGCTCTCATCTACCTCCGAACCCTTTGTCTACCAGAATTCCCAGAACTCTCCCTCACTCATGTCCTTTGCTCAAATAGTAACTCCTTAGAAGTCTCACTAGCTACGACCTGTGCACTCTGGGTCCTACCAACACTCATCCAGCCTCTGCCTTCTTCCTCTCCAGAACATGTACATGTGTACATATGTGTATGTATGTGTGAGTATGTGTATACTCTGTGTGTGTGTGTGTGTGTGTGTGTGTGTGTGTGTGTGTGTTCCTAGTATATAGTCCTATATACTAGGCTTTAACTTGACACAGCCTAGAGTCATCTGAGAGGTCAGTCTCAATTAAGAATTGCCTCGATCAGATTGGCCTGTGGGCACATCTGTGAGGGATTCCTTTGATTATTAATTGATACAGGAAAGCCAAGCCCACTGCGGGCGGCGGCGTTTCTCTGCAGGTGGTCCTGGGCTGTATAAGAAAGGTGAGTTCGCTAAGCACGCTTGTGTGAGTCAGCCAGCCTGCAGCAGTTCCTTCCTGGGATCATGTCAGCTTCTGCTTCAGGCTCCTGCCGAGTCCCTCCTCTGACGTCCCTCAGTGAAGGACTGGACTGTGACCTGAAAGCTTGAGCTAAATAAATCCTTTCCTCCCCTAAGTGGCTTTTGGTCTTGTTTGTCACAGCAACAGGAAGGAAACTGATGTGTGTGCGTCTGTTGCCTCCGCAGTAGCACACACATACTTCTCTGGGGAAGAGGTTTGTTGCGTTTCAGTGACGACTACGTTCGTGAATCTCTCTGGGTCATCAATAAGAGTGTACACAGAATGACGGAGCCCTGCGGCTGGGTGCCTTTCCTGGGGAGACTTAAACATCTATTCACTTCACTTAGGGAAGGGACAGGACAAAGAACCGCCAAGTCCACCTTGGAGAATTCCTGAGGTTCTCAGGAATCGTACGGCAGCCGCCATCACGGAGAAATCCCACCGCGGTCTGCGCCCGCAGGAGCCTCGGCATTTCTAAGATGACACAGCCAGGCAGGAGGGAGGGGTGAGTGGAATCTCAGAGGAGGGTCTTGTGACCTCCCTTCCCCAAGAGGGAATGTCAACAGCCCCCGTACCTTAGGCTTAGGTGTCTGGTGTGTAGGTTTGTTTCTCCTGTTGCTATGACCGCAGGCCAAGGTCTTCTGTGGGTCACCACGGCTGCTCTGCTCCATGGTCACACCAAGCCTACAGGAAACAGCTCCACTACATCAACCATACTGCAGTACCTATCACGTACCTGGGCACATCTCACCAGGAGGCTTTGGTGCCTCATGTCTGAATCCTTGTGCTTGGAGACTGAGGCAGGAACACATCTGCAAGCTCTGGGCCAGTCCTGTGAGACCCTGTGCCTAAAAAGCAAGAGGGTGGAGGGTGGGGGCCAGTGAGACGGCTCAGCTGTAAAGGCACTTGCCTCTTAAGCCTGGCAAACCCAAGTTTGAATCCCCGAACCCACGTGAAAGTGGAAAGAAAGGGAGGCTGGAGGGATGGCTTAGGGATTAAGATGGCCTACTGCTACGTGAGATGCGTGTCTCTAAATAAATACCACGTCTAAAGGGGTAGAGTTTTCCAAAGCACAAGGTAGGCCTCCAGTGAGCTCCCAGCAGGCTGATTGCCTGGTTCCATCCAGTCCTGACTGTCATTTCCCAGCTCAGGGTGGCTTACTGACTCTCTTTGTGCTGTGTAGAATAGGTCTCAATCGGAACCCATTTAACAGGTTCAGCCGTGAATTAATGGGCAAGTGCTTGCAATCGGAGCTCTGTCAGTTCCGGCTGTTGGTGTGATACCCTTCAGGCAGCACACTGGGCCACTCACCCAGCTCCATGCTGTGTGACACACACCTAGCCGGGGTCTTCCTAGTCACCCCTGTGTCCTCGTGGGGACATTTCTCAGGCACAGTTCTCATCCTCCTCTTTTTGCAGATGTGGAAACTTAGGCTCAGGGAACGGCTTACCCCAAGTCACATGACTTGAAGATGGTGGAGCCATCAACTGTCAGCGAGCTAGTGTTCTTCTGCACTGCTGTACCGTGAGTGAGTGTGGCCCGAAAAAACCCCAAACATCTGTGAATCTCCATCAGACACCTCTGCCTCAAGGAGCTTCCTTGCTCAGCATAGAGAGTGGGAAAGTACCTGAGCCATGTGACCTGGGACGTGCCAACTCGCAGTCACTGAGAGGGTTAATGAGGATAGTTCACAGAACAAAGAATCATAGATCAATGTTAGCCGCCAATATTCATATGAAAGTCTCCTCTTGGTATATTCCTTGTTAACATTTATTTTCTTTTTAATTATGTGCTTGTGCGCCAGTGTGAGTAATTTTTACCTTATTTCCTCCCTTCAATTCACTTTCTACAGAATAGCCAGAACTATCCATATTTTTTAAAGATTTCTTTTTTGAAATTATTTCTTCTTATGCGTATCAGTGTTTTGTCTGCATGTGTACCATGTACATGCCTGGGGAGACCAAAAGAGGACATGTTATCCCTGGAGATCAGTCTTACACCAGTGTTACAGACAGCTGTGCGCTGCCATGTGGGTGCTGGGAATTGAACCAGGGTCCTCCGGAAGAGCATTTCTCCTGCCCCATACTATGGTCTTAGAAGGCAAGCAACCTTATTCATGTACACACACACACACACACACACACACACACACACACACACACACACAGAGATTTTGCTGGTGGATTTTGTTGTTGTTTTGGGGGTTGGGATTGTTTAAAACAATGTTAAGAGGACAGCATTCAAGGGTTAGTTCTCTCCTCTTCATCATGTGGGTTCCAGGAATTGAACTCGGGTCATCAGGCTTGGTGGCAAGCACATTACCCACTGAGCCGTCTTGCCAGCCCTCAAGTATTATCTTTTAAACTTCCACCTTCTAGCCAGGCATGGCAGCGGACACCTGAAATCCCAGCACTTGGGAGCAGAGGAAGAAACGTCAGGAGGAGTTCGAGGTTGTGGTGGTTTGAATGAGAACTCCCTCACAGGCTCAGTATTTAGAGCCAGCTTAATCCTGGGCTGGGGATTTAGCTCAGTGATTAAGAGCACTGACTGCTTTTCCAAAGGACCAAGGTTCAATTCCCAGCACCCACATGGCAGCTCAAAACTGTAACTCCAGCTCCAGGGATTTGGGGACCCTCACACAGACGTCCATGCAGATAAAACACTAATGCACATAAATATAAATATAAATGAATGATGAATGAATGAATGCTTAATCCCCAGTTGATGGACTGTTAGGAAGGATTAGGAGGTGTGGCCTTGTTGGAGGAAGTGTGGTATTGTTAGAATGGGTGTGGCCTTGTTGAAGGAGGTGTGTTGCTGGGGGTGGGCTTTGAGGTTTCAAAAACCCAAACCAGGCCCAGGGTCTCTCTCTCTGCCTGTTGCCTGTGGATCTGGATATAAAGCTCTCAGCTACTGCTCCAGAGCCATACCTGTCTGCTTCCCGCCAAGATGATCATGGACCAACCCTCTGAAACTGTAAGCAGGTCTTCAATTAAATGCTTTCTTTATAAGAGCTGTCTTGGTCATGGTGTCTCTTTATGGCAATAAAAACGATGACTAAGACAAAGGTCATCCTCAGCAACACAGTGATTTCAAGCCAACCTAGCCATATGATACCTGTCTCAAAAAAAAAAAAAAAAAAAAAGAAAAAGTGAATGTATGAATGAACACCTCCCATCTCCGGAGTTTTGCTTGGCTGTTTCTCTCTGGGCTCCTAACATACAATAACTCCTCAATTAATCTTTGGTGATGCCAGTCAAGACCAGTATGAATCAACTCTGCTACGGAAAATTTCAGTTTGGCTTTGAATTCAAGTGTGTCAGTACAATGGGAATTGGATCCTATATTTTTCTGCCAGCTGTGGCCAAGCCATAAGTTGGCTGAAGTTTAACCTGAATGCACTATTTATAGAATGACTGGCCTTTCCAACCTCCAAAGAAGGAGCAAATCATTGAACAAACCTGAGAGTGGAGACGTTTCAGATCAGCTTGTCTCAACTCAAGAAGTAAAATGCTAATAAGTCAAATGCTCAGAAGCTCTTCCTGCCCACCAGCCTGTTCCAGTAGCTCGACCTTCCCTAGAGAAAAGACCATCTAGACACAATGTATACAGCAGAAAAGAAACAAAGCTCAGAGAGGTTAAGCAGCTTGCATAGGGCCACACAGTGAGTAAGTAATAGAGCCTGTCAAACCAAATTTCTCTCTTGTCACCTGCTCTGCATCCTTACAGGGTTCTTATGAGCACTCAAAAAAACAATGTATGGCCGGGCAGTGGTGGCGCACACCTTTAGTCCCAGCACTCGGGAGGCAGAGGCAGGCGGATCTCTGTGAGTTCGAGGCCAACCTGGGCTACAGAGTGAGTTCCAGGAAAGGCGCAAAGCTACACAGAGAAACCCTGTCTTGAAAAACAAAACTAATAAACAACAACAACAACAACAACAAAACCACAACAATGTATGGGGCTGGAGAAATGGCTCAGTGGTTAAGAGCTAGTACTGCTTCCCAGAGGACCAGAGTGTAGCTCACATCAGGCAACTTACAACCACCTATAACTCCAGCTCCAGGGGAATCCAATCCGATGTCTCTGACCTCAAAGGGCACTTGTATTTATGTGCACACACCCACACAAAGGAACACATACATACATGATGCATAAATCTAATTAATCTTATCAATAAAAACCAGGAGTCAGATATCAGAGTAAAACCTGAGAGATCAGAGAACCAGGAGCAGCTGCCAGTAGCTTTCTACCTCTTTCATTCCTCCGATCAAAAAGGCTAAGATCCTCTCTCAGCCCCGCCTTACCACTTCCTGTCCCTCTCTCTACAGTCCTCCAAACCTCTATGGTTAGCTAGTGGCTAGCTCTACCCTCTGACTCCAAGCAAGCTTTATTTGTCAGAACACAATCAAAATATCACACATTTCCCCCTTTTTGTCCAAATAAAAAGCAAAGATTTTTAACTGACATAGAAAAACTATATACAATAAGTACAATAATTATATTCAAATATATACAGGCAATAATTGCATTAACAATGTCTAGTCCATAGCATATGATAAATTCAGAGAAAATACTCCATTAACTATCCTATCTTGGTGAGTCTAAAGTGTTGTACCTAATTCACTTTCAATCCTAACTTGAATTACCAACCCAAATTATCTTTTCATATCTCTCAACCTTATATACTTTACACCTCTTTTGTGAGTTTTTTTTTCTGAATTTGTTAACAAGGAAAACTATAACTATCTAGTCTTCAACTCCATCAGAGACATAAGAAGGAAATAATATTACTTGAGTAAGCAGGAAGTATAAGCAAGCAATTTACAAAAAATGTGAAAAGTGACAGAAACAGTTGACTACCCGGACAGTCACCCAAGATTCCTCTGCAGTGTTGGAGCATCCATCTTCTGCCTACAGACCTAGAATAGCTGACAGGCTTTTCTGTGAAGCAGAATTTTTTTAAGGACTGTCCTGCCTTGTCTTGGCAAAGTTTGGCAGTCACTTTCTTTTGTGTCTTGCTTGTCCAATTTGGACAGCATACTGTCAGCAGTTGAGGCAAGAACACTTTCTTGCCCAGTGGCTAATTTTTGCCACAAAGAAACTCCATGAAGAGTTTCTTCAATGCCCATAATCTTTTCTGAAGTAGATTGGTGCTGCCAGCAGACATGTCTCATTGTCATAAAAAAAGAACCTTGTTATTAAAACATCTCAAATGCCATATTCTGTAGGTCTCTGAAGTGTTTGAAGACCACCTGTCTATCTAAAATATATCTCTGTTTGACTTTGAAAACACACCTAACATGACTACAAGCTTGATTGTAATAGGTGACTAACTACTAACCTGAATTTCTTTACTATCCTAAAGTAATAACTTTCAAGGGATAGAAATTTATATTACATTGTTAAATGAGCTGGATAGGTACCATACCTTGGACAAGAGTAGAAATGCATGTACAGTATGTTCTAACCAAAATAACCTTAAATATGTATCAATATACAAAGCATCTTAAACAAAAATAGAAACATCTATACAGTATAACAAAAATAACTTCAAATTTGTATCAATATACCAAAATCCATATCAATGTAAAATATTTAAGACTAGTAGTTGCTTTTTTTGGTTTAAAAAGAGATTAAATAATCTACCCTTTTATCCCTTTCTATATCCCTGTTTTCTTTTTAGAATGAGATTCCTGAATCTAATCTCCTTTGTTCAGCTTCTTTCCTGACCATTACCAATAACAACTTGCAACCAACACCCCTAAATGATGACAAATATTCATAACCCACTGAAAAACCAAACCTTCCCCATCTCTTGGGACTGTTGGGTGTTGTGTTCTTAAAATTACTTCCTGTTGTCTAGGAGTAATGGCATCTTTAGGGGACCCTGAAAAAAAAACTGAGAAAATTGTCAAGTCCTGGAAGAGCTAGCTGAATCATTTGTTGTCTGATTTCTGTGTAATGGGAAAATGCAGGGCTTATGTCAAAGTTCCAGCTAGAGTAGTCTGTGAAGCTGGACCATCTCAGCTAGCCACCTTGAAATTGTTCTGAGCAGTTTGTAGTCCAAAGACGATCTTTAGGTGATGTTGTCAGCTTAGTGGCATTATCATAGTGCAGGTGGAATCATCATTGTGGGGCCCCATCATCCTTTTGGAGACTTCAAAGGGCACTGTTAGGCATGGTCATGGTTCACTGCAGAAAACTTAAACATTTTAAATGTCATGTGCAGCAGATTTCAAAGAGGTTAAAGGACCATAATTTGTTATATCCATCCAGAGTACAAAAACTTAATTCCTAGTTACCTGATAAAGACTCAAATCTGAAATCATGTACAGGAAACTAGATGATGCCTTTTTCTAGAGTTAGTATTCTATATGACCATTAATATCATGACAAAAAGTTTAAAATATATATACATATATTAATTTTATAAATTTGGAGATAATATTTCTATCTTTTTTTTTTCCAGAGCTGAGGACTGAACCCAGGGCCTTGTGCTTGATAGGCAAGTGCTCTACCACTGAGCTAAATCCCCAACCCTGATAATATTTATATCTTAAGAAAAGTTTTAGGGCTGGAGAGATGGCTCAGCAGTTAAGAGCACTGACTGTTCTTTCAAAGGTCCTGAGTTCAATCCCAGCAACCACATGGTGGCTCATAACCATCTGTAATGAGATCTGGCACCCTCTTCTGGCCTGCAGGTATATATGCAGACAGAAAACTGAATACATAATAAATAAATAAATCTTAAAAAAAAAAAAAAAGAGAGAAGAGTAACTAAACTCACACCTCTTGATAGTAGACTGACATTTAATAGAGGGATGTGGAGAAGAATGGGATGCCAAGATGAAGCTACACATACACACAGCCAAGAAGAATGGACAGCCAAATTCAAAAACATCAGCAATTTCCAGAATTCAAAATCCTGAATTATGACAGGACACTAGTGGAGTTCAGGTGTTTCTGGTACATGGACTGCTCTCACCAAATGTGAGGTTGAACTGTTGACCTTGTGTACATCCTACTTCACAAATGAGTCTGTCAGATATGCTAAGCTTATAGGCTGAAGATGATGCCCCAATGCTGTGGAAAAAAAGAAGAAAGAAAGAAAAGAAAAGGTTTAAAGAGTCAAAATAAAACCAAAGGATTATGAGATTAGAGGCAATAGAATAGTCCCTTAATTTTGGTTTTCTTCTGTCCCATACCAGGTGGCTTTTTTGACATGAGACAGAGATTTTGGATTTTCCTTTTAACAAACATGCTTGGGTTTAGAGAAGAGAGAGCCATGTTTCAACTCCAAATTCAGCTTTAATTTTTAATTGAATTGGGACTACAAAAAGACCATTTGCTTTATGTATCTGTAAAGAACAGCAGAAACAAACATTTGGGAAGATTTATGAAATTTTATCTGTTATGCCCAAGATTTGAGAGGACCCCCCAACAGACCATCACAGACACCAAATCCCATATGTTTTTGTTTGTTTGTTTGTTTTTTGTTTTTGTTTGTTTGTTTTTTCGAGACAGGGTTTCTCTGTGTAGCTTTGCACCTTTCCTGGAACTCACTTTGTAGACCAGGCTGGCCTCGAACTCACAGAGATCCACCTGCCTCTGCTTCCCAAGTGCTGGGATTAAAGGCGTGTGCCACCACCGCCCTGCCCAAATCCCATATGTAAAAGCAAAGAGCCTTTATTTAAAGCTCAGAGCTTGGACTCTCAGTCTGATGCAGCCATGAGAACAGAGAGCCCCAAGTCCAGGCAGGGTGAAGTTTTTATCATAGCAGAGGTTGGGGTGAGGAGATTTCCAGGATTTTCAGGACCCTGATTGGCTGACATTTGTCTAGGGGTATAGGGAATGTTTGGAATATCAGGTATTTCCCCTTAGATGCAGGCTCTCCCTGGGTGGGGTCAGCTCATAGCTTTTTCTGGTTCTGGGTGTTACCTGCCAGTAAGCCTGTTACAGAAGCTGTGTCTGGGCCTCTGTCTAAGTCTGTCATAATAGTTTGTGTGGTCAAGCTGTTTTGGGCCCCCCACATTATCCTGTTGGAAATATGATATACTAATAGGCCAATTTACTCTTTTTCTTGGGATATTTTCTCTGGATGATTCATCCTTTTTCTTCAAATGTCTCATTTGTCCAGTGGTCTTCCAATTCCTTAGTTGGATGCCTTCATTCTCCTGGAAAGACAAAAACAAAACCCTGCCCCTAACTTTGAGGACTTTCCCTTTTGGCAAGTTGCATCTGATCAAATGAAAAGCATTTGTTAGTCTTATAAGTTAGTTTTCTAATACATTCATCTATGTGTGCTGATCTTGCCTTTAAAGGCCTAATTACCCTTTTGCATTGTGAATTAGCATTTTCAAAAGCCAAAGATTCAATTATTATTTGTCTAGCTTCTGGATTTGGTATCATTATATTTACAGCTGAAGTCAATCTTTGTAAAAAAAAAAAAAAAAAAAATCAATGAAGGTTTCTTTGGGCCCTGTATAACTTTAGTAAATGACTCAGTTCTCTTTCTGACTTCTTCAATTCTGTCCTGAGCATTTAAAGCTGCTGCATGCCATAGAGCCAGGGTATGGTCATCATATAGAGACTGTCTTTGTACATGAGCATAATCTCCCTCTCCAAGAAGTTGGTCTTGCCCTACTTTGTTGTTCAATGGTCCTAGCCTCATCTTTCTACCAGGTCCTCCACTGTAATTGAGGACCAGGTTCCAATACTGCTGTAACCAAGTCCTTCCAGTCTTGTTGGACAATTCTGTTACTAGTTGACCATGAATTTAAACTCTGCTTCAGAAAAGGTGAAGGCATACCATATGAGACTATTGCTTCCTTAAATCTCCTCAAATCTAACATATCCACAGGAATCTAGTGAGCTCTTCCATAGCTTTGGGAATACTTGTTATTTGGCGGTTGTTCTGTATGGGGACTAGATAAAATAAGGTTGATTGTTTGATAACCTTGGGCTGTTCCTCTCTTA
The DNA here is from genome assembly GCF_004664715.2 of Peromyscus leucopus. Taxonomy (NCBI): domain Eukaryota; kingdom Metazoa; phylum Chordata; class Mammalia; order Rodentia; family Cricetidae; genus Peromyscus; species Peromyscus leucopus. The sequence goes on from NC_051064.1 coordinate 136,159,091, forward strand.
TTTTATAATGTAATGGTGAAGTTGGTTCTCCTTTAAATTCTTCTGCATTTGTCTGAATAGCTCTATTATTTGTATTAGTTTGTTTTTCTAAGGCTTGTAACTTATCAGTCAAAATAGCAATGTTTTCTCTAGTAACTTTTTCTAAGGCCTGTTATCTTGGCACTCATATCAACCAACTTTTTTAGGAATAAAACAAGAATTATCAAAATAATAATTAACATTATGTCAATCCCAGCTAAGCTGATTATCCCTTCATTTAATTGTTCCTTTTTTTTTTTTTTTTTTTTTTTCAAGACAGGGTTTCTCTGTGTAGCTTTGGAGCCTGTCCACCCACTCTTCCTGCCTACTATGTGGACTCCAGCTACTGGACTAGACTACACTTCCCAGCCACCCTTGCAAGGAAGCAGAGTTCCTGTCAACAGGACATAAACGAACAGCTCTGTCCTCTCCATAAGTCTTTGCCTTCTCTGGAAACTTGAAACCATGTAGAGTAGTGCCCCTTTTCCAAGACACATACCCCCAAGATGTCTAGATGTCTAGTGCATGTCTGAAACAAAGCATACCATATATATATATATATATATATATATATATATATATATATATATATATAGTTATTTATATATATAGTTATATATATATATAGTTTTTCCTATACATCCAACCTATGATAAAGTTCAACTTATAAGTCAGACATGGTACAAGATTAACAACACCAGCAAATAAAAAGAGGGAAAAAGTGTAACAATATAGTATAATAAAAATCAAATAAATAAAAAAAAGATATAAGTCCTCAGCTGCTGTGCAAGCAGTGGTCTGCCTGCCTGCTGTCATGCTCTCTACCATGATGATCAAGCACTCACCCTCTGAAACTAGAAGCCAGCCCCAACAAACTCTTTCTTCTGTAAGTTGTCATGGTCATGGTGTCTCTTTACAGCAATAGACCAGTAACTAAGATATGTGTTCATCTAACATACTCAAGGGTTTGATCCCTGGTACCAAAATAAACACAGTTTAAAAAACAACAACAACAAAAAAAGATAGTTGAGGGGACTGGGGAGATAGTTCAACAGTTAAGAACATGCATTATTGCCGGGCGGTGGTGGCACACACCTGTAATCCCAGCACTAGGGAGGCAGAGCCAGGCGGATCTCTGTAGTTCGAGGCCAGCCTGGTCTACAGAGCTAGTCCAGGACAGGCAAGACTGTTACACAGAGAAACCCTGTCTCAAAAAACCAAAAGAGAAAAGAAAAGAAAGGAAAAGAAAAGAAAAGAAAAGAAAAGAAAAGAAAAGAAAAGGAGCATGCATACTCTTCCAGAGGACCAGAGCTCGATTCCTAGCCCATATACAGGGGACTCACAACCACCTGTAGCTCTAGTTCCAGGAGATCTGACATCCGGTCTCCTCCGGTGCTCACACTCAAGTGGTGTATATACTCACATAGATAATTTAAAGTAACATTTATTTATTTATTTATTTATTTATTTATTTATTTATTTATTTATTTTTATTTGGTGTTTTGTAACAGAGTTTCTCTGTGTAGCCCTGGCTGTCTTGGAATTTGCTATGTAGACCGGGCTGGTTTTGAGCTCACTCAGATCCACCTACCTCTACCTCAAGAGCACTAAGATTGAAGGCATGTGTCTCCATGCTCAGCTTAAAATAAAATAAATTTTTAAAAGAAAAAAAACCAAAACCAAAACCAAACAAACAAAAACAGTTGCTAATGCCTTCAGAGTGAGCAGCTGAGCGGGACCAGGGGCCAGCTGCCTGTCTTTCCAGTTCTTCCTTAAGGTGCTCTGTGGCCTCAGGCAGGCTCTTCCTCCTCATTCATTAGGTTCCCTTCCCTATGACAGGCAGATGAAAGCAGAAGAGACCAGGCCCTGACCCCTGGCCTGCTTTAAGATCCTCAGCACTGCGCACAGCGGCCCTTTTTCTGTTCTCCTCCAAGGCCACCCAAACCCTGTAGGCTCCGTGCAGCCTGCTCCCCTGGGAGCAGAAACCGTACTCCTCACCGGCCCCTTTCAGCTCGGCAGCCAGGAGACTGACTGGCTTGTCTTGGGGAAGTCACAGGTTTCATTTTGTCGCTTGGAAGTTGTTCCAGCCAGGAAGGGAACCCAAGTTGACTTGAAGCCAGACCCTTAATTGGATTGGGTTCCTGGGGAGGCCATTAGCTCTCTCTGCGGCTCTGGAGAGAGGAAGCACTTCCTTCCCCACCCCTCTGTGGCCCTACACATCACAGCCGAATCCTGGATGGCCTTCCACCCAAATAAGGTCAGTTTTAGGTATCAATGATCACGGCTCTCCCTCCCATTAGGAAGGCCTTCTACAGACTCACCAGCAAATACAGTAAGTCCTGTATAATCTAACTTTGTTTTGCTTTTTGGAGGAGGGGTGGGTGGTTGTTTTTCGAGACAGGATTTCTCTGTGGTACAGCTCCGGTTGTCCTGGAACTTGCTTTGTAGGCATGTGCCACCACGCCTGGCTGGCCACTGATTTTTATTGAGGGGCTACTACATGTCAAGCATCAGACAGCATTTTGGCTCTTGAAAAGACTTCAATAGATAAATACCCAAATCAAAAAGTCCAAGTCCAGACCCAGCAATGAAAGCTATGAAGGGGATCCCCAGCCACGCGGCTCAGCAAGCAAGGCGCTTTCGGATGACTTGAGTTTCAGTTCCTGATATCCACATGGTAGGAGGAGGGAACCACAGGTATCGTGGTGTTCCTGTGTGTGAGAACATCAAAAGATTGGACCATGAAGAGTAAAGGAGAGGGTTTAGAAACACTTGTTAACTGAATGAGACAGCCAGTGCACACCTTTAATCCCAGCACTCGGGAAGCAGAGGCAGGCGGATCTCTGTGAGTTCAAGGCCAGCCTGGTCTATAGAGTCTCAAAAAAAACTTGTATTTTTAAAAATACAATGGGTGTTTTGTTTGTACGTATGTCTGTGCACCGTGTGCAAGCAGTACCCACAGAGGCCAGGAGAGGGCGTCAGATCCCCTAGGGCTGCCGTTACATATGGTTGTGAGCCTCCATGTGTTGTTGGGAACCGAACCCAGGGCCTCTGAGAGAGCAGCCAGTGATCTTAACCACTGAGCCTTCACGTCATCCCCCAGATGGCTACTTTTGAAAATCACTGCTGTACATTCATCATGTGGGTTCCAGGATTGAGCTCAAATTGTCAGGTTCATCAGAAAGCACTTGACCTGAGCTATCTCACTAGCTAGAGAAACGATTAGTCTAGAGGACTCTGCCTGGAGGAATGGACTAATCCGCCCAGGATTAGTAGATTAATGAGTCACCTTGATGGTAAGTCTGTTATAAAAGCCAGTTTGAGCTGGATGTGGTGGTGCAAGCCTGTAATCTTAACACTTAAGAAACTGAAGAGTCATGATTATAAGGAGTTCAAGGCTAGCCTTGGCTATATGATGACTTTCAAGGTCAGCCTAAGCTACATAGGAAGATCCTATCTGAAAACAAAAGTTGTTTTTTGATGTCTACACACATGCTGTGGTCTGGGCATGGACACACACACACACACACCATACACACTGTAATAAAAGCTTTAAAAATTCTATTGAAGGCTTCTGAAAATGGATGGTAGTAACAGGATTGGCTATCTGGATGAGGACATCCTGTACCACCTACTGCTCATTGGTTGGTCCCTATCTCTACCTCAAGTTCACACTGGCTGCAGCTTCCTACTCAAGGTTCACATCATCATCATCATCATCATCATCACCACTACCACCACCATCATCATCATTAGAGCCCTTACTGTTACTAGAGGATCACGGAGCACTCAATATGAGCATTTTGCATGCATTGCAATGTGCCATCTGCTGTGACCACTGTCTGTCCTCTAGGCACAAGGCCCTCGCCTTGGATTATCAGCAGCTGGGACTACTCAAAGGAAACTTGAGAAGCCTGAGCCAGTTAAAGTCTCCAGATGGGAGTGGTTCAGAAGCCCAGCCCCTCCCTGAAGATATAGAGACAGTTAGCTGTTGCTAGGGGAGTCACAGGACCACACACACACACACACACACACACACACACACTCACACACACTCACACACACTCACACTCACACTCACTCACACACACTCACATTCACACACGGGGGTGGGGGGTGGGGGGTCGGGGTTGGGGAGGGGAGGGGAGGGGAGTTAAGCCTTGCTAGGGGAGAGGCTCCTGAAGCCCAGACCCCAGGATTTATAGCCCGTTACTGTGATTGATGAAAGGCACTCTGGGAGAGCCATCCGTTCCTAGGAACCTATGTGTACTTAAACAGTTAAAGGTTGCTGGGGCAAGATGTTCACAAGACCCTGCCCCTCCTGAGGATATATGGACAGGTAGCTGTGATGAGGGGAGACTAGGAAACCTTTTCTTCAGGGTGTAGATGCTCACAAGCCGCCACACACCTGTAGGTAACCCTAATTGAATTCACTGCCCTGCCAAGCCAGACTTGGGTGTGAATTGTTTCTTTGGTCTGTGGCTTGAGTAGACATTCGTTTATCGGTCTAGGAAACCTTCGCACAAGACTGTCTGGTTCCATTTCTCTATTCAGGTTGAGTGTCATAGAGTTCCCATCACAGGGGGAGATGGAGACTTAATGGGCTTACGTTACTTAGCAGAGTAAAACAGCTGGTGAATGGAAGGGGCGGTATCCAAACTCAGCTCTGACTTCAGATGGCACATTTCACAGCCCGCTGCCCCCCAATCACCATCCACTATCATGTGGGCAGCAACGGGGTAGCCAGGAGTCTCCCAGATGCCTGCCTGCCTTTCCAACCATTCTTTCAACTCCGAATATAAACCCGACCTTCAACATAGAGAAATGGTCCTCACCGCAGAGCTGGTGGCCCTGGCCCAGATGAAGTGACTATTTCCCATTCTGAAAGGTGCAGGGACAGCCAGCGTTGCCCTGGGAGAGTCGCAGAAGCAGTCAGCTCCTCAGCTGCTTCATAGCAACACCAGAGCCGAGTAGGCCAGCCCTGCCTCCTCAGAAAGTTTGGTTTGCCTGAGGACTTTTCTTCCTCTCTTTGGTGGCTCAGGGCTCTTTGGTGATTCACGGTTCATTTATCGGCTTATTTATTTGGTCTTTTGAAGCCTAAACAATCAGTTCCTCACAACACAGCTTGCAAGCAGAAGGGGCATGAAGCCATTTGAAATTCAACGGCCAACGCATCCTCTCCCAGATAACAAGAGGAGAGTCCTTCACTTCGCAAAGAATGAAGGCGCTCTCCAGTTCCGAGGTGCGCGGGGATCCCAGCAGCCTGCAGAGCCCTTGCAATGCAGGAAGCAGAGCAGCTGTGCAGGTCTGATGTCTTCCCAGCTGCACCCCATGCCCCCCAACAGCCCCAGCTTCCCTCCCTTGCTGGTGGCTTGTGTGACACTTGGGAGCTGGGTTGGGCTGGTTGGTTGGCTTCCTGTGCGAGGCGTCTGCGCTCCTGCCTGGAGCCAAGCTTCCTATTGCACGTCCGTATTTGGAGCCGCCTGCCTGTCTCCTGCAGGACACCGTGTACTGCTGCCTCTGCCGGCCTCGTCCCACAACGCACCAGGAACAGCCTGTGGCAGAAGGACAAGCCCCTCGTCCCAGCTCATCCCTCCCACACACCGTCAGGGTCCTGACAAGTGAGCCCCCTGCACGTATCTGCGGTGGCCATCTGTTTCTGGCCTCTGTGTTTGGAGGTGTGGTTCTGGAAGGATTCCTGTCTTCTGGTGAGCCAGTCCATGCCCTTGGGCTGCTGGGTCCACTCCCGGGACTGAAGGAGTGTGTCTGAGCACCACGACCCGAGTGTTGCTAACAAGGATGGCTTTTCACAGCCTAAGGCTGGAAGACCAGGCTGAGAGAAGTGCATCCCAGGACCCGCAGGGGTGAGGATAACCAAGGGTAAGAGAAACACAGCCGTTCCTGCTGATCAGAAATGAGCCAGCAAGACCCAGTAGGCAGGGGATAGTTATCTGACCGCTAAGTGTCCCTGCAGACTGCCCCGTCCCTACTTGCAAGAGGGAAAATTGTACCTTCGGAGTGGAAAAACCTGATGGACCTAAGGTGCAGGTGACCAAATCTAACATCAAGCCTCTCTAAGACACAGACACCCGGCGCTTCTGGAAATGACTGAGGCACCACATGTCACTCTTGTAACATTCCAGCCCAGAGGGAGGTCAGAGGCCAGGGTGAGCTGGAGGAGAATGGGACACACCCCACTGAAGGAATGATCTGTAAAATAACTCATCTGTTTCTTCTAAAGTTCCAGGGTTACTAAAGGAAAGTTGCCCAGCAGGGTGGTGTACAGCTATGATCCCAGGACTCAGAAAGGCCATGAGTTCAAGGCCAGCCTGGGCTACATGGTCAGTCTGTCTCAAACACAAACCAACAAATAAATGAGAAGCCTAACAAAACAAGCGGAGGAAAAAGAGCCGAGGCAGAGTAAGGGGCCCGGTGTGGCGGCTCACACCTGCGATCCCAGCACTTGGGAGGCTGAGGCAGGGGCATGGCCAGGCGCTCAAGGCTGCCTCAGACTGCACAGTGAGTGCTTACTGAGATGTGGGAGCAGAGGCCAGTGTGGTGGTTAGACTCACAGCAGTTGGGGCCGAGCCTGGGCATTGGTGAGTTCAGTACCTGGGCTGCAGAGTGAGAGGTGTGGATGGTGACAGACGTGAAGGATGTACGGGAAAGACAGAAGAGAAGGAAGCAGAGAGTTCTTGAACTGCAGTGTAAGAAGCCCTGGGAAGGGATCCCATCTTCAGGCTGAGGGGTGAAGTCTTTCAGCAGCTGGGCGGTGGTTCTTCAGTCTTATCTCACAGGCCATTTGCCTGGGTCTCTATCAGAGGGGACAGGCTGGGTGGGTTGTTAAGCAGTAAAATTTATAGCAGGACTTGTCCTTCTGGGCCATTTAGGGCCAAGCATTGTGGGTCACTGGGAGTTAGGCTCTGCATGTTTATATAAGACGTGCCAAGTCACTGAGACAGGATCTGAATGTTAAAATTCGGGGATTTTTGTCTTATTTTAATTTTGAACATTTTGTCTCTATAATCCTAGCTCTAAAAACAAAAGTACTCACTTAATGGTAAATTTCTCAAGTCTAATATCTGACTCCCCAAAGTTGCCCTCTGACCTCTGACCTCTGATTTCCGTGTGTGTGTGTGTGTGTGTGTGTGTGTGTGTGTGTGTGTGTGTGTGTGTTATCAAGGAGACATTTATATTACAGTCTGGGGATGTAGCTCAGTTGGTAGAGTGTTTGCTTAGCACGCATGATGTCCTGGGTTCCATTCCCAGTATCACATAAACCAGGCCCGGTGGCATAATTATACCCCCAGCAGTTGGGAGAGGCAAGCAGGAGTTTCAGGTACGTGGCAAGTTCAAGGCCTGGAGATGGAAGCAGGAGGATTAGGAAATTCAAGATCTTCCATGCTCTGCCTGGGACATGACATCTGTCTCAGAACAAACAACAAACAAACAAACAAAAACAAGGCTGGGGAAGATCATGGAAGAGGGGCCAGAGGAAGGGGCGGAGTGTAGTGAAGGGGCGGGGTGCAGTGAAGGGGCGGGGTGTAATGAAGAAGGGGCGGGGTGTAATGAAGAAGGGGCGGGGTGTAATGAAGAAGGGGCGGGGTGTAATGAAGAAGGGGCGGGGTGCAATGAAGAAGGGGCGGGGTGTAATGAAGAAGGGGCGGGGTGTAATGAAGGGGCGGGGTGTAATGGAGGGGAGGGTGTAATGGAGGGGCGGGGTGTAATAGAACCCCATCTTCTGGCCCTGACACAGCTGTTGCACTCTTGAACTCACAAGCAGCTATGATTCCTTGCACCATATTGGGAGCATCATGGATGAGGGAGAGACTCATGAGGCCCATCCCTTCCTGAGGGTCTCTAAGCAATTCACAGTAGCTGGGGGAGAGACATTTTCTTCATGGGTGCAGGCACTGGAAATGTGCCCATGCTCCTAAAAATGACCTCTCACCCTGCACTTGTACACAACCCTAATGAAGTTCATAAAGAAAGAAAGAAAAAGAGCTGGAGAGATGGCTCAGTGGTTAGGAGCACTGGCTGCTCTTGCAGAGATCCCAGGTTCAACTTACAGCTCCCACATTGTTCACAACTGTAACTCCAGTCCCAAAGAATTCAGCACCCTTCTCTGGCTTCTGTGGTGTGAGTTGGTATGAGTATTGCACACATGTGGTACACAGACATATAGGCAAGCAAAACATCTATATACATTATATATATATTGGTTTTTCGAGACAGGGTTTCTGTCCTGGATCTCACTCTGTAGCCCAGGCTGGCCTCGAACTCACAGAGATCCACCTTGGCTCTGCCTCCAAGTGCTGAGATTAAAGGCATGCGCTACCCCTGCCCGGCAAATATATTTTTTTAATTAAGAAAAACAAACAAACAAACAACCCAAACCCTGACAGTAAAAGGGGAAACAGTTGAGAAGAGGAAGGGGATTTAGGGGGTGGGAAAAGAGTGAGTTATGGGGGTGATTGTGATCAAAAGACATTATATACACATATGGAAATGCCATAATGAAACACACCACCATGTATTAACATGTGTCAACAAAAACTTCCTAAATATTTTATTTATTTTTCTTTTATTGTTTTGTTTTGTTTTTCCATACAGGGTTTCTCTGTGTAGCCCTGGCTGTCCTGCAACTCACTCTGTAGCCCAGGCTGGCCTCGAACTCACAGAGATCCGCCTCTGCCTCTGCCTCACGAGTGCTGGGATTAAAGGCGAGCGCCCGCCACTGCCACTGCCACTGCCACTGCCACTGCCACTGCCAGAGGCAGAGGCAGAGGCAGGTGGATCTCTGTGAGTTTGAGACCAGCCTGGTCTACAGAGCTAGTCCAGGACAGGCACCAAAGCTACAGAGAAACCCTGTCTCGAAAAAAACCAAAACCAAAAAAAAAAAAAAAAAAAAAAAGTGTGCGCCATTGCCACTGCCACCACCACCCCAGCATAGGTTTTGTTGTTGTTGTTGGTGGTGGTGGTGGTGGTTTTTTTAAAGATTTATTTATTTATTATGTATACAGTGTTCTGTTTGCATGTATCACTGCAGGCCAGAAGAGGGCGCCAGATCTCATTACAGATGGTTGTGAGCCATCATGTGGGTGCTGGGAAATGAACTCAGGACCTCTGGAAGAGCAGCCTGTGTTCTTAACCTCTGAGCCATCTCCAGCCCCCAGCATTTATTTTGTATGTGTGTGTCTGTGCACCACCTGTGTGCCTGGTGCCCTCAAAGTTCAGAAGAGGGCTAGAGGGTGTCAGGTCCCCTGGAATTGGAGTTACAGATGTTTGTGAGCCACCACATGGGTGTTAGGAATCGAACTCAGGTCCTTTGACAAAACAACCAGTGCTCTTAACCACAAAGCCATCTGTCCAGTCCCTTAAAATATTTAAAGATATGATTCTTGCCTTTAATTACATGTATTTGGTGTGTGTGTGTGTGTGTGTGTGTGTGTGAAGACAACTTTAGAGAGTCCATTTTTTCCATCCGCCTATATCTAACTCTAGGATCTCCCTGTTTCCCAAGCTGGACTTGAACTTGCTAAGTAGCTAGGCTGATCTCAAGTGTATGATAATCTTCCTGCCTCATCCTCCCAAATATGATAATCTTCCTGCCTCATCCTCCCAAATGCTAACATACAGGTGTGAACAACCACATCCCGCTATGTACTTATTTATATAGCTATGCATCATATCTTCATAACTTTTGTATATAGAGAAGATGTGACCAAAAAAAGAAAAGAAAAGAAAAAGAAAAAAAGGTGTCTTCAGCCAGGGGTATTTTAGAGTTCATTGTGTGAATCTTGCAACTTTTCTATTGGTTTGAAATCACTTCAACGACAAGAAACATTACAGAGTCCAGGTGGAGAGAAGCGCTGGACCCCCAGCTGCGGCCCAATAGCTCCCTCCTGATGGCATGTCTTCCCTCTTCATCTTTAAGAAAACCAGGGTCTTGCCAGGGCATGCTGGTGCACATCGTTAGTCCCACCACTTGGGAGGCAGAAGCAGGTGCATCTCTGAGTTCCAGGTCAGCCTGGTCTACAGAGTGAGTTCCAGGCTAGGCAGGGCCTGTCTCAAAACAAAACAAAGACCGTCTGCGCATACGTGCTTAGGCTGGTGTAGGTATAGTCGCAGAGGACTTGCTTGTTTGAATGTGTGTCACGCATGCTTGTTCATGGGCATGCATGTACGGGTGCATGTGTGTGTGGATGGATGTGGAGGTCAGCAGTCAATGTCAGGCGTCTTCCTCAGTCAGTATCGACATTTTTATCTCATTTATTGTTATCACATTTATTTATTTACTCTTGTTTGTGTCTACACACATGCCTGACACGGCGTCCAGGTGGAGGTCAGAAGAGAACTTACAGAAGCCTGTTCTTCTTCCACCGCTCAGGTCGTCAGGCTCAGCAGCAAGTGTCTACCCACTGAGCCATCCCACCAAGCTTCCGGCTTACTTTCTGAGTCTCTCAGTGACCTGGAGCTCACTGATAGGCTAAGCTGGTTGGTCCATGAGCTTCAGGGATTCACGGATCTCCACTGGGGTTACAGATGCCCACCCCCAGACTGCTGGCTTTTTATGCCAGTGCTGGGGATTTGCACTCAGGTCCTCTCACTTTGCCCACTGAGCCACCTCCGGGCCCCCAGAAGACTAGCAATAAGGAGGTGTTTTGTTTTTTTTTCTTGACGCAAAGTCCATGGGAAAGCAAAGTTGTTGTGGAGAATATGGAGGAGCATAAAGGGCATAAAGCAGACCCCGAAGCCAAAAGGCCCTATCGGTCACAGCTGACATCCTCAGGCTGAGCTCTGACGGCCCCCTCCCGCCGGCATGGCAGCTGAAGACTTCAGAAGAGCGTCCCTGAGAACTCAAGTCCTGGGAGCCACACCTCCTGGTTCGCAGATCCCCCTCTGCTTCCCTTCCCTACCTCTTCTCAGCTCTCAGGCCAGAGGACAGGGCTGCACTCCAACAAATGCTCCTTCCTGCCCTCCAGAGACGAACTGGGGCTTCCTTCTTTGTCTGCCAGGTGTGGGTGTCTCTCCTGAGTCTGCTGCCAGCAACAGTGCCTCACGGCATGAAGGACTAAGCACTGTCTCCTTCCTGCTGCCAGGGTGGGGACCTGAGTCAGACCATCCGGATTCCAAGCTCATCATCACCCGTTTCAGCTGTGTGGCTCTGGGAAAATCGCCTAACCTTTCTGTGCCTCGCTTTCTATGAGGAGCAACAGCTTTCCCAAGTAGGTAAAGCTGCCACACCACTTCGTGCTCAGTAATGCTCCCTGCTGGACCACCCTCTCCAGCATGGAGGTGATCCCCAGGATTGAACCCAGGACCTCATGCATGTTGGGCAAGGGCTCTCCCACTGGGCTACCCCCCAGAAAACTACCACCTGAACTTCTGTCTGTTGTTCCTGGGTTTTGAGACAGGATCTCATGCGGACATCCCAGGCTGGCTACACAACTCGCTGTGGAGCTGAAGAGGGCATTCAACTTCTGATCCTCCTGCCTCCACCGTCGGGGACGCACCACCCCTCTTAGGAGGTGCTGGGGATCGAGCCCAGGGCCTTGGGTAGGCTAGGCAAGCACACTACTGGCTGAGCTACGCCCCCAGCTTCAATTCTGGCTCTGAGGCTGGTGCCGACGTCTACAGTGCCTTGGCTTTTGAAGCCCACAGATCTTTGCTCTTACTGGCCCCTCTGGCCCTCTTCCCACACTCCTCCTGCGTTGTTCTAAGTCTTTCTCAGATCTCAGGCTTCAGAGGCGAGGCCTCCAGGGATCTTTGGCAAACACACCTCCACCCTCAGTCCAAATAAACCGCTTCCTCCGGGGATCCACTGCATTGAGTGCCCGGCCGCTCCTTGCTGCTTAGGTTGTTTGTATAACTCGGGGTCCTCCCGCCCCAGCCCCACAGGGGTCACTAGCTCTTCAAGTTCCATCCACAGGCCTCCCCCCCCCCCCCCCCCCGGGACTTCCCAACAAACTCCTCCTCCCTCCAGGCCCCTACTGCCGGGAAAGGCACACCCCCCTCCCAACTTTGAGCAGCCGAGACACATCGGGTGCTGTCATTGGGCCAGGGTGGGCCACATGACTCGGCTCACCCAATCGATGGAGAAAGAAAGGTCAAAAGGGCTGGTGTTAAGGCTGCTCTCCTTTTTAACTTTTGTTCTGTTACTTTTTGGGTTGGTTTGGTTGTGGTGCTTTCTTTCACTCTATAGTCTGTCCAGAAACTTGCTATACTGTCCTTAGGCTCTCAGTGATCCTCCTGCCTCAGCTTCCCAAGTGCTGGGATTGCAGGTTTGAGCTACCATGCCTGGCTTGGTTTCTCTCTCTCTCTCTCTCTCTCTCTCTCTCTCTCTCTCTCTCTCTCTCTCTCTCTCTCTCTCTCTCTCTCTCTCTCTCTCCAGGACTAGGACACTTGATTTCCAAGATGTTGCTAGCAGCCGTCAGGACACCACAAGTGTAGCTACTCATGGATCAAAGCAACCTGGAGAGAGGCAGTGGGGGACAGAAAGTTCCTCAGGCCTTACTGAACCACGGTCTGCATCAGCCCCCTGGCCTGGCATCTCCTGAGACTGTTCTAGAGGACAGGCTCCCCGCTGTCAGCCCCAGCAGTTTAGACTTGTAGACATCTTGACTCAAAGCTAACCGTGATTGGTGGCTCTGATGCCGAGAATTCCAGGACTAGCCAATAGGAAGCACAGCTCAGGTTTAATGAGATAGTTTAAGCTTAAGAGTTAAGAGAAAGAGAGGCCCTGGAAAGGAAGCGAGACACACAGGAGAATAGGAGTGTGGGCTTTTTTTTTTTTTCTTTTTGAGACAAGGTTTCTCGGTGTAGTTTTGCCCCTTTCCTGGAACTCGCTTTGGAGACCAGGCTGGCCTCGAACTCATAGAGATCTGCCTGCCTCTGCCTCCCAAGTCCTGGGATTAAAGGCGTGCACCACCACTGCTGGTGAGTGTGGGCCTTTCGAAGAAGGATAAGACATGGCAAGTGTGGATCTAGGCTCCTCATGGAGGCATCCATGGTGTTTTTGCGATGGATTTTGGAGGGGTTTGAAGTTACTACCTTCAAAGAGTTGCTAAGAACCCCAAGTGAGGTCACTGGGTGGTTCCTGAGGCCACATCCGACAGGTTCAAGATGGATGAGGTAGAAACCAAGCCACCAGGATACAGGAAGGCCTCTGTCTTTAACTGTAAACAGTTTATAGTTTTGAGAGGTTCAGGAAATAGCCAAGGAAAGGAGAAATGCCCTGCCCAAGGTCATATGTGTTCAGACTCTAAACCTGGGTCATTGTCATTTGAACATAAAGGACTACTACTTTTTATACTTACAGCACATGTTAATTGTATCAGAACCTCTGGAGCCAGAGTTATAGAGAGCAATGGTGAGCTCTCTGATATGAGTGCTAGGAACCGAACTCAGGCCCTCTGCAAGAGCTTAAATACTCTTAACCACTGAGCCATCTCTCTAGCCCTTCTTTCTAATTTGTTTGTTTTGTGCGTATGGGTGCATTCATGCTATGACTCACATGTGGAGGTTGGAGGACAACTTGTGGGAGTTGGTTTTCTCCCCTGACCTGTGGGTCCCTGGAGTGGGTATTTGCCCCGCCTGTGATAAGTAGATGCCCCAACGTTGCAGAGAAACATTGGATGACTGTCCAGGCAGCCAACTGTCTCTGTCTTTCCTTGCATTTTTTTTCGGAAGTTGCTTGCTTGCACTTCCTGTTTACTCAGGTAATATTTGTTGGCATTCTGGCCCACCCCTTGGGGACCACCCTGTGTCCTGGTGTAAATCCTCCTTTAAGGAAAAACCCCTCCCTTGGTCTCCCTCTTCCCCCTCCTCCCTTTCTCGCCACGAGGTGTGCACCCCTGCTTTCCCTTTCTCTCCATCTCTTTCTTCTTCTCTCCCTCTTTCCTTCTCTTTCTCCGTCTATCTCTCTATAACAATAAACTCTCCACGTGGATGCTATGTCTGCATGATATGAGTGACTTCCTGTCATGCCATACAGCCCACCGCCGCCACGTCTGCATGGCGTGTCTCCCTTACCCACCAGGGCCCCTTGGCCCAGCCCGCCAAGGCCTCCTGTGCTCCATATCATTACAATGTTATTTTCCTTCTCAGGTCTTTGATGGGTTGAAGACTAGAGAGTTACAGTTACAATCATTTCGTGTCTTAGCTAAGAGCATATCAGGTCCTAGAGTTAGATTCTTCAGGACAGGACAGCTATTGGAGTAATCTCTGTAATTTGCCAGTTACCTGTGATCTGGACATTCAGTGTGTTTCTTACTCGATGTTGTTCTTGTTGGTTGTAGTTCCACTTTTTTTTTGTTATTACCCTCTCTTTCTCCTGGACAATACTTGATAATCATTATATATAGTTTGTATTAGGTTTAGAACGTTCTTATTTAGACTAAGGGGGAAGTGTAGTGGGTATTTGCTTCACCCATGACCTTGAACTAGCTAGCTTGATAGAGGTGGTGCTTCTTGCCTGCCTGCGAGACCTCTTAGAAGGGAAGAGGAAAGGGGTCTTGGTCTCTCTTGGCCATGTAAGGTTTCCTGGTGCAGGGTTCAGTGACCTGGTCTGGAGCTTCCCCATCTTTTCCTGGAAGACAAAGAGACAACATCGTTGCTTCCTTTTGTCGCAGTGAGTCTGTTTTCCCCATAGAACCCTATAATAAATCGATACGTAGAGACCTTTGCGGCTCTCGTTACAGGTCTCAGGATCAAACTCGGTATCAGTCAGTGAGTTTGCAGCAAGCACCTTTCCCCTGTGAGCCATCTCGCCAGCCCTTCCGCGGTCTTGCTGTCGGTGACCTAACACTTGAGCTGGGTGTTCGTATCTTCACCTGCTGTGGTGGTTTGCATGAAAATGGCCCCACAGGCCCATAGGGAGCGGCACTATTAGGTGGTGTGGCCTTGTTGGAGGAAGTGTGTCACTGGGGGTGGGGTACACTTTGAAGTTTCAAATGCTGAGCCCCAGACCCAGTGTCTCCCTCTCTTCCTGCTGCCTGCTGATCCAGATGCAGAACTTTCAGTTACCTCTCCAGCACCATGTCTGCCTGCATGCCTCCATGCTTCCCACCATGACAATGATGGACTGTAAGCCAGCTCCAGTGAAACGTTTTCCTTTATAAGAGTCGCCATGGTCATAGTCTCTCGTCAAGCAATAGGAACTCTAACTAAAACACCTGCATGTGTATGGCTGTTTTGGCCTTATGTGTATCTGTGTACACTGTGCATGCCCAAGGCCTTTGGAGACCGGAAGAAATTGGATCCCCTGGTCCTGGAGTTACAGATGGTTGTGAGCTGCTATGCGGGTTCTGGGAATTAAACCTGGGACCTCTAGAAGAATAGCAAGTGTTCTTAACTGCTGAGCCATCTCTCCAGCCCTTCCCCCTGAATTTCCCATGACTGCCGTTTCTGAGAGATGTGACTTGTGACATCCTTTCTACTGCACTCTTGGGGGGAACTTGGATTTTCCTATCTCAGCTACTTGCTGTGTGAACTAGATACTAAGTCTCCCTGTATGTTTTTTGAATCTGCAAACTGCACCTAGTTCTCTGGCCCTAGTAAAAAATAAAACAGGATACTGGAGAGATGGCTCAGAGGTTAGGAGCACTGGCTGTTCTTCCAGAGGACTCAAGTTCAAGTCCCAGCATCCACAGGACAGCTCACAACTGTCCATGACTCCAGTTCCTAGCATCTGGCGCTCTCTTCTGACCCCCATGGCCACCAGACATGCACACAGTGACACACACACACACACACACACACACACACACACACACGCAGACAAAACACTCATATACATAAAATAAAACAAATCAATCTTTAACACAGAACACTCCAAGCCAGGGTTGGCGTTGCATGCCTGTGAGGAGGCAGAAGCAGGAGGAGCTGAGGGTCAAGGCCATCCTCAGCTACATGAAGAACTCAAGGCAGCTTAATCTATACAAGACCTGACCATAGAACACAATTCAAAAACAAGCCGCACGCCTTTAGTCCCAGCACTTGTGAGGCAGAGGCAAGTGGGTCTCTGAGTTCTAGGCCAGCCTGGTCTACAGAGCAAGTTCAAGGGCAGCCAAGGCTACAGAGAAACCCTGTCTCCAATAAAAGTAAAAATAAGATAAGATAATCAAGAAAAGGAAATAATACAAAAACAACTATCCTATTTCACAGGTGAGGAGCCTGAGCCTGGAGTCTCTGACATGACCTAGTGTGGCACAGGCTGAAGTGTGTCAGCCCATATTTTCCAGCTGTGAAGGCCGCTGAGGTGGCACACATGGCTGGAGGCTCTGTGCCAGCCTGCTTTGAGAGGCCTGGGAGATGTGATGAGCAGTAGCGACCAGTGGCCTCATCAGTCACCTGGGCCACTTGCCCTACTAATCTTTCTAGAAGCCTTTCCCTCACCTAGGAGCCTATCTGTCCTTCCCACTTTTAAATGACCATTGTCATCAGTTGGGGTGAGACCTTCCCTCCAGGTATCTATCCATCAGTGAGGAGACGTGGACCTTCTCAGGCACGATGGCTAAGAACTGACGTGTTTAGCCTTACAGAGACCCTGTGCACCCTGGAGGCACACTGTGGCTCAGACATGGTCCTCTTCCCAATAGTCTACAAGCACCCTGAGGCTCCTAGCTGAAACAGTCCAGGACTGTGGCTTAGGGGCTCAGATAGACTCCAGGGAGCATCCAGTCACCCCTGCCCTTCCTGTGGGCCACCCAAAACCCCGAAGGAGTCAACCTCTGAGCTAGGCCTTCCAGCATGTCCCTGGACTCCTCTCTGCTGTACAGGATGTGAACTATGATGGCCACCAGACCCGAAAGGGACATAGATGTCAGTAGGCTCTGCCATGGAAGCTCCCGGAATCCCACAGCTGCCCCCCAGCTTTCACCTGAGGACAGGGGATCCTGTTCCAGAGGATGGACAATGAATACCAGAGGGTGTCTGGGTACACAGTGTACCCCAACTCCTAAAGAGGGTACAGGACCACAAAAAATCAGGGGGTGACCTCTGGGGATGGGTGATCTGGGTTGGAAAAAGTGTCCAGGCACGGTCCTCTTCTGTTTTTCTGGCAGAGTGACCCTGGCTGGCCTAGAACCTGCTGTGTAGACCAAACTGGCCCCACACTCCCAGTCCCCCTGTCTCTGTATCTCAATCCTGGGATTACAAGAGTTCGACACCACAGGAGTTTGACACCATGCCCGGCGACAGGCAAGGTTTTTGTTGTTGTTATTGTTGTTAAGCTCTCTACCTCAAAAGCCTCATTTATAGAGAAGTAAGTCCGTTGCTCTCCAGAGTGCGTATGCTTACATCAGAAGGCACTGGATGGTGCGTGTCTGTTCTATAGAAGTCTAAAGCAGGAGGATCAGGAGGTCCAGGTCACGCTTAAGTGGGAAGCTAGCCTGGGCTATAAGAGAATCTGTCACACACACACACACACACACACACACACAGAAAAAAGGAAGGAAGGAAGGTCAGAAAGTCAGGGCCAGCTGCTGGGGACAAGCAGTAAACAAGACTGACACAGGAGCTGTCCCTACAGCGGAGGGCAGAGTTAGCAAGTGTCACCTACGGAAACACCTACAGCTCAGGGAAACTGAGGCCCGAGGAAGGGTAAATGGCTAGTCAAGCCTTACAGCCGGGAACCAGCAAGTACTCCCGAGGATCATTTTCTCTGTGCTGAGCACACTCCGGTTTGGGTATCTGTGTGTGTGTGTGTGTGTGTGTGTGTGTGTGTGTGTGTGTGTGTGTGTGTGGTTATCTCCAGTTCCTGAGTGATGAAGGTGCAGAGAAAGGTGAGGTGACTTTCTTGAAGTCCCAGCCAAGACCACGCCATGGCAACCAGGCTGGACAAACAGCAGCGTGAGGTTGAAGCTTTGCTGTCATTGCTGAGGACGACCCTGCAATCCACAGCATCTCTGAGGGTTGAGTTGCTCTGTTTCCTGGAACCTGACCTTCCCCAACCCATGACCTTGATTTGTTTTTGAGAATAGCTAACCCTCCCTGGCCCTCCCTAATCACATGGTGGGTGACCATGTGATGTTTTCTTAAAGAATTTTTGTGTTTCCTTATTGCCTCGTTGTCTCCCTTCTGTAAAACTACTCGTGATTTTACTTCTTAAAAGGGGCCCAAGAGATGGATTCGGGGCTGCTCTCTTTAACCCAACTTAGTAGGCAGTCCCTGGCCAGCTCTTGGATGCACCCCAGTAAAAAACAAGCTTGCTTCAAATTTGGCTCAAATTGTGGTAGTGGTCTTATTCTCGCCATTGGGATTAACAGTGGCATGCGTTTTTGTTTGTTTTGTTTTGTTTTTTGAGACAGGGTTTCTCAATGTAGTCCTGGCTGTCCTTGAACTCACTCTGTAGAGCAGGCTGGACTCCAACTCAGAGATCACTTGCCTCTGCCTCTGTCTGTGCCTCAGCCTCTGTCTGTGCTGGGAATCAAAGGTGTGCGCTATCACCACCTGGCATCTCAGCACTCAGAAGGCAGAGACAGGAGCATCCCTATGTGTTTGAGGCCAGCCTGGTCTACGTAGCTCTAATCCAACCAAGGCTACATAATGAGCTTGTCTCAAACAGACAAGAAATGCTTCTCCAACGCTGTCTGTGTGTCTGTCTGAGCTCATATGAAGACCAGAGGCCTACTTCAGCGTCATCCCTCCGTTACTACCCACCTTGGCATGTGTTTGATTTGTCTGAGACACAGTTTCTCTGTAGCCCGTGTTGTCCTGGAACTCACTCTGTAGACCAGGCTGGCTTTGAACTCAGAGATCCACCTGCCTCCCTCCCCCTCCCCCACTGCTGGGATTCAAAGTGTGCGCCACTACCCCTACCCAGGCCCAACTTGTATTTTGAAATAAGGCCTCTGATTGGTCTGGAGCTAGCCAAATGGGCCGGACTGGCAAGCACCAGGAAGCCTCCAATGTCTATGTCTCCCAGCACTGGGATCACAAATGTGTGCTACCACATCTGTTCTGGAGGTGGAACTCAGGTCCCGTGCTTGCAAGGAAAACATTTTACCAGCTGGACCATTTCCTCAGACCCTCTCTGGAGCTTTATGCCCAAGCTGGTGGATGGCATAGCATTGGACTGATTCAGGTGATGTGACTGCCAGAGACTATCACCCAACGGAGGGTCTGGGAATGGGGAGGAACCCTGATTGGTCAGGCGGTATCGCGTGTCTGTCTTTGCTGTGAGGGTGCGTTTCTTCCCACCTGACCCACTGTAAGGAGTTTGGAGCTCAGGTGGGAAAGCCGGGGGGGGGGGGGGGGGGGGGGGGGGGGGGGGGGGGGGGGGGCGGGGGAGGGGAGTGTGTCTGGACTCTGAGGTGAGGTCAGTGGGGAGCCAGCGAGAGCTTTGTTCTACATGCTGAGCAGCTTGGAGAGGCAGAGGCATTTGCAGGGAGCCTCTGGTTCCTGCTCGGGACCCTGGGAGGAGAAATGGCGCACAGGCCCCAGCTGTTACAGCAGGGATTGCTTTGCAAACCAAGGCCGCGTCACTCTTGGCTAGGGGCCTGCAGATGCCAGCGAGAGCATGGGCGGAGGACCCATGAGTAATCCTTCCCTCGGTCTGCTCCCACACTCACCCTCCCTGGGCCCCGGGGAGCCCAAGCTCGGTGGCCCCAGCTGTCAGCTGGCCGCTCCCACATCTCCCATCTTTGGCAACCCCGTTCTTCAGTGTCTTAACTCGCACCCCGGTCCCATGGGCCAGCTCAACTCTGAATGGAGCCTTTGTGAGAGCCGCCCAAGAGCCGCAGTGGCTCCGGGCCAGCACACGTGGCTCTCTTGCAGATGCCCGCCGAGGCCCTAGGCCAGGCTTGACTGAGAGGAGAGAGGAGGCAGGAGGAGCTTGGGCGGCTGCAGGAGGCTGCAGCCTGCAGAGACCACGCTCTCTGAGAGCCTGCATCCTCGATTCAACCTGTGTCCAGTCTGGGGAGGAGGGAAGGGAGGCGCTCATGGGATCCTTTGCAGCTTTGCAGAAGACCTGAGACTGGGCTCTGAGGTAACTCAGGCTCTCACTAAACTGAAAGTCGTGACGGGAGAGAAGAGGCCAGAACCATGTTCCTCAGGCCCAGCTTACTGTAGCGGCCTGGTAGGAACGACAGCCCTGAGGCATCCCGGGAAAGTTTTGAGGTCCAGAGGCGGGTGTTGGGAAGAGGAGCCAAGGACTTGTTGTTTCTTGATAGACCGACAGGGTCTTCCAGACTGAGCCAGCCATGATGGCGTCATAACACCTAGGTACTGTTTATTGAAGACTTACTAAATGTCTGAGTTCTGTGCCAAGAACTTCATATCTCACTTGGCCCTCATAACATCCATAGAAGGCAAGTGTTATCCTTATCCCTAGGCAGCTGTTGCCCAGGTAAAGGGACTCAGTCAGGGTGGGGCCATTAAAGCCAAAATCCTCTCAGTGAGCCACTCAACAGTGTCCCTAGAGTCTGTCTCCTGCGGCCAGCTAGACTCTCACAAGTAGGTAGATAGATGAGGGATTCAAACTTGGATCTGAGTCTAGACCCTACCGATCCCCCCACCACATTCCTGCCTCTCAACCCACCTGCCTGCTGTAGCTGGCACTGTGCTGGGTGGCGGCAGCCTGGCTGGGGAGGCAGGAAAGGAGGATTGCCAAGGCCAGACTCTGCCGATTCTTATCCAATGTGACTCTTTCGTCCTCTTTTACTCTCTTCACGGGAAAGTAGGTATTTCCTATTTTGGTTTCCTATTTTGGTTTTTTGTTTGTTGGCTCGTTTTTGGTTTTTCGAAACATAGTTTCTCTGTGTAGTTTTGGTTCCTGTCCTTCATCTCGCTCTGTAGACCAGGCTGGCATCGAACTCACAGAAACCCATCTGACTCTGCCTCCCAGTTGCTGGTATTAAAGGCATACACCACAACTGCCCGGCTTCCTGTTTTGTTTTGTTTTTGAGACAGGATTTCTCTGTGTAACCCTGGCTGTCCTGGAACTCACTCTGTAGACCAGGCTGGCCTTGAACTCAGAGATCCACCTAACTCTGCCTCCTGAGTGCTGGGATTAGAGGCGTGCACCACTATGCCTGGCAAAGTGGATATTTCATTTAGCATTCTTGTTTTGTTTTGTTTGAGGTAGGGCCTCGCTATATAGACCATACTGACCTCTGTCTGTCTGCACCTCTTGAGTGCTGAGATTAAAGGTGTACATTAACATATCTGACCCCTTAGATTTGTTTTTTGAGGCAGAGTCTTCCAGTAACCCAGGCTGACCTCGAACTCACTATGTAGCTGTAGTTGGTCTTGAACTCCTGATCCTTCCACTTCCATCTCCTGGGTGTGGAGATTACAGACTTGTGTCATCGTGCCTGATTTTAATTAGAATTCTTTAATGCAAACAGGAGATGCCGATTTGGGCTTACTAAGACAAGAAAGGAATGAACTGGAAGGATCCAAGACCACCCCATGCACCGGATAGGAGCTGAGCTAGGCCTTGGGCCACCTACAAACGTGGCTCCAGGGACCTGAGAGCAGGTGGAGTGGAGGCCACCTGGTTCCCTTAAGGACAAACCAGGCTCTACTACCAGAAGAAACGGAAGTGGAAAGCCTGGGGGCCTCGGTGGAGAGTGCTTGTGTGACTTGTGAGAGGCCCTGGATCCCACCCTCAGCCCCAGGAGACATAATCGAGCACATGAAGGAGTGGGCGGGGCTGCCCACACAGCCTGACCTCCCAGTCAGGGCTCAAGGTTGCCAGAATGAAGTGAGCCCCGTGAAGGAGGTTCCTGGTGGCTGCGAGACTCACAGGAACATGGCCTGACACCTGCTGCGGTCTCGTCCCAGACTCTGGACCGCTGTGTGTCCTTGGACATTGCCACACCTCCTCCTGGATCTTGGCTCCTCCATCTGTGGAAAGAAGTACATTAGTCTCTCTCTCCTGTGTGTGTGTGTGTGTGTGTGTGTGTGTGTGTGTGTGTGTGTGTTTGTGAACTCGGGAGTCAACCCTCTCTTTCTCTGAAGTCTATGGATCTAGGATCTGTGGATGAAACTCAGTTCAGTATGCTTGCTTGCCCAGCATTTATACAGTGAGTCACCTCTCTGGCCAGCCTTGTTCTTTTCTTTGTTTTTGAGATGGGGTCTCGTGTCCCAGGCTGGCCTTGAACTTGTGATTCTCCAGTTCATCCTCTGGAATGCTGGAATTACAAGTGTAGGTCACCATGCTCAGCCCGTCCTCAGCTCTCGGAGCCCTTAGTAACATTGTCAGGGGAAGGGAAAGAGTGTTCCCAGAACGGTTGCCCAACAGAAAGAATGAATCACAGATGGAGGAATGTCAGGCATTCCTGAAGATGACTTAGGCTGGGTTCTGTCTGTCACCAAGTAGAAAAACAGCCCCTCCTTCCAGAAGGCCAGGGCAAAGGGCAGCACAGGCCAGTGCCCCCATAGGGTGCTTCCAGAACCCACACAGGGAATGGGCTACGGCCTCTAAGTCCTGGTGCCTTTGTTGAAGGGACAACTAGATTTGTGGCAGCCACTGAGACATTGTGCCTTATCTTTGGGCCTCAGTTTCTCTAGCTGTCAAATAGGGATCAACTCCCTGCCAAGCCAACCTCACAGGGTCTTCCTGAGGCTCAAACAGGATAAGATGGAGAAAGGGACCTGGAGGCCCGGCATGGTGGCGCATGCCTGTGAACCCAGCACTTGGGAGGCAGAGGCAGGTGGATGTCCATGAGTTCCAAGTCACCTAGAGCTTCATAGTGAGGCCCTGTCTCAAAAATAAAAAAACACAAAAGCCAGTGTTTGGGGAGATGGTCCAGCTGGTAAAGTACTGGCCGCACAAGCTTGAAGACTTCAGTTCCATCTTAAGAACAAAGGGAAAAAGCCTGACGTGGTGGCTGCCATGTGCTTGTAGGTGCCAGGGAAGCCAGAAGGCAGTGGAACTGTAGTAACAGGCAGTTGTGAACCTCCTGACATGGGCACTGAGAACCAAAGCCAGATCCTTTGCAAGAGCAATAAGTGCCCTTGATCTGAGCTGTCTCTCCATCCCTGACTCCTTTTTACGTTCTCTTACTCATCTGTGGATGTGGATGTGTATGCATGTACACACACACAGGTCCGCCTATACACACGAAGGTCTTAGGACAACTCTCGGGCGTGACTGTCCCTTCCACCGTGTGCGTCCCACTGACGGAATACAGATTGTTGAGCGTGGTGACAAGTATCAGCTGATGAGTCATCTCACCAGCCCTTTGTTGATTATTTTCCTGTGTCCCAGGCTGGCCCTGAACTCACTACATAGCTAAGGATGATCTTGAGCTTCTTCCTAGTCCTCCAGTGTTCACCTTCTGAGCTCTGGATTATAGGTGTGTGCTATCACACCCTGCAAACATTCACCCCTCTCTTTCTGTTATCATTTATAAAATGGGCTCTGATCTTATTACCCTTGATTAGAGGTAAGGAGGCTACAGCGCCTAGAGAGAGGTAAAGCCAGACTGTGAATTTAGGCAATCTGTAGGGTTTTTTTGTTTTTTGTTTATTTTTTTCAGATTGGTGGGGGGGTCTTGCTATGTAGATCAGGCTGGCCTTATGCTTCTATGCTTCAGCCTGCCGAGTGCTAGGATTACAGACATAAACCATCATGGCTGGTTCAGCTTCTCTCCTGGGCTCCCGGGCTTCTGCAGGCTGGCTGGGCATGGCTGGCATCCTCTCATGGAGATAGATGCTGGGGTCCTTATGATTTCAGCCAAATAGTGACCAGACCTGGTGTGAGCTAGGGTTTCCCCTCTCACACCTCTGGAAGTCATTTCTGGTTGTCAACTTGCAACTCAATTAGCCTGAACACTAAGTAGGGCAAGCATGGTGGATGTCTTCCAAGAAATGGGAAGTGGCACCTGCCATCTCCCAAGACTGAAGCCATTGTGTTCAGATTCTGTGGGTCAAGTAGTCAGGGAGCCTGTGATCAAGGGGAGGGCGTCGTGGAGAACCCCACATCCAGCATGTCCAAGGAAGATGGGCATTGTTTTGGAACTGTCGCTGCCCCCCGTTTCTTCGATCCCTTTTAGTGAAAGGGCCCTTTTCCCTAGACAGCGTCTCCCTCCCTCCAGCATACCCAGCTTCAGCTTAAAAAAAAAATTATGCGTGCCTATGTGTACGTGTGCTAGCTCATGTGTGGAGGGCAGAGCACAAACTTTTGGGAACTGGTTTTGCCCCTACCATTTTGATGTGGGTTCCAGGGATCGAACTCACATCACCAGGCTCGTGCAGCAAGCTCCTTTACCCACTGAGCCCCCTCACCAGTCCACTTTAGCTTTTCGTTTTGTTTGAAACAGGGTCTCACAATGTAGCCCGGGATGGCCTGGAACTAGCTATGTAGACCAGGCCTGCCTCTGCCTCTTGAGCACTGGGACCAAAGGTGTGCGCCACCCAAGCTTGGCTTCAACCTTTTCTTTCTTCTAGCATGAGATGCCTGAGGAGACGCGTGGGTTCCCTATTTCGATCGTCTGGTAGCCAGAGGGATAGACGCGTCTCTTTTAGACTCTCTTCATCCTCGCCAGGAGAGTTCAGCCCCCACTCCCACCTTCCTACTCCACTTTTGCCCACTTCCCATCACCTCTGCCTCTCCATTTACCTCATTTCATTTCCCCGAACAGTGCGGTTCTCTGGTTCTCTGGTCTCTTACTCCCAGTGCATGCCGGCCACACCGAGGGCGAGCTTCCGGCACTCACAAAGGCCTTTAAGCCTAAAATGAAGCCGAACACAGGCAGTTCCTTCCCCTGGAGGAACTGAATTTACTGCAGGACTCCTTCCAAGCGCAGGATTGAAGGAGCCCTTGAGGACAACACCTCCACCACTCCCCCGCCACACACACACACACACACACACACACACACACACACACACACAGCACAAGCTTTTGCAGTCCTTGTTCCTGAGAGGAGTGCCATTTCTCGGGTTAGCCACAGAGGTTCTTCTATACAGGTAGCAGCCAATGGCCGCCTGTGTTAGGAAAATGCTGGGTTACACTGTCTCTCTGACACAGCCTTGCCAAACAGTACTCGCTATGAGGAAAGGGTTGCTCTAACCTGTCTGTGCAAACCGGGCCACCAGCAAGGCCTGCTCAGGACATGGGCTATGCCACATAGGCCTCATGTTCCTGCCTCTGCATCCTGAATGCTGGGATTGCAGCATGTACCATCACCCGGTTTCATGTTCTGCTGGAGACTGACCCAGGGCTTCGAGAATGCTCGGCAATCACTCTTCCAGCTGAGCAACCACATCCCCAGTGTCTAGGGCTTGGATTTAATTAATTAACTAATTAATTAATTAACTTACTTACTTACTTAGAGACAGGGTCCAGGCTACGTTGGAACTCTCTATGTAAACCAGACTGACCTTACATTCAAGGCCTTTCCACCTCTGCCTCTTGAGTGCTGGGGTTAAAGGTGTGTCCACCGTGCCCGGCCCTGGCTCAGAAATCCTGCATTTAGTAGGTGTAGGCCTCTGGAAAAATATTCCCTCAAAGGTAGTGTGTCTCCTCACACTCCCCTCAGCTTGGGAAGCGCTCCTCTAGTGCAATTGTCCTTAACTGTGTCTTCCGGAGGGAAGGAGACTTCCTCCAGGTCACTCAGCAAGCTTGATGCTTGGACTGAGATCTGCTGCCCAGCTCTGAGGCCGGGACTCCGGCCTCCTCCCTCTCCTGGCCGAACTCTGCCTCTGGGCTTTTTGCCAGCCACGAGCACTAGGTCCAAGCAGGACACACACCATCTTAGCGCTGGCTCCCAGGCAGCAGCTGACACACAGCAGATCCCTTTCTTAACCTGACACGGTGGGTTTTAGCGGCCCCGATGTACAAACGGGAAACTGAAGCTCACAGAGGGCAAGAGATTTGCCTCGAGAGATAATGGGTGGCCAGCACTGCAAGTGAGCAGCGCCTCATCCAAAACGAGCAATCGGGAGGAAGAAGGCGGGGTAACAGGGAGGCAGGAGAATTACACCTCAGTAAACAATGAACAATGCATCGGGGTGGGGACAAGAGCACCCGGAACTGGCCTGACGCCAGAGAAAAGTCAGAGGAAGCAAAGAAGACCTCTGCAAAACCCAACGCCAAATCTGACTCCAGCATCTCTGCCCAGGGGGTGGGGCAGCAGGTCCTATAGGACGAGCCTATAGGTCGGCTATCAACCAATGAGAGCCCTGGTGTGAATGCTCTGACCAATAGGGACAGGGGCTGGCATTTACACCTTGTAAGGTAAGCTGCGGCAGCCTGAGGATCATCACGAAGAACTGCTGGGTTCTGTTGGTTGAAACTTGCATAAGGCCGCAGCTACAGACATGAGCTAGTTCTGGAGAAAGGATGACGTAAGAGTCCTGGAACAATGAGAAGGCCAGAGACAAAGGATGGTGTTGTGCGTGTGCGTGGGCGCAAGACTTCTCGGCTGGGCAGATGGGGGTTGGGAAGGAACGGAGGAGTGCCGAATCCCGGTTCACCTCCCTCCGCACCCCACAACCTGCTCAATTCACACAGCCCTTGCGGGCGAGCAGTGGCCCTCGACCTTGGCATTGCCTAGCACCAGCTAGGTCATGGCGTTCACTGCTGTGGGCTGGAGGAGCTGTAAGACGGAGAAAGCTGGGCTGAGGCACATTCCTTCGGATGGACACGTGGTTCTTGGCTTTCCCTGGCGCAGACAGGTCCACGAACCTGTACAAGTGCAAGAACTTGCCCTTGTCGTTCCTCACATCCAGGCCTGGCCTATTCTTTCTAGGTCCAGCGAGAGATTATTTGAGACAGGCTCTCTCTCATTGTGTAGACCAGGATGTCCTGGAACTCACAGAGATCCACCTGCCTCCCCCCCCCCCCAACACGTACTGTAATCAAGTGTGTGCCCTGATGCCTGGCATGCCAGTGCCATTTTTTAATAGTCTGGTTTTTGTTTGTTTAGCTTTTTGAGACAGGGTTTCTCTGTGTAGTCCTGGCTGTCCTGGAACTCACTCGGTAGACCAGGCTGGCCTCGAACTCATAAAGATCCGCTTGCCTCGGCCTGCCGAGTGCCATGCACCACCACTGCCTGGCATAATAGTCTGGTTTTTGTTTTGCTATTTGAGTCAGGATCAGCCTCATGTAGACTAAGCTGGCTTTGACCTTGCTGTGTAGTGGAAGATGATCCTCCTTCTAAATGCCTAATGGGGTTGTAGGATGAGACACCACACCAGTTTATACTGTGTTAGGATGGAACCCAGGGCTTTTCACATGGGCAGCTCCCTACCCACTGAGCTAAACTCTCCCGCTCTGTTCCCTCCTTCTTTCCTTCATTATTTTCTTCTCTGTCTCAGCCTCTCTCTTCCTCTATTTCCTCCTGCTCCTCCCCTCCTCCTCCTCTCCCTCCTCTTCCCCCCTCCATCCTCTTCTCTTTCTCCTCCTCCTTCTTCCTCTTCTTCATATGGTCTCAAGCATTCTAAGCAAACCTCTAATTCACCCTGTAGCTAAGACTGATTCTCCTGCCTCCACCTCTCCAGTGGTGGGAGCATAGTGAGTATTCTGTCTAGTTTTCTGAGTTCCCTTTGGGTCACACAAGGATCCTGCTGGTAACTTCTCAGCCTGGGCCTGCGCTGGCCCCCTAGTTTTGATCTTTGTAAGCGCATTCACGTGTAGGTGTGGAGATGGATTCCGGTTATGTGCCCATGAGCGACTTAGGCTTGTGAGAGCGAAGCTATTGTTCTTAGTGACTGATTTCCCTGTTGCCACTGGGGGCTGGGGATGAGCTGTGCACTGACAGCCGGCTGTCACCTGAGCCTTTACCTGCTTTACCGTGTGTACTATGGACTCAGGAAAGCGGCTCTCACTCACCCAGCCGTTCTGACGGTGTTTATTGAGTGTCAGCTGGGCAGTAAACCTTGTCATCCCCTCATTCCATTGCCAGGATGAGTAAAACAGCAAGAGCAGTATCCTTTATGCATAACCGCCCTTGGCTTCCCTGTCTCCAGAATGAGACATTTTGCCCTTAGCTTCCGGAGGTGCCTCTGAGTGGAAGTATCTGTGGTGTACTAAACTGGCTTGTGAGCACTTGTCGCCAATCAAGCTGGCATCTGTACCTCAGGCTCCCCGAAGGGGGCTGGGACGGAGGCCTGGAACCGGAGAGGCTGAGCTGTTGGGTGGTGATGGGCTCAGGTTGCAGGCTGGCCTGGCCTACCAGCTGGCCTGGCCTCAGCCCCATTCCGAGGGGCCTCTCAGAGGGCTTATGTCCTGCCTTGGTTATTGCTCAGGCTCCCTACTTGGCCCAGGGCTGTCTCCTCTGACCCTTGACTCATCATGTGAGTGTCCAGCTTGACCCCTAGACACTCTGGGATCCTGGAATACCAAGGAGAGTTCAGATACCAGTACTTTCCGTCTGCCCCACCCCAGGCAAGGTTCTTATTTGCCCGGTGTAAAATGGGGGTGAGAAGTGGCCATGGCTTCAAAGGGCTTTCGGCCAGAAGAGAAAAACCCGACAGAATCTCAGGAGACCTGATGCTTGCTAAAACTTGCAGTTAGGGGGTCCTCTGTCAGCTCCTGCTATTACAGCAACATCCCTGCCTCTGCTCACATGCAAAGGCACTTTTGTCTTTGCAGATGTCTGTGTTTATTCTGTTCAGCTTTCTTTCTTTTTTTTTTTAAATAAATCATTTTTTATTTATTATGTAAAAAAAATGGGGGTGAGAGTCCCACCCCTCTAGGTAAGGGAGAAGAAACGGCTGGTACGCTAAGCATTCTGCTTTGGAGTGAGCAACGTTGTTATTATAGACTCCCGGTGAGCCTCTGCTTCACCTTCTGTGGTGGGAGGATAATAAAGATGTCTGAAAGGCAGCAGACCCAGCACGCCTCAGAGCTCATTCGGCCTCTCGCCAGATGGAAAACCTCAAGCAAACGCATCCCGAGGCTGACCTCTTCTTCCTTGGAGCGGAACCCGGGTGCCTTTTGCCTTCTGTCCCTCAGACCTCTGAAGCGCTTTGCCTCAGGAGGCAGAGTCTGAATGACCTGTCCCACTAAAGCGTTTCCTGACCCAAACTGACTTAAGCGGTCTTGGTTAATTCTGAAGTAAGGGAAAACCTGATGGGAAGTTTCTGGAAGGTATTCTTTCTCTCTCTTTCCCCTTCCTTCTAGTCCCCACCCCTCTGCCCAGTGGTGGGGATGATACTCAGAATGACAAGGAGAAAGGGCTCCCTGTTGGCCTCTGGGGGCCTTGGTTGACCTCTGGCCCATAAAGCCACCGCAGCCTTCGTGGGAATGAAAGGGAGAGAGGAGGCTGTGCGTGTGGAGAGGGAGCCAGCTTGAGTCTGGAAGGCTCTTTGGAACCTCTAGATTAAGAATCTGAGGCCTGGCCGGGCAGTGGTGGCGCTCACCTTTAATCCCAGCACTCGGGAGGCAGAGGCAGGTGGATCTCTGTGAGTTCGAGGCCAGCCTGGGCTACCAAGTGAGTCCCAGGAAAGGCGCAAAGCTACACAGAGAAACCCTGTCTCGAAAAACCAAAAAAAAAAAAAAAAAAAAAAAAAAAAAAAAGAATCTGAGGCCTAGCCGGGCAGTGGTGGCGCTCGCCTTTAATCCCAGCACTCGGGAGGCAAAGCCAGGCGGATCTGTGAGTTCGATTCCAGCCTGGTCTAGAGTGAGTTCCAGGACAGCCAGGGCTATGTAGAGACCCTGTTTAAAGCAAAACCAAACAAATAAATAGTAAGTAAATAGGTATACACAGATGGAGACAGGATGCTGGCCTCTATTGTCTACTTCCTAGTCAGGTGTCCAGTGTGGCTGACTCACTTCCTGATGCCCTGCCTCCTTCACACCATGGTGCCTGCCCGGCTTGCCTGCTGTCTCCAAGGAGAACCCAGAGACTATACCAACAACACCCACCATCCATCGAGAGCATCGGGGGCTCAGTGTGTGCAGCCCTGGGGCCTCTGGGAAGACAAGACCAGACCAGCGTAGGCTGGAGGTCAGCTCGGCCTACTGAACCTTGTTCAGACAAAACCAAAACCAAGCTGAGCCTAAAGCCGGGGCCGGCTCTCCCCGGGCCTCTCACAGGCCGATCTGCCCAGGCCTGTGGTGGACCTGAACCTGCGTCGGAGGCAGTCAGCCCCAACTTCTGAGTCACGGCCTAGGCCTGTGTCATCGGACAGCTGTGTTCCTTTCCCCAGGCCTGTGTCCACACCACGTGGTAGCTCACCACTGTAGCTCCAATTCCAGGGGACTGGGTACCTTCTTCTGACCTTTGAGTGCACTGCACACACATGATGCACATACATACATGCAGGCAAAACACCCATACGTCTGAAATACATACATAAATAAACTACCTCCAACTAGGCAACGTGAAATATGTGGTAACTTATCATAATCAGTTTTACTGCAGTAAAGCTGTGGAAATACAACAAAGCAAAAAGTCTGTGAAAACTATAGCTCACTTGTAGGGCACCTGCCTAACACGTGCGAGGCCCTGGGTTCAAGCCCTAACAATTCAAAAACAAGAAAAAAAGACACCGTGTAAATTCCCCAAATGAAAGGTGAAGACCAGCAGCCCTGCGCGGCAGGGTAAGGCTGGGCGAGCAGCCCTCCCTGACCCTGTCACTAAGGCATGTCATGTCCCTGACCTCCGCCGACCAGGCTGAGGAATCCTGGAGGAACCTTTGGCAGAGGCTCGTTCGCCCCCGGCCACTTGGCCTGAGTGAACTCAGCAGGGCCTGCGCAGAAGGGGGGTTGTAGGGAACCTCCGAGTCGGCTTTAGACACCAAAGACCAAGTTCTCAGCACAGAGATTTATTTGCCCCAGAGGGACAGAAGGCAGGGACAAGGGACAAAGACAGGAGATAGAGGACGAAGGGGAAGGGAGAGGGGGAAGAGGTATTTGTCCTGGGGGACAAAGGTCTGCCTCTGAATAGAGAGGGGACAAACATGGCCCATAGGAAAATGGGGTTCATAAAGATAACAGGGAAATCCTGTGTTAGGATGAGGTGATGAGGCGCATAATTTTAACTGGGCATGTTAATTGGGTGAGCCAAAGAGGGCTTTTGTTTTGTTTAGTTTTGAGACAGCATTTCTCTGTGTGGTCCTGGCTGTCCTGAAACTCACTCTGTAGATCAGGCTGGCCTCGAACTCAGAGATCCTCCTGCCTCAGCCTTCCAAATGCTGAGATTAAAAGCGTGAGCCATCACCACCTGGCCAAAGGGGGCTTTGATTGTTGGACTTCAATACTTTGGTAGCTGGACCTTGGTGGTCAGTCTCAGGGGGAGGAAGGGGCCAAATAAGGGAACGGACCTTGGGGGCCAGCTTTAGGAATGCCATCTAACGGCTTTTAGCAAGGCAGAGGGACTCGGGGAGAAGGACCTGCCAGAGCCGTGTTTGCCTTGCTTGAGCTAGAGCCCCTTCAGGGGTCCTTCCCCGAGTGGTCAGCGCTCTTCATGACTGGCACTGGAGGTAGCTGAGGAGCACACCAGTGGTACCCAGTTCTAACCTGAACTGAGCAGAACCTGGTGGGAGCAGGCGCCATCACAGCCCTCCAGGGGCTCTCAGGCTAAAGGCTACCAAGACTGAGCTGGAGTCAAGCATGGGAACGCAGCCACTCCCTGAGTATGACATCCCTGGAGCCGAGCCCTGCCAGCCGCCAACAGATGGGTGTGGGGTGCACACTTCCCCCACCAGCCAAGGAGGACCCAGGAAGGTTTGTGACCCCACAGTAAAGCTCAGCACCAGGAACATCGTACGCTGGTGTCCTCGGGCTGCGGTTTCCTGTGGCCCAGGGATGACTCTGCTGCCCAGAGAAGGGACTCCCAGTGGCTCCTAGAGCTGGCCCTCTGGAGGGCTGGGCCACTGTCCTCACTGCTGCCGCTGGGGGAGGGCAGGACCAAGGCAGAGACTGCCAGTGGGAGGGGCTTTCCCAGCCAGGCTTCGGTCTGACTGATGCCAGTGTTGGGTCAGGCGATGACAGACTTCCTGCTGAGCCCTTTGGAATGTTTGGAACTCAGCAATGACAGTCCAGAAGTTTCTGTTTCCCTGGAAGGCTCTGGTATGAAAGGAAAGTTCTAGATAAAGATTCGTAGTTTTGTTTTGGTTTGGTTTGGTTCTCCTGCCCTGCCTTTCCTACTCTGGGGCCTTCACATATGAGAAGGGTGGGACAATGGCCCTGAGACTCTTGGCCATCCTCAGCAGACTTCCCGTCCTGTATCTTGCTCTGGGTTTAAGAAAAGCAGCCCGTGTCTCGGGCTTCACAGACTGCAAGGCGCGCCCATCTCCATGGCCCCCGCTGAAAATGTCTGTCCCTGGTTTTCAGTTATGTGCAAAGCATCCCTTCCATTCTGCAGAGGAGGAAACGGGGCCCAGAGAGATGGTTTACCCTGGCCTTGGAACTATCAGAGTCGGTTCCCAAACCCACATCTTCAGTCTCGTCAGCCTTGTTCCACCCTCCGGCTCCTGATAATGCCTGCAGGGTGTGTGTGTGTGTGTGTGTGTGTGTGTGTGTGTGTGTGTATGAGACAGGAAACAGGGAAGCAGACTGGCTTTGCTGTGTGGACGATGGCCGGCCTCCCTCTCCCCTGCTTGCTCTTGCTGGAATCCCTCCTTCCCCTCTGTCCAGCGGCTTTTCGTAAGGGCGGATAATTATAGCAGCCACTCTCCGGGGTTGACTTGTGACTGAGAAGAGCTTGTCATCCGTTAAGTGCCCGAGGTACTGTGAGCAGAAAACATTGTGCAAACAACAGGCCCTGTCGCGGCTTGAAGGTAACATGTCCCCCACAGGCTCGTGTGTGGACACTTGGTCTCCAGCCTATGGGAAGTTGTGGACCTTTGGGGTGTCGGACTTGCTTGGTACACATAGGTCACTAGGAGCAGGCTGTTGTAGGCCATAGCCTGGCCATTTGTCTAGTTCCTTCTCCACTTCCTGATCCTCCAGGACACAGACAAGCTGTGGCCCTTGGCAGCTTTTTCCTTCCAGGTGTGTTACAACCTTCCTCTGTGATGGAGCAGAGGTTGCTATGGTGACCAGTAGACTCCCCCCCTCCCCATAGCCCCATAGTCATTGCAATGAAGTCAACACACACACACACACACTCACTCACACACACACACACACACACACACACACACACACACACACACACACACAGAGAGAGAGAGAGAGAGAGAGAGGTGGCGAGGATTCTGGGCCTCTGCTCTTCATTGGTGAGGAGGAGGGTTCACCAGTCCCCAACCTGGGGATTCCCTCCCTCCCTCCTGCCTCCATGGAGTTCACAGGAGAAGGAGGAGAAGCTGAAGGCAGGGCTCCACAACGCAGCTCTTGTGAGGTCATCCCTCAGGGATGTGGGACTTTTGGGTGACACAGCTCTTTCTGAGTCACCCATGCCCTGTAAGTCACGCTTGACGGTACTCCTAGAAGGAAGTCTACATGGCCCACTTCTTGGTTTTTCGAGACAGTGTCTCTCTGTGTAACCCTGGCTGACCTGGAACTCACTCTGTAGCCCAGGCTGGCCTTGAACTTAGAAATCCACCTGCCTCTGCCTCCTGAGTGCTGGGGTTAAAGGCATTCAACACCACGTCCAGCTGGAACTCTGTATTTAACACGTCAGTGGCCCCGCCTCTGTTCACATATCCCCAGGAACAGCAACCCAGCAGCTACACCAGGAGTTCCTGCCACCTCTGGCCGAGCCGCATCAGCAGCCATGTCTTCTCCATGAGGTTGTGTAGCCACATCACGCTCTCTTCCTTTGAGTCCCTCCTGCCATGCATTTTGTCACAGTAAGGGACACAGTCACAGGTCCTGACAGTGAGTCCTTGTGTAGCCCGCAGCACCCAGGTCCTGCCTAGCCTGCTTCTCACAGCACCTGGCCCTGTCCCCTCTCTGGCTTCTGGGAGAATCCTAAGACCCAGTTTGCTTCTGTGGAGGCTGTTCCTAAAATGTCACATCTCCTCTAGACAGAAGTGAGCCATGAAGAGCCTACAGCATCCTCGGACACATCAATACAACCCATACATCTGTAAGAGAGACACGGAGGCCCGGAGAGGGGCAGGGGCTTGCTCAACCCCATCAGGAAGGGCCGGTGAAAGCTCACCCTGAGCTCTTCCCACCTCGACACATAGTTCCTCCACCTTCCCCCCTGAAAGCCCAGACAGATGGGTGTTCAAGGGATATACCCAGGATGGGAAACTCATGCCTGAGGAAATCCATGAGGAAGGCCAAATGTTGTGGGTCCTGAGTCCACAGAGCAGTGTGAATTTCACAAAGCCATAGATAGTGGTGGCCATAGATCAGGAGACTGTGCCTTGTAGGATAAAAGACAAACAGTTGAGAAGAGTCTTCCTCTGGGAGCCTGGGCCCAGCTCCCACAACTGCACTTGACAGGTACAGGTGTGGTTTAAATGAGAACACCTCCCCCATAGGCTCCTATGTTTGAATTCTTGGTCCTTGGTGGAACTGTTTGGGAAGGATTGGGAGGTGTGGCCTTGGTAGAGGAGGTGTGTCCCTGGGGGTGGGCTTTGAGGTTTCGAAAGACTCGTGCTGTCCCCAGTGTCTCTCTCTGCCTCCTACTGTGGATCTAGTTGTGAGCTCCCCAGGCCTCTGCTCTGACGTCATGGACTCGAACCCTCTGAAGCTATAAACCCAATTAAACACTTGCCTTGGTCATAGTGTTTATCACAGCAATAGAAAAGTGAGTGAGACAGAGGGTGAGGCCCTGCAGGTTCCAGCTACAGCCATCGGGAGTTCAGGGTGGCTGGAACTTGAAGCATCTGGTCACATCACATCCCCCCATCAAGAGCAGAGAACAGTGAGTTAATGTGGGCAATGCTGGATGGAGCTCAGCTGCCTCTCTCTCCATTTCCAGGGCCCAGATCCTTCCCACAATGAAGATGGGTCTTTCCATTTCAATTAATGTAATCAAGATGTGAGAGCCTGCTTGTGAGGAAAATGAGCTTCCTGAAAGTAGCTATGTGGGTAGGCCATCTTAGAATGGGTCCCCAGCCCCAGTCAGGCCTTAAGATTAACCCTAAACACCTTAATAGCATTTTTCTATAAACCCATCAGAGACCCTAAGCCACCACCATTGATCCAGACCACTTCCAATCTCCAAACTTGAATTGTGTATGTCATACTTTTTTTCTTTTAATAATTTTTGGTTGATACGTGATCCTAATTAATCTTATTAAATAAAAACCCAGAGTCAAATATTAGGGTGAAAGCTGAGATCAGAGAATCAGAGCAGCAGCCACCAGAGAATTCTTACCTCTAGGAATCCTCAGACCAAATGGGTGTGTGTGTGTTGGGGGTGGGGGAATCTGTCTCCACCTCCCTAGTGCTGGGATTAAAGATGTGAACCTCCCATGTGCTGGAATCAAAGGCATGAGCCTCCCAAGTGCTGGGGTTAAAGATGTGCACCACCACCGCAGGGCTCTGTTTCTCTTTTAGACTGGTTCAATCTCATGTAGCCCAGGGTGGCCTTGAACTCTTGATCGTCCTGCTTCCTTCTCCCAAGTGCTGAGATTAAAGGTGTGTGCCACCACTGCCTGGCCTCTATGGTTAACTAGTGGCTAGCTCTGTTCTCTGATCTCCAAGCAAGCTTTATTTGTCAGAATACAAACAAAATATCATACAACATTGGTTTTTCTAGACAGAGTTTCTCTGTGTAGTTTTGCTGCCTGTCCTGGATCTCGATCTTTAGAACAGGCTGGCCTCGAACTCACAAGAGATCTGCCTGCCTCAGCCTCCCAAGTGCTGGGATTAAAGATGTGTGCCACCATCACCTGGCTGCAGTCACTTCATTTTGAGGCAGGATAGACACACAAAGAAAAGTAAAGGACCGCAGGAGGGAAAGACACCTCTTACTTTACACTGAAGTCAAGATTCCATAACAATTACCACTTGCTATGAAGGCTGCTTGTGTATACATGATGTTCCTTTTATGTAGAGATACTTAAAAGTAGAATGTGAAAACGTGGGGCTGGAGAGATGGTTCAGCCAGCAGTAAAGAGCACTGGCTGCTCTTCCACAAGACCCAGGTTCAATTCCCAACACCCACATGGCAGCTCACAACTGCCTGTAATTCCAGTTCCAGGAGATCCGACACTCTTTAAGCATGCACATGGTGCATAGACATACATGCAGGGAAACCCCCACGTACATTCGAGAAAGCTGTTAAAATGGCAATGAGCCCTGTGTACTGCCTAAGCATCTGTGGCCTGACTGCCTTTCCAGATGCAAACCTGAAATAGTGTAGGACTCTCGACACCATAAACTTGGGGTACAATGAAAACATGTCCTTAACTTCCTTGCCCAACCCTGTGACCTATGATAACACCTAAATCATCATCCTTCTCCGAGGACTTCAGAACCTGCCCTGTCATCTTTAAGGCTCTTACCAAACCTCTAAGACTTCCTTAGACGCCCTAGATTATGTATACTCAGCCACTGGAAGCCCTCACGGCACTCTTGGTGCGTTCTATCACTTTCCCAACACCTCTCTCTGTCTCCCTCTCTCTCCTCTCTGTGGTTAGATCTACGTTAAAATCTTTCCTTGGGGGCTGGAGAGATGGTTCAGCGGTTAAGAGCACTGGCTGTTCTTCCAGAGAACCTGGGTTCAATTTCCAGCACCCACATGGGAATTCAGAACTGTCTGTCTATAGCTCTAGTTCCAGGGGATCTGACACATTCACAGACACATAATGTCTAATAAATGCATGTAAAAATAATGCACATAAAAATAAAAGATTAAGCCGGGCGGTGGTGGCGCACACCTTTAATCCCAGCACTGGGGAGGCAGAGCCAGGTGGATCTCTGTGAGTTCGAGGCCAGCCTGGGCTACAAAATGAGTCCCAGGAAAGGCACAAAGCTACACAGAGAAACCCTGTCTCGAAAAAAACCAAAATAAATAAATAAATATAATAAAATAAAAGATTTAAAAAAATCTTTTCTTGGATGCTGAGGCAGTTCAGCACGCATGAAGCCCTGGGTTCAAGATCCCACAACACATCTGCCAGTCATGGTAGCACATGTTTATAATCCCGACATACAGGAAGACTGAAGCTGATGATTCCCAAGTATTGGAGGCTAAGCTGAGCTATAATCAGACCCTGCCTCAAAAAGACAAACGGGCCTAGCATGGTG
Organism: Peromyscus leucopus; assembly: GCF_004664715.2. Lineage (NCBI taxonomy): Eukaryota > Metazoa > Chordata > Mammalia > Rodentia > Cricetidae > Peromyscus > Peromyscus leucopus. The sequence continues at coordinate 136,196,166 of NC_051064.1, forward strand.
GCACACACTTTTAATCCCAGCACTCGGGAGGCAGAGGCAGAATGGTCTTTGGAGACCAGCCTGGTCTATACGGCAAGTTCCGGGATAGTCAGGGCTACATAATGAGACCCTGTCTCCAAAAACAAAATAAAACAAACCCAAAACAAAAAGATAAACAGCAAGTGAACAGTTGCCATGGAAACCTTACCACCTGAGTTCAACCCACAGATCTCACCTAAAGGGGGAAAGAATCGACTGCGTGAACTTGTTCTCTGACCTCCACGTGTGCACTGTGGCACACATAAATGCACATTTACACAGCTCTGCTCGTGTAAATGCACACACAACAACAACAACAATAATACCTGCCAGGCATGGTGGCAGATGCCTTAATTAATGCAGCTCTTGGGAGACAGAGGCATGCAAGACATCTGAGAGCTGAAGGATGGCCGGGTTTACAAGCTGAGTTCCTGGCTATCCAAGACGACACAGGGAAACCATTGTCTACAAAACCCAAACTTAGGGCTGGAGAGATGGCTCAGAGGTTAAGAGCACCGACTGTTCCTCCAGAGGTCCTGAGTTCAGTTCCTGGCAACCACATGTGGCTCACAACCATCTGTAATGAGATCTGGTGCCCTCTTCTGTATATATAATAAATAAATCTTAAAAAAAAAAAAAAAAAAAATTAGGGGCTGGTGTGATTGATGGCTCAGTGGTTGTCAGCAATGACTGCTCTCCCAGAGGTCTGGGGTTTACTCCCCAACACCCACATACAGCCATCTACATACAACTCCTGTCCCAGGCGATCCAATGGCCTCTGAGGGCACTGAACATCGGAGGTACAAATACATACTCATTCAAGCAAAACACTCCTCCCTCCTCTCCTCTCTGTCTCTGTCTCATACACACACACACACACACACACACACACACACACACACACACACAACTTTAGAGGTCAAGGCAGACAGGTCTCTACGAAAACAGTAACAAATAAACTGAGACTGTCCCCGGCCTTGGTGACCTCCAAAGAGCTGGCAGCCTGAATCTGCCCAGACCTGAATCTGCCCAGGCAGGCAGAGTTCTCACACACCCACAGATAGCCATTAGCACCCCAGACTCTAGGCCCTGGGTTCCTCTCTCTGCTGACTTCACCTCCGGCTGTCTTTCCTCAGCACACCATCCTGGGAAGGGTGTGGAACCCTCCAGCAGCCCCTGCACAAGTCAGAGGCGCTCCTCACTCCACACAGCCCTCCCAGGGCCTCTGCAAATCGCAGGTTCTGTTGTCTGCAGAGTCCGATCCTGTGACGTAGGGAAAGAGGTGCCTTGCTGGGTGTGAGGCCCCCAGAGCCAGCGCTGAACCTGGGCGGCCATCTCTCAACTTCATGAGACTCCCATAGAGTCAAATACATGGCTATGAGTGAGATGAGGCAGATGTCGGCAAGCATGTGACAGCCATGTGTGATAGAGATGGCAGAACCCCGAGACAGGATGCTTCCTGTCACCTAATGAGGCAGGAACCAGGGCTTAGAGGGAGAGGTGGGCTCTGGATTTGACAGACAGAACCCAGATCCGCTCAGTGAACACCTCAAGAAGTAATGAGTTCCCCCAGTACGGAGGTATGGACTGAAGAGGACTGGGAGAGCTGAGGACAGCCATGAATTCTGAGCGCTCAGGGTGGGCCGAGGCGGCAAGAGTTCAGGAGCCAGTTCACCTGGAAGCCCACGGAGACCTTCGGAGCAGTGGAGGGCTTCCTGCTTCCAGGGCAAAGACAGGGGGAGAGGGTGCAGGGGAACGGAGAAGAGCAGTGTGTGTGTGTGTGTGTGTGTGTGTGTGTGTGTGTGTGTGTGTGTGTACCCATGCTTGTGTACATGGGTAGGGGGGTGCAACCTCATCATTTGAGAGGCAGGGATTGAGTTCAAGGTCATTCTTGGCTGCACAGCAAGCTCAAGGTCAGCCTGGGCTACAGAAGACCCTGCCGAAAATACTAACACTAAAAAGGAAGCTAATGGAGGACAGGAGGCTTAGGACCAACTCCCATAGGGTGTTCGCTCCCCCTGTGATCAAGCAGGGGCTAGGTGCCACCCAGTGGACGAATCTGAGAGAACAGCTGAGACCAGGAATCGTTTGAAAAGCACCTGCCAGATGGTGCCAAAGGAATTCTGGGTTTTGCTTTATTAAAATTTGCCATTTAATAATGGATTTTTTTTTGAGACAGAAACTCACCCATATTGCTTCGGCTGGCCTGGAACTTGCTATATAGATCAAGCTGGCCTCCCACTCCCACTGGGCTGGAATATATTCTCAGTAAATGGCCTTGATGTACAGTGTGCATGTCTCACCTTGTGCTTTATGCTAACGACTTATTACTTGCTGTCTAATTTCTGTTTTACACTATGAAAATTAAGCTAAACAAAATGGAAATTCCAGTAATTTCTGTGTCCAAATGGGTCATGAAGTTTAAAGACAACTGGAAACAACAGCGCCCTCAGCCGGAGATCTGCTACCATCACAGGGACCGGTGGTGATGGTTCCAGATGAGAGGAGACCCTTGAAGATGAGCACAGCAGAAGATGGCTACTGGATGTTGACGGCGATCAAGGGGGAGCAATCATTTGCCACAGGAGCAGATGCTGAGCAAACTCAGCATGGAGTTTCTCACTCAGCGTTTGGAGCAAACAGGACAGGTGAAAACCTTCCTAAGTGGGTGCTTTGTGAGCTGACTAGAAATCTAAAAATTGTCCTTTAGAACTGCCAATCTCGGGGCTGGAGAGATGGCTCAGAGGCTAAGAGCACCGACTGCTCTTCCAGAGGTCCTGAGTTCAATTCCCAGCAACCACATGGTGGCTCACAACCATCAATAATGAAATCTGATGACCTCTTCTGACCGGCAGGCGTACACGCAGACAGAACATTATACGTAATAAATAAATAAATCTTAAAAACAAAACAAACAGCCGGGCGGTGGTGGCGCATGCCTTTAATCCCAGCACTTGGGAGGCAGAGCCAGGCGGATCTCTGTGAGTTCGAGGCCAGTCTGGGCTACCAAGTGAGCTCCAGGAAAGGTGCAAAGCTACACAGAGAAACCCTGTCTCGAAAAAACAAAAAAACAAAAAAAAACAAAACAAAAAAAAAAAAAAAAACCCTGCCAATCTCAACAGGCCATGGTGGCACACACCTTTAATCCCAGCACCTGAGAGTCAGAGGCAGGTGAATCTCTGTGAGTTTGAGGCCAGCCTGATCTACAGAGCGAGATCCAGGACAGCCAGGGCTACACAGAGAAACCCTGTCTGGAAAAAATAAATAAACCAAAGATTCATTTGAAATTTATGTTATTTATTTTCGTTTTTCGAGACAGGATTTCTGTGTTGTTTTGGTGCCTGTCCTGGAATCTCGCTCTGTAGACCAGGCTGGCCTCGAACTCAGAGATCTGCCTGCCTCTACCTCCTTAGCGCTGGGATTAAAGGCGTGTGCCACCACTGCCCAGCTCATTTGAAATTTATTACAGTGTAAAACTCATAGTTCTAACTGCAGTTCCTCTTGTGCCAACCTACAGAAGCATTAGAGTGCAAGGCAGGTACTGGACTGGCTGGGGAAGTCAGCCTCAGCAGTCAAAACTGCCTCATGAACAGCACTGCATAGAATGAAACCTAAAGGTCTTCTGTTCTGGCCTGGTGCTTGCTTTGCAGCCCGGGTTGGCTTTGAACACACAGAGATCTATTGCCTCTGCCTCCTAAGTGCTGGTATCATAGGTATGAGCCTGGTTTTTTCACACACACACACCACACAACTTTTTTTTTTGGGGGGGGGGGAGCGGGGAGGTTCAAGACAGGGTGTCTCTGTGTAGCCCTGGCTGTTCTGAACTGTAGACTAGGCCTGACCTACAACTCAGAGATGCACCTGCTCCCTCCTGAGTGCTGGGATTACAGGTAGTGCCACCACTCCTGGATAACTTTTATATTTTGATACAGGTTCTTGTTAAGTAGGCCAGGCTGCTTCCAAGCGGGTAATCCTCCTGCTTCTGTGTGCAAATCCATTGTAAATGGCATCAGTTTACAAGTCTCACGGAGACATTCTCATCCTTTTGTACATTGTACTTTGCCCCAGGTCCACCCCCACCAACCCCTCCATTTCCGTATTTTGCCTCCATTTCTGTATTTTGCCATGATCCACAGCACCACACGGTGTGCTAGAAGTTACCAGAATCTAATGTGACAGACACTATCAAACCTTTAATGACAGGGCACAGCCTTCTACGTATGGCAACCCATGCCGGCCCAGTTAGCAGCAATGGAATCGGAGACACTAGTTATGCCCACTGCTCCTGCTGCCCCATCCCACAACAGCTGCCGACCTCACCCCTGCGCATCTGAGCCTTACCCAGGGCAGGTCCTGCCCGCTGAATCCTTACAGAGCCCTATGAGGTGACCATCAAGGCTATCACTTTATAGAAAGTTTTTGTTTTGTTTTTTTTTTTTCAGAGCTGAGGACTGAACCCAGGGCCTTGCACTTGCTAGGCAAGCGCTCTACCTCTGAGCTAAATCCCCAACCCCAGAAAGTTGTTTTGTAATGGCTGTAAGAACCACGTTGGCAGGAGGACTGTAACTGCGTTTTGTGTGGTCTAAGCGTACCCTGGAACACCTATGGAGAGGCCAGATGTTGGGTCTCTTCCTCAGCCTCTTGCCACAGCTGTATTCTTTGAGACAAGATCTCACAATGAACCTACAGCTCACCAATTGATTGGCCTCACTGGCCAGAAATTCTGTTGGTCTTATCTCCCAGTACTGGGATTTCCAGCACATGCTGCCATGCTTATAGCTGTACGGGGGTGCTGGGGATTTGAACTCAGGTCTTCACACTTGCTCCTCAGCCTCACCTCCACTTTTTAACTTTGCATAGTTCAAGCAGATTCCCCCTGATGTTTAACAAACTCATGTTGTACTTCAGAAAAAAAATTTTTTTTCATATGTAGGGTATTCAGTTCATCTATCCCATAACCCCCCTCAGATCCTGACACCCAGCAAATGAAATGTATACTATTCCTGTAATCCTAAGCAGTTGGGAGACCAAGGCCAGTCTGGGCTACATAAAAATGGGAGGTGGAGATGGAGAGTGTTTCGCAGCATGCATGAGGCCCTTAGACCGTCAGCACAGGAAAAGTGGGCGCATCTGTCAGCACTTCCTTTAATTCTTCCTGCACTCAAAAGGCAGAAGGAGGTGGATCTCTTGTAAGTTCAAGTCCAGATTGATCTACAAGAGAGTTCTAGGTCAGCCAGGGCTACAGTGAGACTGTCTGGAGATCCTCACTGGACTCAGAGGTCAAGAGCATACTGCTCTTGGAGAAGAACTTCAGTTCCCAGCACCCACAATGGAAAGGTCACACAGCGCCTTGGTTCTAGCTTCACAGGATCCATTCCATGCCGTCTTATAGCTTCCTTGGGTCACACATACACATAATTAAAAAAAGACAGGACTCTAGCTTACTTCTGTGTTGTGATACAAGACCAAAAACAAGTTCTTGGGAGGAAAATGGTTTACTTTGTCTTACAGAAACCAGAGCAGGAACTTAGAGAAGAAACCTTGAAGGAATGTTTCTAACAGGCTTGCTCAGCTAGCTTTCACTTTTCAAAATTAAAATAAAAAAAATTACCTGCCTCTGCCTCCCAAGTGCTGGGATTAAAAAGGCATGTGCCTCCACATCCAGTTCTCAGCTGGCTTGCTTTCTTTTTTTTTCAAGACAGGGTTTCTCTGTGTAGCTTTGCTCCTTTCCTGGATCTCACTCTGTAGCTCAGGCTGGCCTCCCGAGTGCTGGGATTAAAGGCGTGCGCCACCACGGCCTGGCTCGGTGGCCTTTCTTTAACAGCCCAAGCCTGCAGCGGGCTGAGCCTTCCCACAATTAATAACTGAAAATATGGCTCACAGACATGGCCACAGGCCAACCTGATGAAGGCAATTATTCTGCTAAGGTTCTCTCTTTCCAGGCGATTCCTAAGACCGTGTCAAGTTGACAGCTGAAACTATGACACGTGATCCCTTGTCCATGTTGGCACATGAACAGGTCACTTTAAATTTTTAAAATTTTATTTGTATTTTTTATGTATGAGTGCTCTGCATGTATACCTGCAGGCCAGAGGAGGGCACAGATCCCAATTGTGAGCCACCATTGGTTGCTGGGAATTAAACTCAGGACCTCAGCAAGTGTCTTGACTGCTGAACCGTCTCTCCTGAAGCCCCGAACCCATCACTTTAAACCCCAACTTTTCCATTGTCCCTAAGATCTCATGTTAACCTGAACTTGATTCTTCAGCACACTTACCAAGCACTGGAATTGAACCTGGGGCGTCATGCCCAGCCCTCCTTAATTAAAAAAAAAAAAAAAGCTTTAAAAATGAACAAAAAATGCTCTAATTTGACAATCTTGTACGTGTAAAAAAAAAATCATTATACCCACTCTAGTCCCCTTCCCACCTCATTTATTACTTTTTTAACTGAGTCCATTAGTGCTGCCTGCTGAAATGCTGACTCATCCTGCTGGCTGTAGCTTGAACTGTAATGAGTTCAAGAATGCAACAGCAAGACCCGTTTCAAAGCAAACTAGAGACAAGGCTCAGAAAGACGACCCTCCTGCCGGTTCCTGAGTGCTGGGATCATAGCTGTGTGCTAACACACCCAGCTCCATCTTTGAGACAGTGTCATGTAGCCTGGGCTAGCCTCTAAACAACCTGACCTCACTGTGTAGTCGAAGACCGCTGTTTGTCTGGTTTCAGTTGGGTAATATGGAGTCACTGCTAAGAGCAGCTAAAGAGAAGACTGAAAACTCATGAGCTTCAGGAGTCGTCATAAATGCTCCAAATGAAGGGCTGAAATCCTCCACTGGCGCTCACTGCTTGTTCACACTGGGAGTCAACCTCCAGCAGCTCAACACTGCGTCTCCCATGTCATCCAAGTTTCCTTTCCACGTTAACACACGGGAGAACCTGGGCAGTTGTGCACTTGTGAGACTCCACTCTTCCCGGGTATGGGGTCCTGCAGGGCGGTCTTAATCCTTGTTAGCCCCCCCCCCACCATACTCATGTAGAACCAGCCCATCACTGCCGACGTCTTAACTGTTTGGGTCTTTTGGATAAAAGCCAAAAATAACAAAAACCCTTAAGTTATCTTGAAATAAGACATGTGCATTTTGTGTTTCTGTTTCAACTGTCAGAAATTACTATCAAATTTACCCATGGGTCCAAATACTCAGCTCAGACTCCTGGTGCCCAAGTTCTCACCTTCACATACACAGGCTGCTCCAAGTTCCCTTCTGGGAGTGCCAGGCTCCCTCCACACTCGAGTGCAATGATACTGTGCTCTCCACTTCAACTAGATTCTGCTTCTGCTGGTGAATTTGCCTGCCTGCCTTTCACGTTCAGAGAACCCCCATACTCCCCCCCTAGCACCCTTTGCAGTTAATTATTAAAATAAAAAGGGAAAGTCCTGTTTCATCATTTTGTTTTCCCTCAACACCCACCTCTACCAAGAAGTTAAAGTTGTTTCGTAGTACCCAGGAAAGTGAATAAAAGTGAGTGGCAACGTTCTTAAATTTAGAAATTTATTCTGTTTAATCCACAAGCTTTATATAGCTTTAGTTAAAAAATAAAATAAAATAAAACAAGTGAAACCAAGACACTATGTCCAAGTCCAGGCCCTCCCAGCCTGCCAATGCAAGAGCTCTTCAGTTGTGTGTACCAATTTGAAGAGTAGGGAAAAAAATATGGATGAGAGCCACGAAGTTTCATAAAACAAATTTATCTAACTGAAGGGTCCTTGCTGGGTCAGATAAACTGCCTTTACAAAAGAGAGGGGGGGAAAAAAAGGAGGGGGGAAGGAAAACAAACCAACCCAAAGAGGACAAAATCCCAGAGCTCTAATCAACGTATGAGCCTGTCACGCACAGACAGACTCTTCGGCATCTGTGAGCAGTGCCGCCCTGCTCTCCAGAGCTGGAACCCCGAGGTGTCAGCAGAGACTCCACAGAACAGGAGTGCTGGCGACATTAACACACTCACTCAGACCCCTGTCCTTCAACAGTGGTCTCACTCTGGGCAAGCTTACGAACCTATCCAAGGCTGAAAGCATAATTTACATGGGTGCTCAAATTTAAGAGAAAGAAGAGGAGGAAGAAAAAAAAGGTGGGGGTGAGGGGAAAAAACAAACTAACTCTGGGGAGAGGCAAGGGCGTTTAAAGGAACCACAAAAATGTCAACAATATTTAAACGCCCTTAAAAAAAAGTTGGTTTTTTTTTTTTTTTGGCTTAAAATATTTCACTCTAAATGTCAATGGAAGAATGTCACTAATACACCATGGACGCCTTTGTAATGTAAATCCATGCCCCTTTTTTTAAAACATGGTGAACTTCAACCTAGCAATTATTACAACAAATGTTATAGTCTAAAGCTCAAACACATTTTAGCAATTTTGAAATTGAATTGAGTACAAACCAAATCAAATTTACAACATAACAAACATGTCCACCTAGGACTGTGGGGACACTTGAGCCTTCCGCATGGACCGCAGGGCCTTCTCCCTCAGGTGCCTTTCGAGGTCATCAAGGTTGTCCTCAGCTTCACTTTCAGTCTCCTGGAGACAAAGCACACGGGGCAGAGGGTAAGTCTGAGACACAGTGGGGAAAGGCCAAGTCCAGACCAGAACCAACTGCAGCAACCACACAGACTGTACACACGAGACCCACCCCCCTGAAATCATGCCTTCTCAGACAGTCTCTTTGTCCCTGGGCTTGTTTACAACTTGTTAAGGAGCTAAGAATGACCCTGAGCTTCTGATTAACCCCCCAAGTGCTGGGATTACAAGTATCATACTACCACACCCAGTTTATCTGGCGCTAGGGGAGTCACATCCGGGGCCTTTGAGCATGTTAAACAAGCCCCCCCCCCCCCAAAAAAAAACTGAGTTGCATCCCTATGCCTGCTATGCAAGTATAAGAACAGGCAGTAGTGTGCTGGCAATCCCAAGTACTGAGGTGGTGGTCTAGGTGTGGTCCAGTCTATCTGCAATAGTGGACTCCAGGCTAGACAGCTTGGAGCTTGCCACAACCCTGATGACCTGTGTTCAATCCTAAGGACTCCAGATGGTGGAAGGCTAGAATTAACCCTGCAAATTGTCCTGACACAGGTAAGGTGCAACAAAAATATGAATGAATGAATGAATGAATGAATGAATGAATGAATAAATAAATAAATAAAGACACTATTGGCTTCTACATCACACTGATAGGTGAGCACACACACAAAACCCACCATTATCAGTTACTTGGGAGGCCCCCCTTTTTTCCATTATGTGAATTTCTTGGTTGCATTTAGTGAGGGTCTAGGGTGTGGCTCAGGGGTAGCACCCATGCCTCACACACAACAAAGCCCTGTGCTCTTGTCCCCAGCACTGCTGGGAAAGGAGTTTTAAAACATTCAAAGCGTTCCGGCATGAAGCCTCTGGGAAGCCATTTGTCCTCCTCTCCTTGGTCCTGGTGGGTCAGCAGGACACCTCAGCACACGGGGAACAGGACGGAGGCACGTGAATACCTTCCTGGGCTCGGGTGCTGCCGCAGGCTCTTCCTGTGCTGACGTGGTGGTGGCAGCAGAAACGGCTGCAGGGGCTGCAGGAGCTGCAGGGGCCACAGCCACAGCCTTCTCCTTCTTGTGTTTTTTGTGCTTCTTGTGTTTCTTATCCTTTTTGTGTTTCTTGTCCTTCTTTTTCTTCTTCTTCTTCCCACCTCCTTCTTGATCAGAATTCTAGAACCCCAGAAAGACACATCTGATTACAATCCTGTTTTATGTCCTCGAGGGACTCTTACATACATGTTTCACTGAAGTGCAAAGACAACTGCCCCAATGAAGGCCTTCTCAGGAGGTGAAGCACACAGCCGGCCTGCCCACGGACCAGCACGAGAGAGCCTCGACACTGACTCACTGGTACAGTTTCCCTACTAACTCTAAGCCAGGTTTCCAACTTCAGGATGTGAATGGGGTGCCAACAGCTGGAGTCAGGGGCCAACCATGAGCTGCCTTCCAGCTCCTGACCCGAGCATTAAATGAGGGGCAATTTTAGAAACCTCTGACAATGCTTGGCTAACACATAGCAGGATTTCAGTATATGGTGCCGGCTGAGTCCAAAAAATACCAGGACAAATTCTGAACTGCACCTATTTTAAAGTGGGAGTGGTCTGCTTTACTCTGCTGCAGAGATGTTCCATGTACAGGAGTTGGTCCTCTCCTACCATGTAGGCCCTAGGGATTGAACTCAGGTTTTCAGGCTTGGAGGCAGGTACTTGTACCCACCGAGCCATCTTCCTTATTAGCCCAGACGTTCCATTTACAACAGGGCTGCATCTTCATAAGCCCTCTAAGTTATACCCCATCTAAGTCACATCTATCTTTACATTGCTGAAAACCATAGCTTAGTCAGACTGCCTTCAGCATGCACACTGGCCTACAGCTAGGCAGTCATCTAACACAAAGCTGACTGTGAGAATGGCTCATGCAATTCATTGAGTATCAGTAAATAACAGTACTTTTTGCTTCTCACTAACCTAGAAAAGAGGATCAAAATCTAAATTCAAAGTATGGTTTCTATTGAACAAAAATCACTTTCATACCATAGAATCAAAGATTATTAGACTGTCTTTACACCAAATTTATGTATGAATCCAACTAACTTCTAACTTAATTGTTTTTGAGAAAGGTCTCACTGTGTACCACAGGCTGGCCTTCAACTCCTGATCCTGCTGTGTCCATCAAGTGCTGGAACTATAAGCACCCACTATTTCATCCCCATTCGATTAATTATAAAGACGCCCGAAACAGGGCATATACACACCCTGGCAGGGGACGGGCTTGGTGTTGGGCTTTTAGCCTTTTTGACTGGTACTGCGGGTGACCAGTTTGTGGAGGGTGACTGAGACTGGACAGGAGACGGAGGTGCTGGAGGCTTCTTAGCTGCTGGCTCAGGAGATCCAGAGACAGATCGGGAAGAAGAGACCCTTCTCACGGACTGAGGGCTTGGTGAGGCAGCCCTAGACAGAGAAGGAAAACAAAACAAAACAACACTGCATTGAGGACAGAGGCTATACTTGCTTTTACGTCACCCAAGTCTTACGGGGTCACTCATGCCCGCAACTCTCTACCATTATACTGATGATGCATCCCACAGGACACTAGTGATAGTTTCTTAGCTTCCTGAAGCCTCTGTATTAGTATTAAATGCTTTTCAGGGGCTGGAGAGATGGCTCAGTGGTTATGAGCACTGGCTGTTCTTCCAGAGAACCAGGGTTCATTTCCTAGCACCCACACGGCTCACAATTAACTGCAACTACCTTTTCAGGGATCTGACACCTGCTGCTGGCCTCTATGACACTGCCCACCAGCAGTGTACAGACACATAAAGGCAAAACACCCACTGACAAAAAATAATAAAAAGAAAAAGAGGCTGTTTCATCTCAGATTCAGAAGCGTATTTCTAAAATACTGGATGTTAAGAACCAAGTAAAGCCTCTAGCATTCATGCTACAAGGAGCTAGTTTCAAAGTGGAAAAACATGAACAATACCTAAAGTTTGACTATATTATTATTTTGGTTTTTGAGACGGTATCTCTGTAGTCTTGGCTGTCCTGGAACTCACTCTGTAGACCAAGCTGGCCGTGAGCTCACAGAGATCTGCCTGCCTCTGCTGGGATTAAAGGTGTATACCACCACTGCCCAGCTTTCTTATTTTTGTAAGTGCTCAATAGGGAAAGGATTCTACATGTTACAGAACTATGTACTCCTAACAAAAAAGCATTAAATATTTTTACTTTTTAATCTTCTTAGGCTCCGGAGTCCTGGAGACTCTCCTAATGGGCCTAGTACTTGGAGATGGGGACTGCCTTCCTTGGGGTGATGCTGATGCTCCTCTTCGAACAGGGGGAGGACTTGAGGTCTGAGGAGCTCGAGGACGTGGTGAGGGCGAATGCCGTTTGTTTGGTTGTGGTGACCGGGCCTCTCGGGTGGAGCGGCTTGGGGAAGCCCCTTTCCTATGCTTTGAAGATAAGGAGGGCGAACGTCTCTTGGTGACTGGGGGGCTTCTCTGTTTGGGAGGTGGAGAGTGGGAGACCCGGCGCTTTGGTGGTGGAGATGGTGATGCCCTTCGCTTGGGCTGGGGTGGGGGTGAGGCGGTTCTCCTCTTTGGAGGCGGGGAAGGAGAGTATCTCCTCTGGATGGGAGGAGAGTATCTTCTTGGAGAAGGTGAGCGGCGGCGTGGGGGAGGAGAAGGAGTCCTAGAAAAAACACACCATTAAGCTGAAACCAACAGAATCCAGAAATCAAAACCCATTTATTATTATTTGGGTGTGTTCATGCCCACACATTCTACATGAGTGCAAGTGAGTGGCATGCTGAGGTCAGAGAAATCAATTCTCTCTATCCACCTTTATATGGAATCCGGGATCAAACTTGGGTCAGTACACCAGTGTGGCAAGTACTTCCCTCCCTCAGCCACCCTGCTAGCCAAGCCCAAACTATGAAAATTAAATAAACACCAAGTAACCACTCATAAATACCCTATAGCTAGCACTATGCCAAGGGATACACTTCAAAGTAAGATGTCCACCACCATCCTTGTCCAGAGGGTACCATGTTGTGTTAATGGAGAAATTTGCAGTTTTCAGAAACAATTTCAATTCACCGGCGCATAGACTTTATTTATATATGGAATCAATTCACTGTTTCATGATAAGAGAACCTCACACTGCTTTGTGGTACTGTGGGCATCTGCTGTTGCCAGGTGATAATAGCCAACAACGGCCAATTGAGAAAGTCTGCTTTACTGAGTTCTATGTGGCAGGGGCTGGAGATGTGGCTCAGCTGCTGGTGCCCAGAACCAAGGTCACCAAGGTTCCGAACACAAATTCAAAGGGATCCACTGCCATTTTCTGGCTTTCACAGGCACAAGGTACACACAATGCACACACACACACACTCAGACAAAACACGCACACACCAAACCAAAGAAATAGTTTCTGTGATGATGTACTGGGCTCCTCTGACCTAGCATCCTACTTCACTGACTAAGCTCCCAACACAGACTCCAGTCTTCTTCAAAGGACCACTTTTTAGTGCAAGTTCACGGCCAGACAAAGATATCTCTGAGAGTTCTACCTGGCTTTTCTCTTAAAAGTGAGGAAGTCCTGTTATGTTGCCTAGGAATTAAGACTTAACACAACATTCAGGCTAACTTTACAATTTGTGCTTGGGTCTTTCAACTGAAATTCCTGCTCAAATTTACAATAAGCCAATCTTCAGGCAAGGTGGTAGAGCAAAACTGGGCAATTATTTAGTAACTCTAGCTAGGCACAATGGCTCCAATTTGTTAACTCCAGTATTTGGGAGGTTTGAGGGTTGAGACAGGCCCAAATCCAAGACACAGTACCTTCGTCGTGGTGGTGGGGTGGGAGATCTGCGCCGCCGAGGAGGAGGGGGGGGGGGGGGGAGGGGGAGGAGGAGCTGGAGAAGGAGATCGTCGCCTTCTGGCTGGTGGTGGAGAGGGACTTCTCCTCCTTCTACCACTAAAGCAAGAGTTGATTCTCAGTCAGTGACATTTCTAATCAAAGGCCCAGGAAGCACAATTCCAGCAAATAACCCAGGGAAGAGATGTTACTACTTTATGTCCCAAAGTCTTTCTCAGCCCAGACCCTGGGTAGCAGCCAACATTAGAAACAACAATTAAAAACCAACGTTTCACTTTTGGTCTGGGTAAAACAACTCAGCTTTGTGATATTAGCTTCCAAAAGAAGTATTTGGTTATAACATTAATCACCCAACAGAGGAAGTGAAAAATTTCAAAAGCCTGACTAGAACACTTTTTTTCAGTTGGGAGACACATATCTGAGACTTACGTGGACCATATCAGGGTTAAGTTCAGCCAAGTTGTGCTTTGAAAAAAGGCTTTTCAGGTATTCTGATTCTCCATGAGAAACATGCAGGGTGTTAATAGACACCAATGGCTTAAGGCCACACCTGGAGGCCACTGCTCCACGCTGACCTCTCCAACACGGCAGAGCACAGGGACTGCACACACCAGGCGAGCACTCTACCTTTGAGGGGTCTCTCCAACCTTACCATCTAACTAAAAATACTTGTCCAGCACTGACAAGGAACTGGGTATCACACCTAATACCCTAAAGACAAACAACGAAGCTGAGGATGAGGCTGCCCTTGGGGTAATGTGTTAAAAATACACTCACGAACCAAGTCCACCCCAATTCTGAGTTCTGTAACAGACTTAACTAGAAGCAGCCTCAAAAAGACTGATTTAACTGTGGGCTAAGCCAGCTTGTCACCTTTGAGGTAAACTGACATACACTGAGAAAGAAGATAACGCAAAAAGTTCCTGGCTCTTTGCTCAAGTCAGGACTGATGCTGTGAACCTAGAACTCAGTTTCTCAAGTTTACCAGGCCCCGGCATCTACTTGAGACTAAACAGAGAAAAGCCAGAAATTCACTACCAGATTTTACTTCCAACCAGATCTGATTTAGATTTGCAGATGATCTGTGATTAGTACTTCATCTTAATATTTTACATAAACACTCAAAATCATGTTTAATTTTACCCTCCCTAAAATATGATACTGAACTGGGCAGTGGTGGCACATACCTTTAACCCCTAAACTAGGGAGGCAGAGGTAGGCGATTTCTGAGTTCAAGACCAGCTTGGTCTACAGAGTGAGTTTCTGGACAGCCAGGTTTACACAGAGAAACCCTGTCTCAAAACAAGCAAACAAATAACAAAAATATGACACTGAGTCGTAACTCAAAATAATTTTCTGTCAGATGTGGTGGGGTACCCCTTTAATCCCAGCTCTCAGGAGACAGAGGCAGATGCATCTCTATGAGTCCTAGGCCAGCCTGGTCTACAGAGTGTTCCAGGACAGTTAGGGGTACATACAAAGATCCTGTCTGAAACAAACCAGCAGAGAATATTCATTTTGTTTTTTGTTGGTTTTCTTTTCTTTTCTTTTTTTTTAAGACAGTGTCTCTCTCTCCACATAGCCTTGGCTGTCCTGGAACTCACTATGTAGACCAGTGCTGGGTTTAAAGGCATGTGCCACCACGCCCAGTTAGGAACATTAATTCTAATTTTACTGTTTTCACAGAAGCCAGAAGTCATTGCAGCTGGGAGAAAAATATTTTTGTACCCAATTTATTTCTATCATATTTCTGTTTTTTTTTTTTCCATTATCATGAAATAGTTCCCTCCACAGCATAAATATCCCACTCTGTTCCATTACTGCTTCCCAATGTCTTCCCAAAAAGACTTTAAAAAAAAAAACAGGAAGCATTTCTGCTCCCAAGCAGTTTAGACAGGGGATGCTCAACCTGTACTCAGAAAAGGGAACTGATGACAGACAGCATGTCAGTGGCACAGGTCAAGACCAGGCGTGGGACACTTCTCCCTGTGTTTTCTCACTTGTGAGACAGGCCTGAGCTAAAAGGATTTTCTTGTTTGTTTTTTGAGACAGGGTTTCTCTGTGGAGCCCTGGCTGTCCTAGAACTCACTCTGTAGACCAGGCTGGACTCCAACTCAGAGATCCACTGGCCTCTGCCTCCTGAGTGCTGGGATTAAAGGTGTGCGTCACCACTGCCCACCCCACTATAAGATTTTTTATAGGATTTGGATCTAAATTTTTATGGTTTCATGGTCACATAAGCACATGATCAAAAAAGTTCAGTCAGTGGAAGGTAAGGGGAGAAAGCCAGGGCTGCTGAGATGAGCTCAGCAGATAAAGGCACTTGCCACCAAACCTGAAGAATTAAGTGAGTTCGATTCCCAGGACCCACACAGTGAACAAAGAGAACCAATTCCTACAGGTGTCCTCTGACCTTCAACAGGTGTACTGGGGGCACGTGTGTGCCACACATACACGACAAATAGAAACACAGTGAAGACTTTTACCTCACAGATATGTTCCCCAAACTTCTGCACAGACTACAGAACCAACCTTGACATTCACTTCTGGCATTTTGAAGTTTCTCCTCAAGTTTTTCTCACTTTCTTTAAGTCACCCTAATTCCAAGTCCCTCTGTGCCAGCTTAGAAAGAGTTCTGAAACCAACATCTCACACACAGCTCTCCATATCACTCATCTCACACGATTCAAGAAAAAACAACACACCAAAACAACTTAACTTTTGCCACTGACACATGCATCTATAAAACGGGGAGTAAACTTGGTATGGAACCCTAATTTAAAAATAGCGTCTAACCAACCTTTTAGTCACTGGCGATTGCCATCGCTTCCCCATCTGCATCCTGAGAGCAGCGGAGAGAAACAAATGTCAAGAACTCCATTCACAAGTTAAACTCTTCTTGTGGAGGCAGTTTTTTTTTTTTTTTTTTTAAGCTTCAAAGTGTCTGGAATTAATGCTACGATTTAACTGCTCTTATTCATGCATTAATAAGGCAATCACTCAAAATTTGTCTAGTTTTAATGTTGAGAACTACCAAAAGCAAGAAAAAGACAAGCTAACCAAAACCCCAGACCCAACCACTCTTAAGTTTTCAAAAGGAAGAATTAGCCAATTCTAAAATAATTTTGCAGCCCACTCTGTAAGTTACAGTTTCAACCCAACCACAGATCAGTCAAAACCATCAACGAAGGTTGTTACCGAGGAGAAGTCTCTTTCTGGCGCTTTCGAGGTGATGGAGAGGCACTCCGGGAGGGGGAATGTCTCCGGCGCCTGCCTACCTCACCGTTCTTCACATGGGATCTCTTGGGCCGCTCATCTTCTGAGGTGGAAGAGGAGCCAGAGTCTGTAATCACAGAGCAAAGAACAACAACAAAATATCACACACACACACACAATCACTCACACTCACCCTCGTTTTTACACTGAATGCTCAGTCCTAGGTTCTACCCCCAGCACTGAAAAAAAAAAAGTTACTTAGAGGCTAGTAAAACTCAGTGACACAGCATTTACCTAGTATGGCATAAGGCCATGGGTTCAGTTCTCAGGACAATTCTAGTGGCAGTCAATATCTCCACACCCAGCAGAAAACTAGCAAACACAAGGCTACTTTACTATCAAGAGAACTGAGGCCTGTATGCACCTCTAAGAAATTTAGGGATTTTAAACCAGGCTTGTTGGTGCATGTCCATATCTGCTGACAGGGAGGTAGAGGCAGGGTCTAAAGCTCAACACCAGCCTCAGCAACACAGCAATTTAAGTGGCGGCCTGTATGAATGAGACTATCTCAGAAACAGGACAGAACAAAAAGTTATTATTTCCAATTAACAAAGTAAAGCTTCAAAAGAATCTTAAGGCTGGTGGTACAACTCAGTAACTCAGTGGAAGAACACATGCCTAGCATGAGCAGGCCCTGGGCTCCATGGCAGCAGCAAAAGAAAAGCATCAATAAATTACTTGAAGTAGAAAATAAAAATGACTACTACAATAATTACAATAATCACTTGAGGAAGTGGAGTATGGCTGTTAGCGTGCTTGTCTTAAGCATCCATCCCCAGCACTGCACAAAATTGGTTGCGGTGGTGCAAAGCTTAACCTCAGCACTTAGGAGATGGATACAAGAAGATCAGAAGCTTACGGTCTTTTCTGGCTACACAGCAAGTTCAAGGCAAGCCTGTCTCAAATGAAATCAAACCTACCAAAACCCAAACAGCATTTGGCGTAAACATCAAGTTTCTGCAGCCTTTCTCTTTAATCCAACAATTAAAACTATCTGAAAACTTCATCTGCCTACTATTAAACAAAAAAAAATACCTAAAAGCAGCCTTAATGACCAACAAAAGGCAACTAATCAAAAAACAAAAAGCTACTAGTAAAAAATGAAAGATTCACAAAAACCCAGTTAAGATGTTCTAAATCACAGACTCCTGCATATTAGGGAATAAATTAGTTATCCAATTTCTTTTTTAAGTATTGTAGTAAAAATGTGTAGAGTATTCTACTCTAGCTCAGTTACCTTATTTTTACTAATGCTGGGAATAAAGCCCAGGCCTTTGCACACAGTAAGCTATATTAGACCAACAGAACCACAGATTTATCACTTTTATAACAATGTAACAATTTAAAAGAAAAATTTAAGGGCTTAAAATAAGAAAGAAACATATACAGTGGCCAACTTAGACACAGAAATTCCCATGAAGGCAAATTCTTTGTCCCTCACCCCCTGGCATTCAGAAGTAGGGTCTCAGGACTGGAGGTGCTGGGCAAACAAGACAGTCTTGGTTCAATTCCCAGGACCCACGTGGTGGCTCATAATGTCTACAGCTCCAGATCCCAGGGGATCTGATGCCTTCTTCTGGCCTCCTGAGACCAGATATACACATGGTACACAGATATATATGCAGGTAAAACACACACGCATTATACACACACACATATATATACACATATTTATGTATGTATATGTAAAAGGGGGGGTATCCTCATGTAGTCCAGGCTATCTCCAGTTCACTATGTAGCCAAGAATAACTGATTATCTGACCCTCCACCTCCTGAATACTGACTGATACTACAGACTTCTCTGGGTTTGCTGTTCTGGGGACTCTCACTATGTAGCCCTTAATGGCCTCATACTCTACAGGAACTTCCTGTCTCCACCTCCCAAGTGTTGGGGTTCCAACAGGTGTGGAGGTAGAAAGCACTTTCTTGGTGTCCATACCAGATGAAGACTGCTGGTTCTGTCGTCTATACTGGCGCCTCTGCTGCACAGAATCGGCTACAGCCATCTTGCTGCCTTTGTCTTCTTCTGAAAGATGGATGCATTTAGAAAGCTTTTCTTTAGTTGTGCACAGGTATTGTGACGTAACTGCACACGAAAACAAGCCTTCAAACCTTTATCAACTACTAAACTTACTGACGACAGGTCAGGCCGGGAGACAGGAATTCTACAAATATTTCAGCTAGCTATCAAACCCCAATTATGTCCAAATACAGAAGAAGAGAATGAGGCTAAGAAGAATGAAATAAGGAAACAGAGACACTTAAAATGCTGGAGCTGGGAATCTCAAACTGTGATGTCAGATTCAGCTTTCTCTACTGTGGTGCCCTGTACATCTGATCTCCAACCCAAGGGGGAACCATCAACTACGGAGGGAAAAGAAAAAAACAACCTCTAGAAAATCATTACAACTTACCAGACTCAGACAACTCCACTTTTCTCGGCTTGGGTGCTGGTGAAGGTGACTCTCTTTTCTCAGTACCTTTATGTTTTGTCACTAAAAAAAAACAAGTGAAAAAAAAAATCTCACAATAAAAAAAGAATAGTATTTTAATAGTACAAAAATGTGGTGTGACTGTTCACATAAAAAACCGTAACCTAAAATTTAAATATGGAAAGCTTCAAAAACTTCCCCAGGGCTAGCATGAACCCTGCACTGATTACTCAAAGCCTACGCACTAAAACCCGTCGGATGTAGTGTGTGTGTGTATGGTATGCACGAGTAACCCCACAACTCCTACAGCAAAATGGAAGGTGAAGATGAGGTAATGGTCTGGAAGTTTGGACCAGCTAACCTGGAGCACACACCACGAAGTAGAAAGCAGGGAGGGCCTGCCAGAGACCATGTCTCAACAAGGAAGAAGAGCAGAATCAACTCCCAGAAATTTTTTTAAAAAGAAAACAACCAAAACAGATGGGTGGTGGTGGCACATGCCTTTAATCCCAGCACTTTGGGAGGCAGAGGCAGGCAGATCTCCAGGTTCAAGACCAGCATGGTCTACAGAGTGAGTTCCAAGATAAGTCAGGGCTACACAGACTTATCTTGTTCCAAAAAACAAAGAAACCAACCAACCCAAGGTCATCCCTTAGTTCTTTTACCTGTGAATGACTAATGAATTTCGCTAGGCTATCTTATCAGAATACAGTTATACCTTATTTAACACCCTGGGGATTGTCACAGACTGACTATACAGGGTAGTACCACAAGAACCAGTGATCTAACACTTCAACCTCATCTTTGCTAAAGTAATCAAAGAGAAAATGACTACTGAAATGGTACACACAGTAGACAAGCCCTGTATCCCTGAGCTACATTCCTTTAGTTAATGATTCTACCTACTAACGGTAGAATTCTCAACAGACAAACCACTGAATTTAGTTGAGAATGGTTAACATCTAAAATTCTAAAATTCATAAAAGTAACAGGGGCTGGAGAGGAGCCCAGTGGTCAAGAGCACTTGCTGCTCTTACAGAGGACCCATATGGGTAGCTCACAGCTACGTGTTAACTCCAGCTCTAGATATGAAACCTCATCTGGCTTGTGGGTACCTATGTTGTGTGTATACACCCTAGCACAGAACATACATTAAAAAAAACCAACAAAAAAACCCCAACAAGGAGGAGGCTTGAGACAGGACTGCCAGCCTAGAATAGTATCATAACAAGATACTATTTCCCAAGATTTTAAAAGACAAATGAAATCAAAACAAACAGGAAATTGCCTACATGTCAAATTTACCATCTCAGAGGATCAAAATTTAAAACTATCTGGAAGGTGGCTTGTTTGGCTGTGAGAAGGCATTTTCTTAAGAAACATAATTAAATTTAACATTGCTTTTATATTTCTTGAGACAAGATCTCACTACTGTCTGGTTTCAGAATGTAATACCAGAATTAAAGAAGTACACTATTACCAGGTGGTGGTGACACACATCTTTGATCCCAGCACTCTAGAGGCAGAGGTAGGTGGATCAAAGCTCAGTTCAAGGCCAGCCTGGTCTACAGATCAAGTTCTAGGCCAGACAGGGATACACAGAGAAACCCTGTCTAGGGGGTGAGGGGGAACATACCATCACACCTAGCCAACATTAACTATTTTGTTAAACAGAAGGAATAAACACAGGGGTTTATTATTATCCTTTAGTAGTGTTTATCGCACACTTTATCCTACTCTTGAGTTAAAGCATTCTGCCAAACAGTGGTGGCCCATGCCTTTAATCTTAGCACTTGGTAGGCAGAGGAAGGCAGATAGATCTCTGTGAGTTTGAAGCCAGTTTGGTCTACAGAGCTAGTTTTAGGGCAGCCAAGGCCACACCAAGAAACTGTCTTGGGGGGAAAAAAAAAACCAAACACCAAAACCAACCAAACAAAAAAACATTATTACAGGTAACAAGTGTTTCTGTTTTATTTTTCTAAATGAGATTTTTTTTTTACTGTGTTATGTTAATAGTGTTTTAAGAATTCAAGGAGCAAATCATTCTAGCATGAAGTCAGAAATCTAAAAGAACAACTCTAAAACCAGAATTTTAAAGTATTTCAACAGTCCTATTAATTATTAATCTTAGATTGCCCAAAAGATAATTTGTAAAGTTAAGTTACTGTAACCAGAACAAGTAAAATACATTAAACGTCCACAAAGCACAATTTCTATAGTTTAGCTGATTCAAAAGATACAGGCCATGCCAGGATACCTGACTAAGGTACAAGTTTATGCAGCACCTGGATTACAACTGATTCCAAGTTTCTCAAACACTTAATGAGACTGTAAAGTACACTCAGAATGATTTAGTCCCAACCCCCCCACTTTTCTCTTACTCTCCCCTCATCTGCCTGTCATCTATAGCAGATCACAAGACCCCAATTAACATCTGTTACATGAACTACAAACAAGAACCCTGCATCACAGCAGTGCCGCAATTCTAAGTATCAAGAGACCCAAAAGAGGGCAGTTGGGAAATCACAGTACCCAGTAGAGAAGCCAAGAACTTCATTCCGCCCTGCCTCTTCCTCCCTAGTCATCACAAAGGCATTTGGTTTATCCTTTTCTTTTCTTTTCTTTTTTTTTGGTTTTTTAAGACAGGGTTTCTCTGTGTAGCTTTGCGTCTTTCCTGGAACTCACTTGGTAGCCCAGGCTGGCCTTGAACTCACCTAGATCCGCGTGCACCACCACTGCCCAGCCTGAACAAGCTTTAATATGCACATACGTGGCCTGGTCACAAAGGCATTTGGAGTCTGACAATTCTCACTGCCTAAGTGGGAATGAGCTTTTCATTTCTTTTACTAACTAGCTGACTTAACAATTGCCAAGGTCTTTTCTAGCTCTCAAATTTCAACCCAAGGGTCATTTCCACACAGTTCAAACCAATTCTGAGCTTCAGTGGACATAAAACAGCTTTCCGCAGCACAACTATCTGGCTAAAGCAGCTTGTCCAGAGCAGAGAACGTGGCAGGTTTCTGCTCCCTACAATGAACTTCTCTCGACTGCAAAACATCCATCACACGTGTACAAGGCTTATGTCAGAACAGGAGAGACTGGCATCGGTGCAGACTCATGAAAAGGGGAATGAATAAATCCCAATAATTGCCCTATTTTAACAGAAGAACTCCTTCTGTTCATGTATTTTAAAGTAATTCTTCTATATGATCTAAATGGAAAAAAAACATGTATTTTTCTAAAATAATAGTGGGAACACTAAGAGTATCTTGCCCCTAGAGAGCTTTCTAGCTCTAAACTAAAGAAATATTTACAAGTGTAAAGTTCCCAAGAAAAGACAAGTTGGCTAGAGAACTAAGTATCAGATTAGGACATGGTAATGGGAACTTCAGAAAAGCAGAAATAACACAGTGCATGTATAATAGCTGCCTTAAACATCTTATCTGTCACTACATGAACGGGAAATTAAAGTTACATTACTCTACGGCTTGCCACCACCAGCAGGTCCTCTTTGTACTCATTCTTCTCAGCCTAAGAAGTTTAAAAGGGTAGCAGTGTGGTGCGCCCTTGTAATCCCAGTCACTGGCTCAGAACGCCCTCTCTAAAATCCAATTGCTACAGCAGCTTTCCCAAGCCTCCCACCCACTCCACTCACCCACCCTTTAGGCTGCCTCTATTACTCCAGTCCCAGCACCTAATGCACCATCCGAATGGATCCTATCCTCCTCTTTCTCCACGCATATTTGTGGAGAAAAAAGTCGTGGCTTGATGGGGTTTCAGCATTATCAGACTAACATTCTACTTGGCTGGCACAATCACAGGTCATCAATTTCTTAGAAACCAATCTACTGAACAGAATGAGGACGAGGACAGCACCCAAGATTCCTGCCTAGACTCTAAATCAATCAATCTTTCCTTGGGGCATAAATGCGACCAAAAAAAAAAAAAATTAGAACACAAAGTTCTCAAGTAAGATATCAAACAAAAAGCCTTAAGAAGGGGTGTGGGGAGGGTGGAATAGCTAACTGGTCTCAGAGTAATAAAACGAATCCTTACAGTGAACACAAGTTCCAATTGTTACCCCAATTCAAATAGCCCCAAGCTAGTGATCTGCTTGGCCACCTGCCCACACAAAGGGCACTGGAAAAACAAACTACCTTTACATATCACCCTCTTTCAGCAAAGCCCTGAGAACAGAAAGGCAAGGCAAGTCATTTACAGTATCACAAAAAAGTACCTCCTAGCTGCTTCTGAAGGTGGGTACAACTGGGTTCATCCTGATGCCAAAGATAACAAAATGCTTTGTGTTTTTACCTTTACTCGAAGTTCTTCCCGGAGACACAGAAACTCGACTTTTTCTTGTCCGGTTCGACTGCTGGGGGGTTGGGGAATGGCGAGTTTTAGGCGGTGGGGTTGCTGGAGATGATGGCCTGTGCCTTCGCCTAGGAGGACTTGCTGAAGGAGATAACCTTCTAGTTTTTCGAGGCGGGCTGGATGTCCTCTTGGGAGGCTTCTTTGGTGGTGACCGGGAACGAGATGAAGAGGACGAAGAGCTACTTCCAGACAACGATGCGGAAGAGCGCCTCCTTCTGTGGAATAAAGCATTCACTTCATCACCTGCATCCCACTGAAGATGACTTCACAGTATGTATAATGTACACAAAAATACAGCTATTTTTATCCAACTTTTGAGTTTATGTAGCTAAGTACACAAATTACTTCAAAAAGGTTAGAAACAAAAGCATAACCTAGGACAGGAAACAGCTATTTCTGAGTACACACACACAACTCATTCTGATTGTGTTTGAGCTGTGAATGCTGTAATCCAGTAACAAAGCAGCCCCTTCCTGAAGAGTGATAATGGGGTCATGGAGTTTGTACAACTTTGGGGGTGACAGAGTATTGCTTATTTAGAGTGATATCAAGTAACTTTTAAGTTGCACTAAAAGCGTGCAACATTTGAAATTCATTTAGCTACATAAACTTAGAAGTAGGGGCCTCTCGAATTCTGCAGCAAAATCTGTGGTTAAGTTCTGTTGCAATTATATGTACCTGCAGAATTCACCTTTGGCAGAATTTCTGAGAACCTGAAAAAAAGAAACCCTCCCTTGAGTGTGAGATTAGAAACTGGCTGAAAGGGAATCTTACAGAATCTGCAAAACACTGTGACTGCTCAACTGTTCAGTGCACACTACTGAGACAGGCCGCCTACAAAACTCCAATGTGAGAGATGCTGTTTCCTTCACGGTGGACAAAGGAGCACTGGCATTACTTCTCTAATGATCAGTGTGAAAAGTGTGACGCCTGGAATTCCACCACAGGCACATCTGTCCTCCTGTCCACCAGCTGCAGCAGCAATGCTACACGTTTAAGTCTCGGTACCTGGACACCACTCACCAAAGAAGACGGTATTTGTTGTTGCTGTTGAAGTGTGGGTCTGAAAGCCCTACCTGCACACAGAACTTGGAGATTATTTCATGTTTTCCCCTTCTGTAGTTGCTGTGGTTCTTGGTAAAGAACAGTAACAGCTTTTCCAGGGCTAGGGTATACTTCAGAGACAGAGCACAGGCTCAGCCTGAGTGAGGCCCTGGGTCAACCAGCAGCAACAAGGAAGAATAGACAACTAAGTTCTGTCCAAAGCACACTCGGAAAGCAGGCCCAGGCAACGTATCAATAAGGCAGAAAATTCTGTTCCTGTGTACCAGGCTTCATTTTGTATAAAGTTAAGACACAACCTCATTGCTATAAAATAATATCGAAGATAAAACATTTTATCTTATGCCCATTTTAGAATGGTTAAGCAAATTACACATTTCAGCAATGTTTAAAACAAATTAGTACTATTGGCTGAATTAGATGAATGCCTAATTGTGTCACATGTAGCCACTGTAAACTACTAGTAATGGCTTTATGTATCAAGCTTTCTTGTTGAACTATCTTTGGACCATCAGCCTGCAAATAATGACTTGAGACTTATTATTAATTATGAAAGCTTGGCCTTAGCTTAGGCTTTTTCCCAGCTAACTTTTTTGTTTTGTTTTTTCAAGACAGGGTTTCTCTGTGTAGCTTTGGAGCCTATCTTGGAACTTGCTCTGTAGACCAGGCTGGCCTTGAACTCACAGAGATCCACCTGCCTCTGCCTCCCACCACCCGGCCCCAACTAACTCTTATAACTTAATTAATCCATATTTTTTTTCTTTCTTTTTTCTTTTTTTTTTTTTTCCGAGACAGGGTTTCTCTGTGTAGCTTTGCGCCTTTCCTGGAACTCACTTGGTAGCCCAGGCTGGCCTCGAACTCACAGAGATCCGTCTGCCTCTGCCTCCCAGCATAATCCATATTTTTTACATGTATGTTCTGCCACGTGGCTCTTCTTGGTATGGCACATCCAACACACCTGACAAAATCTGCACACCTACACTTTCTCCATCAGTCCCCTCTCTCCCTAGAAGTCCCGACCATCTCTCCTGCCTAGCTATTGGCCACTTAACTCTTTATTAAACCATCAGAAGATGCCTTAGGCAGAGACATTTTTAGTAGTGCAAACAAATACTCTGCAACACCTCTATCTAGGAATGGAATTATGGGGAACTTTCCTTTTATGTTACCTGTCTCTGAGCGGTTACAAAAGGCTTCATTACACAGGGTGGGAGAGATGGCTTAGCAGTGAAAGCGTTAGCTGCCCCTCAAAGGACACAAGTTTGGTTCCTAGCACCACCAGTTACAACTGTCTGTAACTCCAGCTCCAAGAGATTTGGAGGCCTCTGCAGGCAGCTGCATTCACATACATATCCACATTGGCGCATTTGAACACACACCTCTACACATACTCAAGATAAATGTTCTTATAAAAAGAGAAACACTGTAAAGGTACTTGCTGTGCAAGCCAGGTAGCCCAAGCTCAATCCCCCCAGAACCACCCAAAGGCAGAAGAACTCCAAAGTTGTCCACTGACCTCCAGGCACAAGTTACTGCATTTGTATACACACACAATATAAGTACGTTTTTAAAACTTAAGGTAAAACAGCAAATGGGTTTTTAAAACTGGTTAAGTAACCTGATTAATTCTGTAGCCAGCTGCCTTTCAGAAGCCGTAGTAAGCTAAGTCAGATGGGAGGGGGTGCTCAGGGGTTAAGAGCACCTGTTCCTCTTGCAGAGGAGGTGGTTTCAGTTCCCAGCACCCATATGGCAGCTCAAAACCATCTGTAACTCCAGTTCCAGGGTCTGATGCCCTCTTTTGTCCTCTGGGGGTACCGCACACACATGGCACACAAAATGCGGACAAAACACTTGTACACACTATACATTTCAAAGTCAAACAGAAAAAGCCACCAGTTCTTTCTTTGCTGTGTGTGTGTCTCACAGTCTTACGTAGAGGATGACTGCATTTCTGATCCTTTTCCCTCTACATACAGGGTGCTAGGATGACAGATACGAACGAAACTCCACCTGAGTCTGTACAGTACTGAGGAATAGAGCCCAGGGTTTCGTGCTCACACAGCAAACATCTCACCACTAAAGCACACTGCTAGCCCTTGGTTAGCCCTTGGTTCTGTCCCTTATAATAAGAACTTTAGTCAGCCGGGCGGTGGTGGCGCACGCCTTTAATCCCAGCACTCGGGAGGCAGAGGCAGGTGGATCTCTCTGAGTTCAAGGCTAGCCTGGGCTACAGAGTGAGTTCCACAAAAGGCAAAGGCAACACAGAGAAACCCTGTCTTGAAAAACTAAAAAACAACAACAACAAAACCCACAACAAAACAACCTTTAGTCAAGTCTTAGAAGGTAAAACACACAGGACCTACAAGACCAGTGACTTGACTCTTTCCCAACAGTATGTTTCTCACAGCTCAAGGAGTGCCACATTTGAAGTGCATCAGGCTGCACTTGTAGAAGAAGACATTCCCTAGTATAATGTATGACATCTGTCTTCCAGCAAACAAACAAAAACAAAAGGATCCTGAAATTAGACCAAAGATCACCCTGAAGTGCCAGGCACCTGCCACTAACAGAGTCTCACCGTCGGCCTGGAGACCTACTCCTCCTGTGTCTTGGTGGAGGGGGCATCCGTCTTGGTGGAGTTCTTCTTCGAGGAGATGGTCGCCTTCTTGGGCTTGGCCGCCTTCTAGGAGAGTAAGACCTGCCATAACAAACAGAATTAGGTCCCAAGTAAACTAAAAACAAGGAACTTATTGGTACTAATTTCCAATGCCATAACTTCTGTTTATGTAGATTTTTACAATGCTCAGAAAAGTAGACTTCACATAATGCAGAGTAACCTTCATTCTGAACATTCTCTGTGACTTTGCCACTGTTTACGACATTACCTTGAAAATCACCACTTACAACCTAAATCGCATACTCATCCCAAGGTCATAACACACCTTGATCGGGATCTATGTCGCCGTCTTGGTCTAGTATGAGAAGGTGATCGAGAACGGGTCCGAGATCGTGATTTGGAACGTGATCGCGATCTTGGTCTAGTCTTTTCCTTTTCCTTTTTGGAATTTTTTTCTGGAGAAGGTTCTTTGGGCTCTGGTACAGGCTCAGGCTTGGGAGCTTTCAGGATGTCACTGTGAAAATGACAGTGTTTTGTTTTTTTCTCCACTCTTCTGAGAATCCTAAGCCAATACAACAATATACTGACCTGGCTCTCTTTTTAAAGGGTTTTCTAGGGCTGGCAAAATGGCTGTCTTTGGTGAGTACTTATGGTGCAAGCTTGAGCTCAGTTAAATTCCCTGGAACATTAATGTTAAGGAGAGAGCCAACTCTACAAAGTTGTACTCTAAACAACGTGACCTGTCCCCTACTACTAATAAATTAACAGATGTAGATCACCTTATTCTAAAAAAAGTCAGTATCTGCAAAGACTTCTGACTTCAAAAGATAGGTACATATCAGAATTCATTGAGCAACTAGGAATTCATATCCCTGTTTCACATGTGGGCAAGGACTGTGCCACTGTCCAACTGCTGGAGTCCACAGAGCCTGACTCCTGGGGGAGCCTCTGAAACCCTGAGGGACAGGAGCTGGCGGATGCAAAGTCCAGGCAGGACAGCACCCTCACCTGCTCAACCATCATTCGCACAGGTCCTCAACTGCAGGGGCTGCAGTCTCACGGACAGCATGCTAGGTGGCCTTGTGGACCACGGGAGCTGTTGTGCAGTAGCTACATTATGCTCAAGCCTAAGGCAGCCAGAGGGCACAAGATGTTCCCAATGAAGAGGGAGGGAGTGGCTTTTATTTGGTGTATTTTGTACTCCAGTTAACAGAAATGAATAAACCTCTTTAGATTGGGGGTAAAAGTTGTTTGAGAACGTAGGTCACTTACAAAGCATGTGCAAAGCTCTAAGTTACACCCCCTACCTCAAAAAACAAAACAGGAACTTGTCCACAGTTTATTGTGGCAAGGAGGTAAGGAAGATCACATTACAACACATAAAATGTTTAAAGGAATACAACAGACAGGGCTGGAGAGATGGCTCAGCAGTTAGGAACACTAGCTACTCTTCCAGAGAATGCGGGTTCAATTCCTAGCACCCACATGGCAGCTCGCAACTGTCTGTGATTCCAGTTCCAGGGGATCTGGCACCCGTGGCAAACCACCAATGCACATTGAAAAAAAAAAAAAAGAAAAAAAGAAAGAAAAAAATACAACAGACAAGTGGTTACCACTAGGACATTTTCCTTATAAAGAATATAATTTCAGCTTCTTTTTCCCATACTAACTTTGTAATTTAAAAAAAAAAAGAAAGAAAGAAAGAAAAGAGAAAGTATCTAAAAGGAAAACAAGCATTTAAGTTAGCAACATACATTTGCAGGTGGTAGAACAGCCTAAAACATGATTATGTAACATGATGTTAGGAACATGCCTTGTAGACGTGGCCTCCTGTACTGAAGAGTCTTTTGTTCTCACTGATGGTTCCGGGAGCTCTGGAGATTTCTCCTTCTTTTCTGGGGCAGGGGAAGGGCTCCGGCTCTTGGTTCTGTGACGGGGAGATCGAGAGTGACTGCGCTTTCTCTCTCTCCTGACAGGGGAAGATCGTCTTCTAGGGGAAGGAGATCTGGATTTGCGTCTAGGATGAAAGCAATTTTTTCAGATTTTTGAATAATGTGGTATGGCGCAGACAAAGGGAAAATCGAGGATTAATCTTTTAAGTTACCCACTG